>NW_027185809.1:6288842-6320481 GCF_028583685.1 Petaurus breviceps papuanus
TCAATTGGCAGCCATCAACACTGAGGCAAGACCCACCACAAGCAAGATTATGACTCCCTGAAGGCTCAGATGATGGTTAGCATTTTTTTTTTAGCAAATAAAAGTATTTTTGAATTAAGGTATGTACATTGTTTTTTTTACACATGATACTATTGCACACAATAGACCACAGTGTATTGTAAACATAACTTTCATATGAACTGGGAAACCAAAAATTTATATGACGCGCTTTATTGCAGTGGTTTGGAACTGAACCCACAATATCTCTGAGGTATGCCTGTAATATGGCTAGAAAGGTAGGCTGAAGTCAGGTTATAAAGGGTTTTAAGTGCCAGAGAAATTTGTATCAGAGGTAATAGGGAACTATTTGCTTATAACCTAGGAAGTAACAGCAAAATGTTATCGAATCCATCTACTGCCCCCCCCTCCCCCCGTCTCTAAGTAATGATACATATCTTGGTTTAGTAGGGGGAGTTTGGGCTCTCCTAGAAATTTCTACTCTCCTGGGAATCTAAAAATAAGGAACTAGTCAGAATACGGCTAATCGCTAAGGGTCTTTTATAAGGGTCCTTCATAAGCTCCTTTTCCTGCTTGGCTGGTGAAGTTCACCTTGCTCCTCCATGAATGCAGAACCCTATAGGAAAATGCCAGAAGTAATCAAGAAAAAGTAACTATGAATGTAACAGTGAGAGAAGCTCGTCTGTCAAGAAAGGAAGGAAAGAGTGAGTTTTTAAGAGAAGAATTCTCCCAAGGCCACTCCAGTTTGCAATTTTATAATCCAGGAATTGCAGCAGCCGTCTTGAGGTTGCCCCAGTGGGTTTGTTCCCAACCCATACCCAGTCCAGGAAGCATTCTCAGTAGGGGAATGTAGCAATTTCAGGATCACACTAATATATTTTTTCCTCTTTTTTTTTTGGTGTTTCTGGCCAAATCTAAATTGAATTATTGATGTGATCCTGGAGGCTCATGTCATTTTTCCAGACAACCAGTTAATTTATGAGCTGTCTAGCATGGCCCACAACATGTAACTTGCAATAAAATTTGACTGATCAGCAATAACACAATTAGTTGCAAATGTCCATATTTGTATCTGTTTGGTTAAGTGGCTTTTTCATTAAAAGACTGGAGGCCAACAAATAATCATGATTTGGGGTGTGACACAGGGCACAGTAAGAAGCAAAATATGGAATCAGGCCCTCAACTGGACAGGATCTCAGCTTGAGTCTTCATTCCCACATGTTTTATACCTTGTGATTATGTGTGTATTTGCACCTATGTGTACATGCATGCATGTGTGTATGTGTGTGCACACACCTGCATGTGTACATGCCTTGGATTGGGAAGCTTTCTAAGTGCCAGGCATTGTTCTAAGTCAAACCTGAGAATATAAAGACAAAAATGAAATGTTCCTGCCCTCCAGGGGCTCATGTTTTTTCTAAGAGGATGGAACATAGAAGAAAAGAAATAATGAACAAGAAAAATTAAGGGAAGAGGGAGAGAGCATAGGCTCTCAATGCTCAAAATGACTTTGGAGAACTTCTAGTGCAACCTCCTACCTCAGTCAGTCAAAAAGCATTTATTAAGTGACTACTATATGCCAGGAGTGCAAAGGGATAGGAATAGAAAGAGAGGGATAAAGTCCCTGCTCTCAAGGATCACACAGTTTACAGGGAGACAACATGCAAAAAAAACCGAGTACAAACAAAAGATATAGAGGATAAATTGGAAATTCATCTCTATAAAAATTATATTACAAATTCTAAATATGTAGATAAGTAGCTAGCTATAGTTATATGTATGCGTGTCCATAAGATTGTATATATATATCAATTATACATATATCCATGTATAATATATAACATACGTCGTACAGTATATAGGACATTATTTTATGTAATATAATATATTGCTACATATTATACATCAATATACCATGAATATAAGATATGTGTTATATGGCATATATTTGGTCGTTATCTTTCATTCTCAGAGAGGACCAAAATGACATCACTATGTTGGGGTCAAGGGGCAGTGTGTCTGACTATGGCTGATCAGACCAATACAAGTGTGTAAAACTCGGTCATAGGTTGGACACAGAGTCCACATGAACATCTGAGGTGGAGTTGTCTCTAAATGTGTGCATCTTGCATTTCCTTTGAACTACCACAATTCTGCTTTGCTCACAGAGAACAGCACCCTCTTTTGATGTGGGCACACCACGCTGGGCAGTCCTGTGCCGGTGTCTCTCATATCTCACAATGATTCTGAAGTTCTTCAGAGAGATCTTGAAAGTGTCCTGGTATCGCTTCATCTGACTTCTCTGGGGACACTTGTCTTGTATGAGTTCTCTGTAAAATAGTCTCTTAGGCAAATTTATGTTTGGCATTGGAACAACATGGCCAGCTCATTGGAGCTGCGCTCTTTACAGGAGAGCCTGCTTGGCAGTAGAGATTAAGAAAGGACCTCAGTGTCAGGTACCTTCTTTTGCCAGGTGATCTTCATAATCTTCCTAAGACAACCGAGATGGAAGCAACTCAGTTTCCTGGGAGAGCTCTGGTCGACTGTCCAGGTTTCACAGGCATACCACAATGAGGTCAGCACAATGGCTCTGTAGACCTTCAGTTTGGTAAGCAGTCTAATACCTCTTCTCTCCCACACTTTCCTTCAGAGTCTCCCAAACATTGAGCTAACTCAGGCAATGAGTGTGTCAACCTCATCATCTATGTGGACATCCCTGGAAGGCATACTGCCAGTGTAAATGAACTTATCCACAGCATTCAAAGTTTCTCCATTTGCTGTATGGTTCCCCATATGGATGTTGTGGTACTGGCTGGTGGAGAACTTCTGTCTTCTTGGTGTTGTTAGGCCAAAATTAGCACAAGCAGCAGAGAATTGATGCATACTTTGTTGCATCTCAGCTGCAGAGTCTGCACTGAGTGCACAATCATCTCAAACAAACAAAAAAACCGTGCACCAACTCTCCCTCCACTTTAGTCTTATAGCCTTAGCAGGTTAAATCATTTACCATCAGTGCAGTAGCTGATCTTGATGCCATTTTCATCCTTGTTGAAGGCATTTGACAACATTGCTGAAAACATTATGCTAAAAGTACGGGAGCAAGCACACAGCCCCCAATGGGGACTGGGAAAGTGTAAAAGCCCAGTGCAAGCATGCCCTCAAGAGAGACTTACAACACTGACGAACTTCTCCAGACAATCAAATTTTGTCATGATTTCCCACAAACCTTCATGACTGGCAGTATCAAAGACCTTGGTCATCAATGAATGCTCTGTGCAGAACTCCAAAAAAATCACAAGACATTCAGTAAAGTTAAACTGTTTACATTCCTATATGTAGAAAGAGTCTACATAGACAGAGGGCATGGGTGTAAATCAATTATATATATCAATAATGATCTCCCAAAAGGTGAAGAGGTGAAAAAAGAGGCTGTACTGGGAGAACGGGGAAGGGAGAGGTAGAAAGAGGAAAATTTTCTCATGAAAAAGAAGCATTCAAGAAGAGCTTTTACAGTGGAGGAGGAAATGGTGGGGGCCTGGGGTAAGAAATGCACTCTCATTAGAATCAGTTCAAAGAGAGAAGAATATACATACACATTCAGTTGGGTATCTTACCCCACAAGAAAATAGAAGGATATGGGAATTAAGAGAAAGTTGAGGAGGATGAAAAAATGAAGGTAGCTTAAGGGAGGGAGAAGCAAAACAGACGTTTGTAAAGGAAAAGGATAAAAGGAGATAGAAAGAAGGAAAAATAGAAAAAAATGGGATGGAGAGAAATACACAGAAATTATAACTGTGAATATGAATGGCATGAGCTCACCCATAAAATGGAAGCAAATAGCAGAATGGATTAGAAACTAGAAACCAGCAATATTTACAAGAAACATACTTGAAACAGAAAGACACACACAGAGTTAAAGAGCTGGAACAAAATCTATTATGCGTAGTCAAGGAAAAAAAAGGCAGGGGTAGCAATCGTGATCTCAGACAAAGCAAAAATAGACTTAATTAAAAGAGATAATCAGGGAAACTACATTTTGCTAAAATGTACCTTAGACAATGAAGAAATGTTAAAAAAAATTTATAGCAAGTTTTGATAAAGGCTTCTGATTTCTCAGATATAGAGAACTGAGTCAAATTTATAAAATAAAAGCCATTTCCCAATTGATAAATGGTCAAAGGATATTGTTGCAAATGAAATGAGGTAAACTGAGGCAACAAAGTTTGAGCGATATGATTTATTGGCAAATCATGCAGTTGCAAAACAAATTGATTCCAAGGTCCCTCAGCAGGCACAAGGATCCTGGAGAGAGAATTACAAGGGTTTTTATGGTAAAACACCATTACTATTTTTAGATTTTCTATCCTTAAATTTAGGGACTTTGCAGTGCTTAGAGATGCTAATCAGTTGCATCCACCAGCATCCTACAAGTCAGTTAGAGATACAATAGTAGCTGATTTCCTTAAAATGACATAATTTACAGAAATAACTAAATTTAGCTCAGGGACACAGAACTTTAATTTTAACATTAACTTTAGTAACTATACAAAGTGCTGGCAGTGATATGAAATGGAATTGATTTGATTCTCTCAATTCTCCTCTTTGATCTTTGGGAGGGTCCCAAGGATCACTATAAGCTAGTTCTATAAGGTTTTTAAAATGGGTATGATCACGAGAGTGCACTAAGTTGAGCCTCTCTGGGGCAATCTTAGAATAAATTTTAATATAGCACCTAAAATACAGTCTAAAAAGAATTATAAGGCAGAGGACAATAAGGGCCCATTTACCAAGAGTGGCTAATATGCCATTTCCCTGTCCAGATGGAACCAAAGTAAACGAAGAAGAGGGATTCCACCGGGGGTTGCCTGGGGGAGGTAGTTTTGTTTCTGCTATAACTTGCTGGATTTTAGGAAGGTGTGTTACAATTTCCTCCAATCAATTAACATAGGAACAGCAAGATTGGTTAATCTTAGCATAATCTCCTCTTGAGGGGAGTAAGAAAATCAATAACTATGCAATTTTGTAAGACCATCTGGGCTAAAGAATATGCCTCAATTTGGAGGAAGGATGTGAATTCATTTTTGGTCTGGGTCAATCTCTCAATCCTAAGGGAGGAGTTTCTGACTGCGTGTCCTAGTGTGGTGACCTCTACATATGGAATTAGGGACCAAAGGAACTTTATTCTATTTCCATGTGGTTTTATAGGGTTTTGGATTGAAACCATGTCCCTATTACTTAGGGTATCATCTCTTTTTTGATGTCTATGCCACCATGCACCCAGATTTCTGGCAGATCTTTGCCCAACTAGTCCTATGGCATGATAAAAAACCAAAGCTAATGCATCAAATAGGCAATTTCACAGGTACCAAAACAACCAGGGGATAAAGAATAGCAGGCTTGATCATTACAAATGAAAAACTGGCCTGGGGGACCCCATGAGACTTCAGAAGCAGAAAGTTTATGCCCACTCTAGAGTTTTGCCAAGAACTGATCAACTTTATAGTATTGTTCTCTGACTTTATCTAACTGAACCCAGCTAGACCCATTGCATGTAGGGTTGATTAGGGAAACATACAGGCTTATAGTCTTTGTTATTATTATAAAGAATGGTTTTGGCACAGATAAAGAGATCCCCTTTAATAATATTAGGAAAATTAATCAATCAATTAATTAATTAATAAATGTAATTATCTATGCTATCTAAATCTAGAGTAGTGTTAGAAATGGAAACTCTGGAGAGGAGTCAATATTTTTTCTTTTTTTTTTTTAACAGCATTTTATTTTTTCCAATTATATGTAAAGACAATTTTTAACATTCATTTTTACAAAATTTAGAGTTCCAAATTTTTCTCCCTCTCTTCCTTCCCTCTCCTCTTCCTGGAATGGTAAGCAATTTGATATAGATTATATATGTGCAATCACGTAAAACGTATTTCCATATTAGTAATGTTGTGAAGAAACAGACCAAAAGAAAACACACGGCAGAGCCAAGATGGTGGTATAGAAGCAGGAAAACCCCCTGCACTTCCCCCCTTACCACATCAAATACCTATAAAATATGACTCTAAACAAATTTTAGAGCTACAGAACCCACAAAGTGACAGAGAGAAACAAACCTCGCACTGAAGGCAGCCTGGCAGTCAGACAAGAAGGGTTCATCGCAGTGTGCTGGGAGCAGAGCCCAGCCCCGAGTGAGCCCAGGGCCGACCAACCAGTCGTGGCTAGAGGGATGTCAGGAGAGTAGACCAGCAGCTGTGGCGGTTTCCAGAATTATCAACTCATAAATTTCAAAGGCAAAGTAAAAGGTCACTGTAGACTTTGGGAACAGGGGGTCCAGGATTGCAGTCTGGCCTCTGTCCCCAGAGGGAGAAGTGGCTGAGGTGTGGCAGCGGCTGCCACATGGCTGCTTCAGAGCTCCTGGCCTGCAGAGTGTAGGGGGACCAAGCAACCATTCTGGGGGGTAATAGCTCTTGCTTTAACCTGCTTGGATCTGGATTGCTGTCTGGGGTGGAGGTCCTGGTTGTGTGACCAGGTGCCAGAGCCTGAGAGGCTTCTGAGAGGGCACCCCATTAATAGCTCCAGCAGCTGCAAAAACCTCAGTGATTTGGGACAAAGCTCTCCTCTCTGGAAGCAGAGTTCTACTGTAGCAAAAAGCTCAAAAGTCAAGTAATTGAATGGCAACATGAACAAGTAAAGGGAGCAGAGCAAGCACAGCAGTCAAACCTTAGATTCCTATTTTGGGGACAAAAAATATCAAAGCATGGAACATGAGGAAGAAAAAGAAGTCAGAGCTCCTGCACCAAAAGCTTCCAAGAAAAATATGAGTTGGTTACAAACCATAGAGGATCTTAGGAAGGATTTTGAAAACCAAATAAGAGAAGTGGAGGAAAAATTGGGAAGAGAAATGAGAATGAAGCAAGAAAATCATGAAACAACCTGACTGAAAAAAATAACACCTTAAAAAATAGACTAACTCAAATGGCAAAAGAGGCTCGAAAAGCCAATGAGGAGAAGAATGCCTTAAAAAGTCCAATTTGCCAGATGAAAAAAGAATTTCAAAACCTCAGTGAAGAGAATCATTCTTTCAGAATTAGATTGGAGCAAATGGAAGCTAGCAACTTTATGAGAAATCAAGTTACTATTAAACAGATCCAAACAAATGAAAAAAAAATAGAAGGCAATGTGAAATATCTCATCGGAAAAACAACTGACCTGGAAAATAGATCCAGGAGAGAGAGTTTTAAAATTATTGGACTACCTGAAAGCCATGATCAAAAAAAGAACCTAGAAATCATCCTTCAAGAAATTTTCAAGGAAAATTGCCCTGAGGTTTTAGAACCAGAGGGCAAAATAGAGGTTAAAAGAATCCACCCATCACCTCTTGAAAAAGATCCCAAAAAGAAAACTCCTAGGAATATTATAGCCAAGTTCCAGAATTCCCAGATCAAGAAGAAAATATTACAAGCAGCCAAGAAGAAACAATTTGAATATTGTGGAAACACTATCAGGATAACCCAGGATCTGGCAGCTTCTACACTGAGGGATCGAAGGGCTTGGAATATGATATTCCAGAGGTCAAAGGAGCTGGGATTAAAATCAATAATCACCTACCCAGCAAAATAGAGTATCATGTTACAAGGGAAAATATGGTCATTCAATGAAATAGAGGACTTTCAAGCATTCTGGATGAAAAAACCAGAGTTGAATAGAAAATTTGACATTCAGATGCAAGAAGCAAGAGAAGCATGAGAAGGTAAACAGGGAAAAGAAATCATAAGGAACTTATCAAAGTTGAACTATTTACATTCCTACATGGAAAAGAGATAATTGTAACTTATGAAACTTTTCTCAGTATGAAGATAGTTGAAGGGAATATAAATGTATGTATAAAAAAAAGGAAATACACACACACAAAGAAATTGAAAATAATACACTTTGATGTACATTCAGATTCCTTCAGTTCTTTCTCTGCACATGGATAGCATTTGCTATCAAGAGTACTTTGTAATTGTCTTGGATCATTGTATTGCTGAGAAGAGTTAAGTCATTCATAGTTGATCATCACGCTATGTTGCTGTTTCTCTGTACAGTGTTCTGGTTCTGCTCATTTCACTTTGCAACAATTCATATAAGTCTTTCCAGGTTTTTCTGAAACCCTTGTGTTCATCATTTCTTATTATACAATAGTATTCCATTACATTAATATGCCACAGCTTATTTAGTCATTCCCCAGTTAATGAGCATCTCTTCCGTTTCCAATTTTTTTTCCCACTACAAAAAGAGCTGCTACATTTTTGTACATGTAGGTCCTTTTCCCTTTTTTATGATCTCTTTGGGATACAGTTCTAATAATGGTATTGCTAGATCAAAGGTTATATACACAGTTTGGTTGCCTTTTGGGCATCATTCCAAACTACTGTGAATAATGACTTTTAATAAGATGGCCTTAACCTTAATAATACCACAAGACCCACTAAATTTAAGAGTGATTTGGTTTTTCTTGGGAAAGGGAAAATGGCCTGTGAGCTTTTCTGCATCCTTTTGTTGAGTTCATTAAGAATACATGTGTCTAAAGCAAAAGGAGTAAAAGCGTCATTTAAAGATAGAAGGTCATAATCTGAGTGATAAGGGTCTTCTGGTTGAGGAAGGGTTTTCTTTTCAGTAATGGGAAAGACTTCCCATGAATCAGGGTCTCTTTGGTGGATACGATGACAAAGCCGGCATCCATGAGGTCCAATTGCTTTAAAGTGGTACAAAATTTGTCCCACTTCCCCATAGAGATTGTAATAGAATTATTGTTTTTCCAATCCTCCTGTAAAGAGTAGACAGGAGAGGAAAAGGCAACGAGCAGAATAAAGGAGAGCAAAGCAAAAACATTATGAATCAGTATATGGGGCAGGTCCTTTCCTCTGATCTTGATACCATTGAGGCAGTCAGTAGTCCTGGGAATGGGTCCTGCCAAGAAGGTTGAGTTTCACTAGTCCTCTAGAAATTCATGATGTAGACCTTACCTCCAGTGTGAACGTCATACAGTGAAAAGTCCAAAGGCCCAGTCTGCACTGCGGCGATCATGCCACGGATTTCTTGTAGCCTAGTTTGTAGTTCCTGTATCTAAGAAACAACAGAAGTATCTCCTCTCAATAAAAATGGGTGTCCTGAGGGAAAAGGTCTTGCTTGGGTGGGGAAGGAGGTGCTCAAAAAGGACATATATGTAATCCCCACCTTGTTCTGCTGTGCAGATAGAACTAAGCCAGAGACGAACCTCAGGCCACTTTACATGGGTTTTGGCCCATAGCTTACCAATCATGGTTTTAAGCTCCTTGTTCATATGCTCAAATTGGTGTGAGCTCTGGGGGGTGTTAAAGTGTGTGAAATTTGGGGGCTCCCCCTAAAAAAGGAGTAAAAGAGTAAAGGAGTAAATCTGAGATAGAATAGAATTGGTGAAGTGAGTGCCTCTGTCAAAATCAGTGTGGGCTAGGGGGCCAAAGCAAGGAATGATTTCTTTCAGAAGCATCTTTGCAACAAATCCAGACATGGCCCTAAGTTTACAAAGGAGATCTCACCCCAACAGATTTATAGGGGGTTTAGGCATGAGGAAGGAGAACTGTTCAATAGAAAGAGAATCAATAGATACCATTCATTCAATAAGACAATTTAGAAAAACTCTGAGGTTTTCACGAGGCTCCAACAACATTCAGAGATCCAACAGAAGTACACTTAGAGTCTGGTTTACTCATTAAAACTAAATTAGAAGCTGCAGTATCTAGTAAACAGGTATAGATTTAATGACCAACTTTAAGAGTGACAAGGGGTCCACCAGTTTGGGGAGAGGCATGAACCGGGATAATTGGGGCAAGAACATCAGGATCTGGGAAAACAAAAGATTCCTTCCCAAGATCTACAGCCCCTCCCCTTTCCCTACCCCTTCAAGCAGCTGGATTCGCCTGGGCATTTCTAGACCCACTTCTATTTGTGCATTTGAGGTCATACTTTTTTCTTTTCTTTCTACATTCTCAGGCAATATGGACCTTCTCATGGCAGTAAAAAACATTTGAGAGACTTGTGAGTTCCTGATACAACCTGTGCAGGATCAAGAATAGAGGTTTATCCTTGGCTCATATTTCTCTTATCTTTTCCTTCATAAACATATTATGCAATGCTTCTTAAGATGTCTTTTGATGAAACCCAGGCAACTCTTATGATAGAACTTCCATATTTCTGGCTGGGAAAGGCCACATTTATAATTCTTGCATCTCACAGGTTGAGTGGATCTAGACTTACATACTGCTTAGCACTTTTGCATAACCTATCATAAAAATCAGTTAGAGATTTTATTTTCTTCTTGAATTGTCTCCTGGAATTTACTCCAATTTTCAGGAAGGATGTCACATACCTCCGTACCTCTAATGATTTTCTAGTCTGAAGCAGCCCGGTGTAATCTGTCGGATTGTTGGGGTTCCATTGTGGGTCCTATAATCGCCCCATTTGGGAGACCTGCAGGGCCAGCTCCACATCCCTCCTGCCAGAACTTCCAAATTAGCAGCTTCAATAATGACATGCTTTTTATTTTGTTTTTAACTGGGGGAGGGTTGGTTTCCATCAGGTCAACTATATCCCCCCAGGGGAGATTATAACCTCTACAAGGTTGCATGAAATTGGGTTATAACTGCTTCTGGATCTTTGTCAAATTTAGAAGTGTCCCTTCTCTAGGCAGAAAGATCAGAGGGACTGAAAAGCTGAAAATCATGACCATCTGGCCAGGTTGTGCTGAATTAGGTTCAAACCTTTCCTGAAGAGGGAAGATACCACTTATGGGCCTCTCAGGTTCAAGAGAAAATAAATCTCCAGCTAGTTCAGGAGAATAGCAGACGAGGATGGAGGTGCAGAGAGTGGGGAAGGTAAGGCAGCGGTAGCAGAAAAAGTAGTAGCTAGCAGAGGGAGCAGGGAGGACAGAATAGGGAGAAGTTTAGGGAGAAGGTACCTGCAGGTTTGTCAGAAATGTGCCATCAGAAAGGGCAGCCCAGCAAACCAATATTCCGTCTGGTTTGGCTATTCATGCCCTATGGCTAGCCTTAAATCTTTTAATTTACAGTTCTCAAAGGAACCAGTTTGAGGCCAAAACAAACTGTCAGCTGAATCTCTTGCAGTTTTAGACCAAATTTCACATAACTAATTATGTGCCTCTTAGTCATTCCTGGCTCCACCAGGAGCTTCCCTAGTCCCAGCTATAAAAAACTTCTCCAGGGGGGTTTCCTTTGGTATGCTTATACCAGATTCCATTATTCCCTGAAAATGACTTCTCCAAAAGTGTGGAGACTTACCTTAGTTATCTCTTTTCCAACTAAGTAGAAGCGTACCTTGGCTGGAAAAAGTTGAAATCAAAGGGAGTCTAAACTCTGGGACAATCTTCTGCTGAAAAGTCCTTCAGAAGTAAAGTTAACTGGAGCCAAGGGGCTCCTCAGAGAAGCCACCCTTGCTCTCTAGGGGCCAGGGTCCTTTCTTGGTCTCCTGGCTGGCTCACTAATTGCCATGAGCGAAATGAGGAAAACTGAGGAAACAAAGTCTGAACAATGAGATTTGTTAGCAGGGTATGCAGTTGCAAAATAAATCAATTCCAAGGTCCCTCAGCTGGCACAAGGACCCTGAAGAGAGAATCACAAGGGTTTTTATAGTAAAGCACAGTTACTATTTATAGATTTAGGAACTTTCTGGAACTTAGGGATGCTGATTGGTTGCATCCACCTGCATCCTGCAAGCCAGTTAGAGATACAATAGTAGCTGATTCCCTTGAAATGACATGATTTACAGAAATAAATTTAGCTCAATTTAGCTCAGGGACACAGAACTTTACTTCAGCAACTATACAAAATGTTGGTGATGATACAAAATGGAATCAATTTGATTCTCTCAATGTGGATATGCAGTTTCCAGAAGATATCAAATCTATAGTTATATGAAAAATGCTAAATCACTAAATGATCAGAGAAATGCAATTTTAAAAACTCTTAGGTACCACTTCACAAATATAAAAAATGACAAATGTGAGGGATAAGAAAAAATAGGTATAATAACAAATTATTGGTGGAGTTGTAAACTCGTCCAACCATTCTGGAGAATTATTTGGAATCATACCTAAAGGACTATAGGTTTGTGAATACCTTTTGATGCAGAAACACTAGTACTAGGCCTGTATCCCAAAGAGAATAAAGAAAAAGCAAAAGGACCCATTTGTACAAAATATTGACAGTGACCCTTTTTGTGTTGGGAAAAAAACTGGAAATTGAGGAGATGCTCATCAGTTAGGGGAATGGCTGGACAAGTTTGCGGCATATGATTGTGTGATGAGGGAGTAGTTTCAGAAAAACATGTGAAGATCTATATGAACTGATGCAAAGGGAAGTGAGCAGAACCAGGATATCATTGTACACAGTATTGTAATGATTATCAACTGTGAAAGACTTAGTTGCTCTGAACAATACAATGATCTGAGATGATTCCAAAGGACTCATGACGGGAAAAAATGTTATCCACCTCCAGAGAGAAAACTGATTAATTCTAAGTTCAAATTAAAGTATAATTTTTTTTCCACTTCATTTTTCTTGCTTTTTTGAAATCTGGCTAATCTGGAAATATGTTTTGCATGATTTTACATGTATAATCAATATCATATTGCTTGTGATGGGGGAGGTGTGGAAGAGAGAGAGAGAGAACCTGGAACTCAATTTTTTTAAAGAATGCTGAGTAAATAAATAATGGATTTTTAAAAGAAAAAAATAAAAACAAGAGCCACATTATATGTAAGGGAGATAAACTAGAGACCTTTCCAATAAGATCAAGGGTAAAGTAAGGATGTACACTACTACCATTACCATTCAGTATAGTGCTAGAAATGTTAGCTATGTCAGTAACACAAGAAAAACTGAAAGAATAAGCATAGGCAAATAGGAAATAAAATTATAATTTTTTGAAGATGATACGATAGTTTACTTAGAGAACACTAAAGAATCAATTAAAAAACCAATTGAAATTATTAACAATTTCAGAAAAGTTGCAGGATATAAAATAAAGCCACATAAATCATCAGCATATCTGTAAATTGCCAACAAATACAGAAGGAATAGATAGAAAGAAAAAGTCCATTGAAAAGAACTATAGGAAATATAAAATATTTTGGAGCCTATCTGCCAAGATGCACATTCATATAGGAACTATATGAATACAAAAAAACCCCATTCTATGCCAATAAAGATAGAGCTAAATCACTGGAAACATTAATTTCTCACTGGTAGACTGCGCTAATAGAATAAAAATGATAATACTGATAAAAATAATTTCCTTATATAATGCTATACCAACCAAACTATATGGTAGCAAAGGATTACTTTATAGAATTAGGAAAAATAATGATACAAAACGCAGACATTACTGAAACAACTGAACGACAGCAATAGTTGTCCATTCTGGAAGAAGACCAAAATGACATCACTATGCTAGGGTCAAGTTTCAGTGTGCCTGACTCTGAATGATCAAACCAATATGAGCTCAGAATGTTCTACCATAGGGGCAGCTAGGTGGCACAGTGAATAGAGCATAGGCCCTGGAGCCAGGAGGACCTGAGTTCAAATCCAGCCTCAGACACTTAACACAAAAACTAGCCGTGTGACCTTGGCCAAGTCACTTAACCCCAATTGCCCTCCAAAAAGAAAAAAACAAAAAAGAATGTTCTGCCATAGGTTGAGCACAAATAGTCTGTGTGAATATTTGGGATGGATACTCTATAAAATATCTGGATGAAGAAAAGCTTCAGGTTGTCAAGAGAAAGAAGGGGGTAACACAGGAAGGAAGAGGGCCTACTAGCACTAGATATTAAATTATACTATAATGCAGTCATCAACCAAATAATTTGAAAGAAACAGAGACACAGATCAATGAAACAGATTAGGTATACAATATACAGAAACAAACAAACACAGTAGCTTGTGTTCAATAAACCCCAAAATCCTAGGTACTGGGGCAAGAACTCACTACTCAACAAATGCATCAGGGAAAATGGAAAGCAGTTTGGCAGAAACTATATGTATACCAATACCTCACACCATATCCCAAGATAAACACTAAATGGGTACATGACTTGGACATAAAGGATGACAAAATAAATCAGAGGAACAAGGAAGAAATTACATTTTAGATCTATAGATGGGGAAGAGTTTATGACTGAACAAGAGATAAAGGGCATCAGACAAGGTGGAATGTAAAATTTTAATTGTATGAAATTTTAAAAGTTTTTGCACAAATAAAACCAATGAGCTAAAATTACCTGGGAGTGGTGGGGGTGAGGGGGTAATCTTTAAAGCAAGTTTCTCTTATAACGATCTCATTTCTTTTTTTTTTTTTAAGCAATTGGGGTTAAGTAACTTGCTCAAGGTTATACCGCCAGTTATTTCTGGGTGTGGTGCTGAGTATCTGAGCCCAGATTTGATTTCCAGGTCATCCCGACACTGGAGCCGGTGCTCTTACTCGCTGTGCTACCTGGATGCCCCAACGATCTCATTTCTAAGATATATAGGGAATGGGTTCAAATTTATAAGAATAAGATCCATTCCCCAACTAATAAATGGTCCAAGGACATGAATAGGCAGCTTCCAAAGGAAAAAAAATCCAAGCTAGTCATATGATAAAAAAAAATGTTCTAAATCACTATTAAATAAATGCACACTAAAACAACTCTGAGATTCTACCTCACATCCCTCAGACTGACAAAAATGGAAAAAAAAAGTGGGGGGATATGACAAATGCTATAGGAAAAGAGGTACATTAATGCTCTATTAGTGTAGCCATAAACTGGTCCAACTATTCTGGAAAGCAATTTGGTCCCATGCCCAAAAAGCTATTAAATTGTGCCTACTCTTTGACTTGATGATACAACTATTAGAACCATTCTTCAAAAATATCAGAGAAAGAGGAAAAGACCCATATGTATGAAAATATTTATAGCAACTGTTCATGTGGCAGCAAATTTGAACTTGAGGGGGTGCCCATCAGTTGAGGAAATGGCTGAGCAGGTTATGGATATGAATGAGATAGAATACTATTGTGCTTTAAGAAATGATGAAGGGGACCATTTCAGAGAAATCGTCTGAGGAGACTTTTGTGAACTGAGTAGAAGAAAGAGAACAATTCATACAATAACATTGGGTTTTTTTTTTGTTTTTGTTTTTTAAGCAATTGGGGTTAAGTAACTTGCTCAAGGTTACGCAGCCAATTATTTCTAGGTGTGGTGCTGAGTGTCTGAGCCCAGAATTCGATCTCCAGGTCGTCCCAACACTGGAGCCGGTGCTCTTACTCGCTGAGCCACCTGGCCGCCCAATACAATAACATTGTTGTAAAGAAAGTCAACTTTAAAAGACTTGGGGACTTTCATCATGATGACCAAGCAAAATTCCACAGGACTCAAGATGAATCCGACTATCCATATCTTGATAGCAAAGTGATAGACTCAAGAGTTCAGAATGAGACATAATTTTAGCAGGAAGGAGTCATAGTCAATATAATAATTTGTTTTGCTTGACTACATTTTTATAACAGGATTTTTCTTGCTTTCTTAGTTGATAGAGGAAGGGAAGTAGGAAGGAGAGAAGGAAGATCTTCATTTGAAAAACATTTTTTGGTTAAAAAAAATAAAGATAATAGATAACCTTGGTGAGGGCAACTATCATCCTGAATAAAAGATGTGTTCTTATGAAACAGGATGAATCTGAGCCTTTATCTAAGAATATCTGTATGGTCATGGAAAGAAGACCTACCTGGAATCAAAAGCCCCAGATTCTAGATCTATAAGCCCTCTGGTAAGTCACTTAACATCATTTAATGTAATTTTCACTATCTGTAAAGTGGCATAATGGTCCCTGACTTGTCTCTCCCTCTCATAGGGATGTTGTGGGAATCACATGAAA
This sequence comes from Petaurus breviceps papuanus, assembly GCF_028583685.1. NCBI lineage: Eukaryota > Metazoa > Chordata > Mammalia > Diprotodontia > Petauridae > Petaurus > Petaurus breviceps. The sequence continues at coordinate 6,304,814 of NW_027185809.1, forward strand.
AGATGGATAAGAAAACTTGCCCTCAGAAAAGTACAAAATGTCATAAAGAAGTGAGGTATTAAAATTGGATCTGATCTTCTCCAGTTGAAATTGGCTTAAATTGAAGTCCAATATTCTCCAGGCATCCAAAGGTTCTCTTTTTCCTGACCAGGCACTAGGTTGAGCAAGATTGAATTTTTCCACTTGTCCCAAGAACACAGAGCACTAGTCCTGCAGAGATGTTTGACAAAAGGTGCTGCTTGCGATCAGCTCTCCTGCCATGACAGGGCTGTAAGGAGGAAGGAGGGCAAGGTAGGGCAGAGGGATGTATGTTCTTTTAACAGAATTTGTGTCTTAAATCAATCCAAAAAGCACTGGGAATACAGTTAATAAAATGAAAAAGTCTTTTCCCTCAGGGAGTTTACAATCTAAAGAGAGAGCCGACACACAAAAGGACACAGGAAAGTGGGCATGGGGGACAATGGGATATCAGGAAGTACTCAGCATAGGGGCATCTAGTTCCATGGAGTTGAAATCAGGCAGGGCAGCAGATGCAAAGTCGAGTGAAAACCTCTGTGGTCTGGATTGGTCTTTGAAAGGGAGGAAGCTGATTCATCAGCACCAGTAACTGCTATCAGGCTGAGGGATCTGCCCTCAGCATTGAGGTCTCCTAGGCTAGGAGAACAGCAGAAAAGGCTGAGTGTTAGGATTTATTTCTTTAGATCATAATCTCCTCCCTCTCAAAAAGAATAAAAAAGTCTAAAAACAACTTACATTCCCTAAGAAATGAGAAGGATAAAAAGGAGGAATGTTGATATGGATAGGGCTGCTACTCTGGTGGAGAGCGACAGGGCCTAAATGGCTGTGGTCATTGTGGTTTAATCCTGGTTCTTCCCTACCCTTGCTAGGAGGCTTTCAGTGACTTGTTTGAACTCTCTGTTCCTTGGTTTTCTTCATTATCACAGACAGAATGATATTTTAAACCCACTTGTCTTAAGAATGTAGTTTATATCCCAGAATAAGAGTGTCTTGGATCTCTGGGTAAATCTATTCTAGTTTTAACAGCAGCGATAACTTGAGTGATTTGAATCACATCTTGGACACAGCAGACTGAGGTTCTTAGCATCTCCTTGGGACTGAGACCTTAGCTCATCATTTGAATCCACTTCTCAGAGGACTTCACACCATCAGAGTTTGGGGTGTGTTGGCCATAGAGGTGAGGAGAGATCCAAAAGGGAATTGAAGAGACAGTGTGTATTCTGGAGCAGTGAAGACTTTCGCAGGATAGTCAAAGAAATTAATCAAGTAAGTTAAATAGTGGACCAGAAACAAACTAACACCACTCTAGCACGCTTGTAGTCAACCCCGGGTTCTAAAAGGATTGGGAAAGGATTCAAGTGGAAGGTAGAATAGAAAAAAGCATTCCTCCTACCTGGTGTGACTGCAAGAGGTAACCTTCCACTCATAGGATTTAGTGCTGGAAGTGATCTAGACATCAACTAGTCTAATCTTCCCATTTGACAACTGGGAAAGTGAGGCCTATAGGAGGGAGTTATTTTGTCTGACATAGAACTAGGAATTGAACCCAGGTCTTCTGATGTCAAGTATGGTGCTTTTCCCACATACCATGACTGTCAGTGCAGAAGACCATGGGCATGAATGGGGGCTCACTGAAAAAGAAAAGGAAAAGATCCATTCGGCTGCATTTTTTTTCTATTTTTAAATTATGTATTTAATAGGAGCTTTTCAATACATAAAGAACAGACAAAAATGTATATGTTACATGAGAATTTCTGTTATCCTTTTTAAGTATATATTAAATTGAACATAGTAGTAACAAGACTGCCCTGTTCATTTGTTTCTTCTTCTCAGCCACAGAATTTTCAAACATCTCTTAAACTGCTGAGCAAGAAAGACAACGTGATGGGCTGAAGGTTGGTTTTCAGAAAAAGGGGGAACATTCATGTGTTTTCATGAAAATTAATTTCAGAACCAAGGTAGTTGGATCTTAGTGCTTTAGTCCACTAGAGGGCTAATTACTGCTGTTACACAGTCTAAGAGATGGGACAAGGATAAAGCACTGCATGGCAGTTCACCCCGTTATTTTTGAGGCTGTGCTCCCCACACCTGACCAATCCCTTGCTTTTACCCAAACTAATCAATAAGAGGAAGATCTAAGAGCGTAATATCAAACAGGGTGAGCCTTTCCTTAAGTAAACTTGCTGAGCCTGTTCACAGTATATATAATTTGTATCAAAACCTGGGTTTTCCGGTAGCCCACAACCAATAACCACAATGCCTCACTGTGAGTTTTTTTTCCCAACCCTTCTCTAGCCTTTACTTTCTGTTTAACAAGGCTGTGGGAGTAAATAAAGATAGTCAGATACAGAGGCAAAAAAAGAAAAAAAATCAGTGAGATGATGCAGGATCGGCTGTCTGAGCGAGGCAGGGGAACATTGAATAGAGCCTTTGCTTCTGGGATAAGGGCATCACCACATCACACCACTGTCAGGATTAATGTACTGTCCTTAACATACTAGCACTGTACAGAACTCTCAGAAGTTAAGGTTGAAAGAATGTCACAAATGACTGAATTCCTAGGATTAGATGGTTGACCAGGAGGCCACCTTGGCCAAGTAATCTTGTTCATATTAATTGATCAATAAATGATTGTTTATTAAGTGCCTACTAAATGTCAGACAGAGTGCTAGGTGCTGGGAATAAAAACAAAAATGAGACAGTCTCTTCCCTTAGGAGCTTATGCTTTACTAAGGGAATATAATATATATCAAGAAGTAATGGTCAAAAAAGGGAACTTTGGTTTGCCATTCACAGGGATTGTGAATGGAGCCCCACAGGGTGGTAGATACTCATAAAATATCATTCATAGAATGCCTGAGCTCAAAGGAACTTTAAAGATCATTTTGTCTAATTCCCTCATCATAGATATGTAAAGACTAAGGCCCAAATAAAGAAGGATTTTGTCCAAAGTGACACAGACTGTGTTCTGAGGGTCTTCCCCTCCCTGGCTGATTTGTTTGTGAAGGCAAAGTAGACCATCTCTTGTCTCAATTCTTACCTAGCCTTTAACTACCAAATGAGTATTGCCTCAGATAAACTGAGACCTGGGAAAGACCTTAGCTTAAAAAGGCTAAGGTCTCCCATTGTATCTTGGGCCGCTGCCAGTAATCCTGACCTATGTCTAGCCACCAGACTCCGATGACTCTGGAGGAGAGGGTGAGGCTATTGACTTTGCACAACTCTACCTCACTTAAATCCAATTCACTTGCAAGTCGAGACATGACCCTCCTGATGTCATTGGTCCTATTTGAGAATGAGGAATGAACAACAATCATCCAGACTAGGACCTGGGTTTCCAATACACTTTCCACCAGGGTGGGAATGGGGGCAGTGACATGCTTTGCCTAGAAAGCATGTCATTTACTGTAGTTCATTTTTGCAAAGTAGTATTGCCGAATCAGAAGAACACCATGAAGGTGTCAGAGGTATAGAACTGGTGGTCTAGGGACATAAACAGAGACCTAGCTAAAGATATGGACTTTATAGGATCTGAGAATTACAAAGATGGAGGTTACCTCAGAGGTCATCTAGTTCAACACAACTGCATCCCAATAAGAATCCTCTCTCCCATTTCTTTGACCAAAGACATCCAGGAATAGGAAACTCTACCTTTAAAGGTGGCCATTCTACCTCCAGATGTAAGTTGTCATTAAATAAGGCCTAAACCTGTATGGAGATACACACCCCTTCCCCCCTCTTCCACCTTCCCATTGCTCTGATTTTTTGGGTCAAAGAGAATCAGTAACCCCTGTTCCATGTGAAAGCCCTTCAAATGCTTAAAGATAGCTACCACCTCTCTGCTAAGTCTTCTCTTCTCGAAATATCTCCAGTTCCTTCAAACCGTTCTCCTAGTGTGGTGCATTCTTCCACTCCCCCCCATCTCAGTTGTCCTCTTTTGGAACACTCTGGTTCGGGGCCAGAATCAGAAGCCTTTGCAGTCTCAGGCTCTGATGATCCCTCCCTGCAGGATCTAAAGCCTGGCTCATGGGGACCTATAAGCCCCAGTTCCCTTTGCTATTCTGGGCTACAGCTAGTTAGACTTGATTATTGCAAACCTGAAATACCTAATTATCAGCAGCCTGGATAGGCCCCAAATAATACTCCTTGGGGAGCCTTTGAAGCTCTGTAAATGAATAGTTTCTTTAATGTCAGCACATGAGGGGATCAGACTGAGGAAGACTAGGGAGAGAAGAGAAGGTTATGGGAATAAAAAGATGACCAGAACTAAAATAGGAATTTAAAACGTCCTCCCAGAACAGACTTAGAGAGTCGGGGGCCTGGGTTTTCGTCGAGGTTCTACACCCTTTCTTGCTTGGTGGTTTGAGGCAAATTCTATTCCCTTCTCTGTGCCTCAGTTTGCTTGGCTGTCAAATGGGGACAATAAACCCTGGCCTGCAAAGCCAATGGGGCTGTTTTAAGGAGCAAAGAAAACAGTAGATCCCCATAAAAGGGGGATCTTTTGAGAAGTTAAAGGGGATTATTATCCTCTCTTCACATACACAAAATGGTCAAAACCACAAGGATGTGAAATCGGTGGCCTTCCTCCATCTCTGCTTACTGATAGACACATTACTGGCTGGCACCAAGCTCTCTGCAGGTTAACCTGAAAACCTCAAGGGAACACATTTTCCTTCCTGAGAAGAAGAACATACTTTCAGCCTCCAAACATAATGATAGTAATATTGACAACAAAAACGATCCCTCACATGGGACCAGTGTTTACAGTTTACCTGGCATTTTGCAGTTTCCAAATACACTTTCCATCAGTTCTTAAGTGGACAGGATAAGGACAATTCTCTCTATTTTACAAATGAGGAGACACACTCAGACAAGGCAAATGACATGACCAAAGTTGGGGCATCTGTTTTCAAACATCTCTGTGTCCCACCTGATCCTACATTCCTCCTTCCCATACCTATCTTATGTCTAGTATAATCAATCAACAAGCATTTATTAAGTACCTACTATGTGCCAAACACTGCTAGTTGTTGGTGATACAAACACAAAGAATGAAACAATCTACTCACAAAGAGCTTATAGTATATATGAGGCAGTTAGGTCCTAAAGTCGAGACCTTTGTTCAAATTCAGCCTGTGATATTTGGCAAGTTATTTGGCCTCTGTCTACCTCAGTTTCCTCAAATGTAAAATGGAGATAATAACAGCACTTACTTCCCAGGGTTGTTGTAAGGCTAGAGTGAGATAACAACTGTAAAGTGCTTTACAAATCTTAAAGCACTATAAAGACTAGTTACTATTATTATATAGGGGGAGACATTATATACACATATAATAGAATAAATACAAGGGAGGGAGGAAGGGGGGCAGTGGTAGCTGAGGGAATCAAGAAAGACTTCCTGTAGAAGGCTGCATCTTAAAATAATAGGATTGTATGAGGCAGAAGTGAGAAGGGAGCTCATTCCAAGAATGAGGGACATTCAGTGCAAAGACCCAGAGGCAGGAGATTGGAGCACTGTGTGTGAGAAATAAAGAGGCAGTCTGGCTGCATTGCAGAGTCTGGGAGGGGAAGTAATGTACAATAAGACCAAAACAGTAAGTTGGGGAAAAGTTATGAAGGGCTTTAAAAGCCAAACAGAGTTAATTTATATTTGATCCTAGAGGCAATAGGGAGACACTAGAGCTCATGAAGTAGAAAAGAGGCATGATCAGAGGTGAAAATCACTCAGGCAGCTATGATCAGAAAGAGACTTGGGGCTGGAAGATCAATGAGGAGAAGATGGCAATAGTCTATGCCAGAGGTGATGAAGACCTGACCTAAAGTGGTGGCTGTGGGAGTATCAAGAAGGGGTCAAATGCAAGAGATACCTTGGAGGAAGAAACAGCAAACTTTGACAATTGATTGGATATGTGAAGATGTATGATAGTGAAGAATCAATGGTGGCATCAAGGTTGTGAACCTAAGAGACTAGAATGGTGGTGCGTTTGACAGAACTAAGGAAGGTTGGATGTGAGGTTGTTTTTAGGGGAAAAATAAACATTCTGTTTGGGATATACATATTAAATTTGAGATGCATGTAGAACATCTAGTTAAAAAGTTCTAATAAACAATTGGCAATGGGGGAGTGTAGCTCACAGAAAAGAATATATACATGTACATACATACATAAACATACATGTATATATGTATATGGAAGCTAGGGGTGTGTGTGTGTGTGAGAGAGAGAGAGACAGAGACAGAGAGACAGAAAAAGAGAAAGAGAGAGAGAGGCAGGGAGAGAGAAAGAGAGAGAGAGAGAGAGAGAGAGAGAGAGAGAGAGAGAGAGAAAGAAGAGGTCTCAGGAGAGAGTTTTGAGGAACCCGCAGTTAGGGAATACGACATGTATAGTGAGCCAGCAAAGGAAGCTGATAAGTAGCTGGCAGGTAGGAGAACCAGGAGAGGACAGCATCCTGAAATCCCAGGGAGAAGAAAGCATCCACAAGGAAAGCCTGGTTAACTGTTAAAAACTGCAGGAAGAGAGAAGGTGTCACCAGATTTGGTGACTTTGGAGTGTTCCACCTTTAAGCCCCTGAAAGTCCTGCTTCCACACTGAAAGACTGCTGCATTTGGAAGGAGAGGAGCAGGGTTTAAACCCCATCTCTGCTACATACTCTGTGACCTTAGGTAAGCAAGCCCCTTCACCTCTCTAGGCCTTAATTTGTTCAGTTGTAAAATGAGGAGATTGGATCAGATGACCTCTAAAATCCCTTCCAGGTCCAAAGATATTATCTGATGACGATAATGTGAGATTTGATCATCCTTAAAGAGGTTTCCTTCTCCAAAGAAACTACTTTTCTCCTTGGCACTCTTGAACCCTGAATTACCTTGGAACTGAATTTCAGGGGCTTCAGATACACTGCTAAATGCTTTTCTCATTCTATGGCCTTCACCTAGTCCCCATTAGCAGAGAAAGACCAATTGCTCATTTCTGGGCACTGATTGTGAGCCCTGACCTGCACTATGTCAGACTCTCACATGCAGATCCATGAAGCAGAGAAGGAGAAGACCCAGTCATGTTTCCTGGATTCTGTGTTTGTTTTTTCCTCTAGATGTCTTTACTTTCAAATATTGGTCTCTCCAGGGAGCCTGTCCTGTCTATCAATCAATTCAATTCAACAAGCATTCATGAAGTATGGCACTATGTACAGGCCCTAGGTATAAAAATATGAAAAATGCCACCAATCATGCTCTTATGGAACTTACAGTCTAGCAGGGTACAACAGCAAGCACCCCAGCATCCCCAGGGTGGCTGACAACACAGGTTCTTAGATCTGCTTTTCTAAAGGAAAGCAACTCAAAATGGGTTAACAATCTTGCTTTAATCATTCAAACATATCATTTACCTAGTTCAGGGGAAAAAGTCAGCACCCCAAACTTCAGAGTATACAGAGGTTACAAGCAGAAATTACAAGACCGAGAAACAAATGCATCAAGCAGACAGGCCTCCCACTGTCCAACCATTACATCTATACCTAGTCAGTTACCAGAGAGGGAAGCATCAGCATCTGGGTTTTTCAAAGCCGGGGAGCTCAACAGCTGCCCAGAGTCTCGTCTGGTCAAATCACACAACATTTCTCAAAGTGAGCCCCCAAACAAAGCCTTACCTCAGGATTTATATAGCCTTCTCCTGGCTCAGGGAATGTCACAACCCTCTTGACCCACTGCCCAATCACAAAGTGTCTCCTGAAAACAAGTCTCCAGCCACAGGCTCCAGGTGCACCTAAGGCTATCAAAGGGCCCAGGGGCAAGGAAGATCTTAAGAATTTACATTCCTATAACACAGAGGTGAAGGACACTTACACAAATAAGCACAGACTCCATTACAAGTGAGAGTGAGCTAAATACAAAGGAGAGATACAGGCAGAAAAGCTATTAGAAATATGAGGAGCAAGAGATGACTTTCAGCTGGGGAGGTCAAGGAAAGCTCCATGGAGCAGGCAGAACCTGAATTGAGTCTTTAAGGAAGAGAAATATTTCTTTTTCTGCCTTATTTTATTAGAAATGCTTCAGTAGGGGCAGCTAGGTGGTGTAGTGAATAGAGCACTGGCCCTGGAGTCAGGAGAACCTGAGTTCAAATCCAGCCTCAGATACTTGACACACTTACTAGCCCTGTGACACTTAACCCCAATTCCCCTCTCCTCCCCCCTCTGAAAAGCAAAAAAAAAAAAAAAAAGAAAAAGAAAAGAAATATTTAAGTAGCTGGATGTGGAGAGGATTAGGACAGTGATGTTAAAGTATCCATTCTAGGCATAGGGAAATATCATCCAGGGCTCTGTTGATTTAAGCAACTGAGCTAAAGGTTAGGGCAAGTAAGACTCATGGGTAAGTGAGACTTGAGATCAGTCCCTGAGTCCAAAGCTCACTAACAGCTATGGGCACAGTGCTGGCTGGCTGGCAAACATTTCCTGATATGGAGATTAATGTGTTGGGAAGGCTGTTTCCCAAGCTGGGAAGGAACCAGTTTGGTCTAACACTGGCTAGGCATCAAAAGTACAGCGTGTAGCCTCTCCTCTACCCCCCTCCCCTCCATAAGTCCCCCTCCCCCCAAGCTCAGCTCTAAATCATAGGACTGGGTCAAACAGGGGGATACCTGTACAGGGTTCTGGAAGGTCGAAGAACATTTTAGACCTCTTTGCCAGGGAAGGAAATTGCACTGATTTTGGGGACCTTTCCAACTCCTTTTTTTATATATAACCTACTTCTTTTCCTGATGTTTTCCTTATCCCCAGAGGCACTGCCTCAACTCCAGTCAAATACCGTCACCTCTTTCCAATTCACATCTCTGCTCTAGACTTGTAACCCTTCTCTTTTCCCTTCAAAACATAACCTTTCAGTTTTGAGTTTCACTGTAACAATATCCCTCCAAGAGACTAACCTATAAATTTCTGATCATCTATATCATGTTAAGATGTTAATGGCTAATAATTTCTGTTTTTAAGTTGAGGGAATTCCAGTTCAGGCATTTTCCCTTGACAAAGTGCAAAGGAATATATCTGAAATAGTAAACTGTGTTAGGTAGGGGAGAAATGGCGGATCTTTTAGGATGGAGCAGCTTTCCCAGCACTCCTCATATAATACCTAGGGGACTTATTTGGGATCTGGTCAAACTGAAGAAGGGGCAGCTAGATGATACAGTGGATAGAGTACTGGGCCTGGAGTCTGGAAGACTCATCTTCCTGGGTTCAAATCTGGCCTCAGACACTTACTAGCTATGTGACCCTGGGCAAGTCACTTAACCCTATTTGCCTCAGTTTCCTCATCTGTAAAGTGAGCTGGAGAAGGCAATGGCAAACCACTCCAGTATCTTTGCCAAGAGAACCCCCAAATGGGGCCACGAAGAGTCAGACACAACTGAAATGACTGAACAACCTGAAAAGATGGCTAACACTGAAAAGCACATATTAAAGTGCCAAATGACTGCCTAGGGAAAGAAGAGAGTCAGCAACGTACAGAAAATAATGTTACTTGTCAGGCGATCAGAGTTTGAACCCCAGCTTCTACTTACTAACTGTATCATCTTGGACAATCACTTGATGTCTTTGGGCCTCAGTCTCCTCATCTATAAAGCAAAGATATCCTACCTGCCTCTTAAGGTTATTGATAGTAAAGTACCTTGTAAACCTTAAATTACTATAAAAACACGTTATCCTTGCCAGTATTGTGGCCTGGATGGTCAAAGCAGGCCTACTAGAGGAGGCAGTGGCCTGATGGATTTTGAAGACAGAGTGGGATTGGAAAAAGGGGAAAGGAAGAGGGAGGAAATCAAAATGAAGGGAAAACTGGGAGCAAAGGCCTAAAGGTGGAGTGCTCCTCATGTATGCAATGGGTCGGTAAATCCAATATGGCTGAACAGAGGGTATACCTGCCAGAGGAGCAGTGGGAGATGACGCCTAGAAAAGAAGGGGAAAAGAAAAGCAGTATCACGATATCACAGAATAGGAATTCTATTCAGTGCAATGTCTCCAGAAGAGAAAGCATTTCCCCCCTCTTTATAGAGATGGAATGGACACCAGGTGCAGAAGCACAAATTCATGGACACTGCCACTATGTGGATTTACTTTGCTTGACTATGCTTATTCTCTGCAAGGATTTTTGTTTTCTTTCTCTTTTAAAATTTTTTAAGTTTTTAATTGGGGACAGGTTTGAGGTGAGAAAATAAGAAATAGCGATAGAAAGAAAAAATATCTCTGCTGATAATTCCCAGCCAATCTGTCTAGTTCTCTTCTAAGCTTCAGTGCTGCTTGTTGGACATTTTCAATCTCATGTCCTGTAGACATCTCAGCCTCAACACATCTGAAACAGAACCCATCCCTCTTCCAAATTTCCTATTACTGACAAGTAATAAGGGAAGGAGATTGAGTTCATAACTTAATTCTTTTCCTATGTAGCATCAGTACCAGGCTTCTCAGGGCTTCCCTGCTGGACTGGCTCCAAGATCCAGTCTAGAATTATGGGTTCCAAAGTCCTCATGACTCAAGCTCTCAGCTCAGGAAACCTACTAAGCCTGGAGCTGGAAAGGATAAACAAAATGGACTGTCTCTCAGGGTCACATGACCTAAGGGATTGGAGGGAGGTGGCCCTCAGGCCTTATCACACCATGTCACCTGCTGTGAGAATCTTTCATTCTAATTCAAGAAAAAACACACTATACTTAGGTAGTTTTAAAGATACAGACAGTCAATGGGAAAAGGGTTGCTTCTAACCATGTGGTTAGACAATGCAGAATGTCCATTCATGTACCAGTTCTTCCATCCCTTAGAAGCAGGACCCAAGCATCTTCCCTATGTGTGATGCTGTTCTGGCTCATCTGGGAATGTGCCAAAGCCACGTGTTACTACACATGTGATTTACCTATCTCAAAGGGTTGTTTGTAAGCCTCAACTGAGATAATTTATCTAAAGCATTGTGTAAACATTAAAGCATTCCATACATGTCAGTTGTAATTATTATGGATAAGTTTATATGAGACCATCTCTGGCCTTATGCAGTTTATTGTCTAACAGATTACTGCTATTGTTATTTTTACCAATTATCTAAGATGAAAAGGCTTAGTATGGCCTTCTAAATAACTGGGAAAGGTAATTTATTTTCTTCTTTATCACCATTTATATCAAGCCAATTTTTTACTTTTGCATGTATAATGATTTGTCTATGTGATTTATCTGGGTCAAGTTTTCATCTCTTCATCTCTTTCATCAACTTTGCAATGATTTCTCCACTGACCCACTTCTTTTTTTTTTTTTAAAGCAATCGGGGTTAAGTAACTTGCTCAAGGTTACATGGCCAGGTGTTTCTGGGTGGGTGCTAAGTGTCTGAGCCCGGGATTCGATCCTCAGGTCATCCCGACGCTGGGGCCGGTGCTCCTCCTCGCTGTGCTACCTGGCCTCCCCCACTGACCCACTTCTACCCATGCAATGTATACACTGCAAATATGTTTATTTTTTAATTATACCAAGTATAACTTAATTAAGAGTGTGAGATCCTATAGTTGAGTGGAAAGACCACTACCTCCAAAGGACATGGGTTCGAATATGACCTCTGCCACTTACTTCCCTGTGACTTGAGATGAGTGACAGCCTTTCTGTTTCTTCAACTACAAAATGATGGAGTTGAATTAGATGGCCTCTGACTTCCTTCCAGCTCTATCTCTTTGACCTTATGACCAGTGATTTCACCAGTGGACAGTACTCTGGCAAGAAACACACTTCAGTAGATGGTCTCCTGAGCTGCTGTGGCTATAAGATCACTTGATGGCCAGCCTTCTGGTGATGAGTCTCACCCTATTAAGCTAGGCTGATTCCGAGACAGCAGATACAAGCTATCACCAGACACATAGTCAAAGTCTAGCTTGTGTTCTTTTGGAAAAGCCTTTGAGAACTAAGGGTCACCTATATGCTCTGAGGCTTGAGCAGTTGGGGAAGAACAATATATCTTTTACAAAACCATCTTATAACAAGTTACCAGGTCAAATTATTTTAGAGTATCTATAGAATTAGTATAGACAATACAGAATGAAGTATGTATATTTATGTATGCATGCATATATAGATATATACACAGACTTGTATATATACATATACACACATGTATATATAGACATGCATGTATATATACATATGTGTATATATAGATATGCAAATATTCCAGCCTACAATAATTTCTCTTTTCTAGGACCTCTAGCAGCACAATAGTCTGTAATCAAATGCTAAATTTTACTATATCTATAGGGACTATATCTACTTCTTTTAGATTACACAGGGCTGGGCACCTGCAGCCTTGAGGTCACACATGACCTTCTAGGTTCTTGGGTGTAGCCTTTTGACTGAGTTCAAGTTTTACAGAACAAATCCATTTATTAAGGGAATTTGTTCTGTGAAGTTTAGATTTAGTCAAAAGGTCACACTTGAAGACCTAGAGGGTCACATGTGGCCTCAAGGCCGTAGGCTACCCACCCCTGCCTAGAGTATAGCTGAGTCTATCAATGAGTCAATGGTTGCTTGTTGGTATTCCCTGAACTGAAACCAAGATTTGAGAAGAGTAAGTGGGGAGGAGGGCCTGTAGGTGGATACCCAAGCAGGAGCTTTGGGTACCTTGGTTCCCTGAACTGGAGTCCTGAGCTAGGGGTTTTTGGTTCTGCAGAATCAGGCATGGTTCTCTCCACTTCTGAGACTGAAACAGACTGAGTCACCAACTTTAGCTCTGAGGAAGGTCAGGGGCCATGAGGCAGCCCTGCAGTCACTGTGAACCCAGCTGTCACAAAAGAAAACTCCTGCTCTGCCACTTGAAAAATGTCTCCTCTTTGTTGTTGGTCTAAATTGAAACATGCAGTGTCAGGCAGAAATGCTGCCCGGCATTTTGGCCGAAAAATAGCATGAAAGGGATCTTGTTCTTTCAGGACATCTCTGTCACAGGAGAATCAAGGGCCAGATTCTCCCCATCGAGTAAACTATTCACTGGTTTTAAAGTGGTTACTTTGGGAAGTGGCATTAACTCTGTGGGTCCAGTAATGAATATTCAGCATTTTTACTGCCTAGCCATTCAAAAACTAATACCTTATTAGTAGAACAATTTACTTCTTCCTGCTATCAGCTTCCAAAGGAGGGAGGGAAGAAGGGAAGGAATAAGCATTTATGTAGGGCCTGCCCGACACAGTGCTAACTAAGCACTTTTTACAGAGTATGATCTTATTTGATCTTCACAACAACCCGGTGAAGTAGGTGCTGTTATTATCCCCATTTTACAGGTGAGAGTAAGTGACTTGTTCATGGTTGCATCGTTAATAAGGCTAAATTGGAACTCAGATCTTCCAGACTCTAGACCTGATACTCTATCTACTAGCCCAGCTGGCTCAAAGGAGTTTAATTTAAAATCCAAAGCTGACTTTTACAATTCAATCTGTGGTGGATCATTCATTTACTCAAAGGTTGAAACACCTTGTTATAATGCCAGAGATATGGGTTTGATTCACATCAAAGGCCACCTTCTCTAAGAAAAGAATCACAGAATTTTCGGGGAAAAAGGGTCCTCAGTGACCATCTAGTCTATAACATATTCCAAAAATAATCCCTATTACAACACACCGCAAAAGTGTTCACTTAAAGACTCCTAATGAGTGGGAACCAGTCAATCAGGAGGTCAATGAGCATTTATTAAGTGCCTATTAAGCACTGTATGAAATGCTACTGGACTGAAGAAGAGATGAGGGGGAGAGAAGGAGATGTAAGAAGGCTTCAAAAGTAGTGGTTGGCATAGGTGATGAAGGGGCTTTATTTGTATCTGATCCTGGTAGTGATAGGGAGCCACTGGAGTTTACCGAGTGTATGGGAGTTGGGGGGAGGTGACATGGTCAGAGCTATACTTTAGGAAGTATTCTGATGGTTGAGTAGAGAATGGAGTGAAGAGAGATGTGTGGCATTGACCGTCAAGTGAGCCATTGCACATACCCAAGTTTGCAGTTGCATCCAAGTTGGATCAAAGATTGCATTTATTAAGGGAATTTGTTCTGTGAAGTTTAGATTTAGTCAAAAGGTCACACTTGAAGACCTAGAGGGTCACAGGTGGCCTCAAGGATATAGGCTATCCACCCCTGCCTAGAATATAGCTGAGCCTATCAATGAGTCAATGGTTACTTGCTGGTATTCCCTGAACTGAAACCAAGATTTGAGAAGAGTAAGTGGGGTCTGAGGTTAAAAGATAATGAATTCGATTTTGAACATGTTGAGTTTTAAGATATTTATGGGACATCCAGTTTGAGGTGTCCAGTAGGCAGTTAGAGATGGGAAACTCGAGGTTTGGAGAGAAGTTAGGGCTGGACAGATCAATTGAGAAGGGTCTTCTTGGAGGTGATAACTGAATTGATAAGAGCTCATTAGAGCACCACCGGTGACCGATTAGAGGGGGATAAGGGAAGCCCCAGGATGGAGGCGTCGTTTAGCATCATGGCTTGGATGAAAATCTGGCAAAGAATATGGAGGAGTGGTCAGACAAATAGAAGAACTGCTTCATCCTAAGGCAGCCCATGCTACTTCGGGATAGTTCTAATTGCCAAAAAATACCCCAATGTTTTCCTGACATCAAGGACAAATTTACCTATTTGTAGCTTCCACCCATTGATCCTAGTTCTGATCTCTGGAGCCAAACAAAAGTAATCTAATTCCTCTTACACATGACAGTTCTCTAGGTACTTGAATTCAACTATCCAGTCTCCCCTTTTCCTCCTATAATGCCATGCACAGAAGCTTTCCAGAAGAACAGCTACTGTGAACAGCTTTTTAAAGGTTCTGATTACTCAGTATAATGATCACTCTATTTATTCCATAACAAAAGCAAAACATCCATGGAAAATCAAGGTACAGCATAATTCAAAATACAGCATTCACCATTTTTCAACTTATCACAGAAAATCACAATATAATATTCACAACATAGTCTCAAAGTAAAATAGTCACTCTCAAGTTAATTCAATCAGTCACTTATCAGTAGTATCAAAGTACACAGTCAAAGTCTTCCACTCTTGGGGCAAAGTCTTGATGAACTCCATTAGTCACTTATCAGTAGTCTCAAAGTCTTCCACTCTTGAGTCAAAGTCTTGATTAACTCAATTAATCGTAACAACAGTCAAAGTACTCAAAGTACAAATCAGTCACTTATTCAGTAAAGTCTTACTCCGTATCATACACAAAATCCTCCACCCCTTAGGTCACCAGTAAACTATAATTCCATAATTACTCAGGACCCAAGGAGAGGTCTTTTCTTCATCTTGACTTGGGGCCTGTTCTCAGATTCCCTGAATCCCCTTCCATGGTCCCAGATTCTACCTGGATTCAATGGCAGACAGCTCCCAGTTCCTTGACCAGATGTCTGGGGAGGTCCTGCTCCACACTGGCATTCACAGGGTCTGGTCCATGTCACCTCCTTCATCATTTCCGTTCCAAGGAATTCAAGGCTCAATCAAGCCACAAAGTCTCAGCATCCTGGTCATGCTTCAAGGCACCTGGGCTCCTGGCTCCGGATTCCAGGCTCTGGGCTCCTGTTCAGAAGAAGCTCCACCACCACAAGTTCTCAGGACTCAGTTCTTCTTTCTTCTGTAGCTGTTTGTGGCAGCAAGCATC
>NW_027185809.1:6320581-6322570 GCF_028583685.1 Petaurus breviceps papuanus
CTTATTGACTCACTGGCCAATCAAGAAGTATCTACTGAAAAACAAGCTTCCCACCCCAGGCTCCAGGTGCACTTTAGCCTAGGGGCAGGGAAGATCTTAAAAATTTACATTCCCATTACACTGTTCTGCCACCAGATCTCAGTCTGAAGGAAATTCTGTCTGTGACTCTCTGGGGCTTTTCTTATATACACAGTATTACCTACTTCACTTCCTTCAGCCAACCCCTTCCTGTTACATCAGTAACAGGAGACAGGAGTTCATACCTTCTGTTCCCCCAATCGAGGCTTGATCAGTTACTAAGTGTTAAGTACCTGCTACTTTTGCCAACAAAAAGGGATCTTCACATTCAAAATTACATGACCATTACACCTTCCCCTCAAAAGTGTTCTCTGCTCCAGGCTGAAGATTCCTCATTCCTTCCACTGATATCCACATGGCATAGACTCGAGGCCTTTCACTATTGTGGTTGCTCTCTTCTGAACATTCTCCAAATTACCAATACCTTTCCTAAAATGTGGAGCCCAGAGCCGAACATACAGCCTCAAATGTAGTCTGCTTCTGTCTAATCAAGCCTCAGCCATCTTGTACTTGTAAAGTTGAATTCTGAAACATGTGTAGGACTTTACATTGTGCTCAGATGGATCTGTGATCTCATCAATTTGGAAGATCCAAGCAGATCCTGCTTGCACAAACTGTGATTTCCCGTAAGTTCACCAGGGTGTGTGGGGGTAGGGGAGGCAGACAGGTAGAGGAAGGGAGAGGGTCCAACAAATGTGGTTGATTTCTCTTGACATCATGAGGGTACCATGGGAGCATGCTGGCTTTCCTTTGCTCAAGCCATGTGACCCACCCAACTTGGCCTATTATATACTTCCTTGATGACAATCTTTTACTTCTGTTCTTTGAAATTTCTCATTGGTTGTAAGCTTCAGCCTGCTCACGCCCATCATAAACATCTCCATTTCCCTCTGTGTGATAGTTATTTTTAATTCTCTAGAGACTGTTTGTACTGTAACACCAAGGAAAGGCAACTTCCCAAGGTTCAGAATACCAGCATAGGGGCTCTCCATTTTATTCAGTGACAAACCAAGAACAGAGAAGGTCAAAACATGACATCATTCAAAATACAGCATTTACTAAGTGTGATTAAATAATCTCCAAGTACTACCCCACCCCAGGACCTTCCACTCATTCAATCAATTACAAAGTCCTCGTTCTAAATACCTCTCCACCCCTAGGCTGTACCTTCATTAAGTCCACCACAAAGCCCCTCTTCTCAAATGGAGATTAGTTTCCAAACATAAGTAAAATACATTCATTTGCTCAACCATAGAACACAAAAAGGTCAAAAGTTCCCCACCCCTGGATCACAATTGAATCTACCCCAGAGTTACATCAAGTTTAAGCTCAGCACTTAATACCCAAATGGAGGTCTTTTCTTCATCTTGACAGGAGGCAAGTTCTCAGCAATCTTAGTTCCTGGGGAGACAAGGCTTAGCAAGGCCACAAGATAAGTTGCCGGTCCCTTCATTAATTCATCCTCTGTCTGTAGAACAGTCCTAGAACCCCTGAAAACATTAGCAAAGCCCTCTCCCAGGATTTCTGTAAACATACAACAAGAAAATCCTTCTTCAGGGCTTCTGAACCAACAGAAAGGTTCCCAGACCCCTGCAACAACAGCACTGTCCTTCACCAGTGGACAGTATTCATTCTGTCTGCAGGACAGTCTCCAGACCCCTGCAACAACAGCACTGTCCTTCACCAGTGGACAGTATTCACTCTCTGTCTGCAGGACAGTCTCAGGGCTTCTTAGCGAACAGCCAGGTTCCAGGACTTCTTCAACAGGACTGTCTTTCGCCAGTGGACAAATCTGGCAAAACAACATCAAAACAGACAGACAAAGTACCAGCAAAACAGCCATGTCTCCTCAGTCCTTGGCAGCTCAGGGGGCAGGTCTCAAAAGTCCAGGGCAATTCAAAGTGGCCACCA
>NW_027185809.1:6322970-6361147 GCF_028583685.1 Petaurus breviceps papuanus
CTTATTGACTCACTGGCCAATCAAGAAGTATCTACTGAAAAACAAGCTTCCCACCCCAGGCTCCAGGTGCACTTTAGCCTAGGGGCAGGGAAGATCTTAAAAATTTACATTCCCATTACACTGTTCTGCCACCAGATCTCAGTCTGAAGGAAATTCTGTCTGTGACTCTCTGGGGCTTTTCTTATATACACAGTATTACCTACTTCACTTCCTTCAGCCAACCCCTTCCTGTTACATCAGTAACAGGAGACAGGAGTTCATACCTTCTGTTCCCCCAATCGAGGCTTGATCAGTTACTAAGTGTTAAGTACCTGCTACTTTTGCCAACACAAAGGGATCTTCACATTCAAAATTACATGACCATTACACCTTCCCCTCAAAAGTGTTCTCTGCTCCAGGCTGAAGATTCCTCATTCCTTCCACTGATATCCACATGGCATAGACTCGAGGCCTTTCACTATTGTGGTTGCTCTCTTCTGAACATTCTCCAAATTACCAATACCTTTCCTAAAATGTGGAGCCCAGAGCCGAACATACAGCCTCAAATGTAGTCTGCTTCTGTCTAATCAAGCCTCAGCCATCTTGTACTTGTAAAGTTGAATTCTGAAACATGTGTAGGACTTTACATTGTGCTCAGATGGATCTGTGATCTCATCAATTTGGAAGATCCAAGCAGATCCTGCTTGCACAAACTGTGATTTCCCGTAAGTTCACCAGGGTGTGTGGGGGTAGGGGAGGCAGACAGGTAGAGGAAGGGAGAGGGTCCAACAAATGTGGTTGATTTCTCTTGACATCATGAGGGTACCATGGGAGCATGCTGGCTTTCCTTTGCTCAAGCCATGTGACCCACCCAACTTGGCCTATTATATACTTCCTTGATGACAATCTTTTACTTCTGTTCTTTGAAATTTCTCATTGGTTGTAAGCTTCAGCCTGCTCACGCCCATCATAAACATCTCCATTTCCCTCTGTGTGATAGTTATTTTTAATTCTCTAGAGACTGTTTGTACTGTAACACCAAGGAAAGGCAACTTCCCAAGGTTCAGAATACCAGCATAGGGGCTCTCCATTTTATTCAGTGACAAACCAAGAACAGAGAAGGTCAAAACATGACATCATTCCAAATATAGCATTTACTAAGTGTGATTAAATAATCTCCAAGGACTACCCCACCCCAGGACCTTCCACTCATTCAATCAATTACAAAGTCCCGGTTCTAAATACCTCTCCACCCCTAGGCTGTACCTTCATTAAGTCCACCACAAAGCCCCTCTTCTCAAATGGAGATTAGTTTCCAAACATAAGTAAAATACATTCATTTGCTCAACCATAGAACACAAAAAGGTCAAAAGTTCCCCACCCCTGGATCACAATTGAATCTACCCCAGAGTTACATCAAGTTTAAGCTCAGCACTTAATACCCAAATGGAGGTCTTTTCTTCATCTTGACAGGAGGCAAGTTCTCAGCAATCTTAGTTCCTGGGGAGACAAGGCTTAGCAAGGCCACAAGATAAGTTGCCGGTCCCTTCATTAATTCATCCTCTGTCTGTAGAACAGTCCTAGAACCCCTGAAAACATTAGCAAAGCCCTCTCCCAGGATTTCTGTAAACATACAACAAGAAAATCCTTCTTCAGGGCTTCTGAACCAACAGAAAGGTTCCCAGACCCCTGCAACAACAGCACTGTCCTTCACCAGTGGACAGTATTCATTCTGTCTGCAGGACAGTCTCCAGACCCCTGCAACAACAGCACTGTCCTTCACCAGTGGACAGTATTCACTCTCTGTCTGCAGGACAGTCTCAGGGCTTCTTAGCGAACAGCCAGGTTCCAGGACTTCTTCAACAGGACTGTCTTTCGCCAGTGGACAAATCTGGCAAAACAACATCAAAACAGACAGACAAAGTACCAGCAAAACAGCCATGTCTCCTCAGTCCTTGGCAGCTCAGGGGGCAGGTCTCAAAAGTCCAGGGCAATTCAAAGTGGCCACCAGCAATTCTCTTAGTCTCTCTCTCTCCACGAGGTGCTGCTTCCAAAAAAGTTCTTCTGCCTCTCTCTTGTCTCTCCAAATCTACGTCACCAGCTCCTCCCAGTTCAGGACTTTCTTTTCAAGTCAACAAGTCCATCCCACAGGTGGGATTAACAAGTTCTGGGTTTTAACACAATCAATTTGAAAACCAAGCCAATACAGGGGGAATCTTTAAATGCCATTACTATCACACTGTTTTATAGCAACACTGGTAGAATGTTTGCATTTTTAAAAATAAGCTTTTATTTCATTTGGAAGCCTGGGGTCATTAAAAGAGCTTTGCAATCCCCAGAAGGCAATCCATATTACCAATCTCCTGATCAATTCCAGGACCCATTCCACTGCCCTCCTGTGCTATCTGTACCAGATATATGTACTGATGGGCATGTTCTATAGATTGTTCATCCAAATACACATCATACTCTGACAAACTGACATTTGTCAACAAGCCTTTATTAATTTCCTACTATACCCCAGGCATGTACTAAGTGCTGGAATACAACCAAAAAAGGCCCAAATCAGTCCCCGCCCTCCAAGAGCTCACAGTCTAATGGGGAGACAAAAAGCAAACAAATATTTACAAACTAGTTTTGTATGGGACATAATTAACAGAGGGAAGTCATTTGTCTCTCCTGTATGACTGGTCAGGCCAAACTCTTTTGAATAGTTATAGATCTTCTTCCAAGAGGCTCAGAAATTGTTTCTTGTTGCTTTTGTATGTACAGTAAAACACATATAGAAAGTGTTAGCTACAAGTCAGATGGAAAGGCACAGTTGTCCTTAGGGTATGATAACAAGGCAGATGGCAATAGATCTTCTTTAATGTCATTTCTATATCCATTTCTGAGGTTGAACCATTTGACAGTGCCAAGGATGTTAGTAGAGAGAACTTTCTTTTCTGGGTCTTTGGTATGTGTAGCTGCCTGAAAAGGAAGATACTAAAGCAACCTGAAGAGGAAGTTGCAGCTTGCATTTGCCACAACCAGTTACACTTATATGTTGCGTCTTCTCCTATTAAAGTGTGACCCCTTGAGAGTAGGGACTGCCTTGTTTTTGTGCTTGTAACCTTGACACTTAGTACAGTGTTTTATACATAATACATGCTTAATAAATGCTTTTCCGTTCATTTATTAATTTTTCTTTCCTTCATTCATCAATCTTAACATTCTGACTATTTTCCTAATGAGCAGTTCTGATTATCTCAACCCCATATCCAATCAACTCCAAAGATTCCCTGTTGCCTCTAGTATCAAACAGAAAATCTTCTGTTTAGCTTTTGAAGCCCTTCATAGCCTCTCCCTGCCCCCTTTATGTTTTCCCCTTTCTTGCACCTTACTCCAGTCAATGTATTTTATGATCTCGTGACACTGGTCTCCTTGAACACACAATACTCCAGATTCCAAACATTTTCACTGGCTGTTCCCCATGACAGGAATGCTCTCCTTTGTTTCTATCTCCTGGCTCCCCTGACTTCTTCGGGGGCCGCTAAAATCTGCAAGAAGGTTTTCCCAATTAATGCCAGAGCCTTCCCTCTGTGATTATCTCCAATTTATCTTGTTTATATCCTGTCTCTACATTTGTTTGCCTGATGTAGTCCCCCAGACTTCGACTGTCTTGAGAACAGGGACTAATTTTTACCTTTCTATTTTTCTATCCTTTACCATATTATTTTTTATCTTAATGCTTAGCAGAGTACCTAGAACACAGCAGGTGATTAATAAGTATGTTGACTTGAAACGTAAAAAAAGGGACAGCAGCACCCTCTCACCACTAACCCTGCTTCCAGTCTTTACCATACAGGATCTTTTAAATCAAGGATTCATGTAAAATCATAGATGGCGTTCTGGTGAGATGATAGAAAGCTGGCATCGGCAGCTAAGACATGCTGGACCCACAGCAGCAAGATCCAAAAAGGTCTTAACAGGCTAGAAAATTGGTCAAAATCTAGTAAGATGGTGGAATAGAGCATGCAGGAAGCTTGGAGTCTAAGCAGTTAGAGACAGAGGGAGGGGAAGACAGCACGCAAGCAGACAGACTTGTGAGCAAATGTTTGTGGGAAGGCTAAAGGATGGTGCATTGTGGTATATTAACTTTTATGTTGCTATGATGGATTTGGTTTCCTGGTGTTGGGATTTGGTTTTCTTGTGTCTGAATAAATGTTTTGCTTCTATCTTCTACATGGAGAATCTGTTATATTTTGTAATTGAGCACTATGCCGGCATATTCACAGTCAGTGTCAAAGTTGTGAATATTGCATTGGTGCAACAGAGGCCAACACTACTCCTCTTGATGTATGTCTTGCCACTGAACTCTCTGATGATTCTGGAGGAGAGAGTGAGGCTGATGACTTTGCTCAGCTCTGCCCCACTTAAATCCAATTCGCGGGTAAATAAGACATCACCTTGTGATGTCACCGGTCCTTTTCTAGGATGCAGGATGAACTACAATGAACACCATCATGGCTATTCTTTGGAGCCTAGTCATCTGGGAAAGGGGAATGGAATAAATATTTATTAAGCACCTACTATTAAGCACTGTGTTAAGCATTTCTTTTTAACAAATATTACTTCAGTTCATCTTCATAACAACTCTAGGGGTAGGTGCTATTATTATCGCCATTTCACAGTTGAGGAAATTGAAGTAAATAGAAATTAAGTGACTGATCCAGGGGTCACACGGCTCATAAGTGTCTGAGGCTGCATTTGAACTCAGGTCTTCTTCATTCTAGGCCTACTGTTCCATCCACTTTGCTACCAGTGGCATTCAACCCTCTAATGAATCAAATTGTAGATGATTCTTTTTCTTTTTGGACCTTGCAAAGCATCTTGAAATCCTCTCATGCACTTATTTATTTATTTATCGCTTTTTTGAAGGAGGGAGGGCAGGGCAATTGGGGTTAATTGACTTGCCCAAGGTCACATGTCTAGTAAGTGTTAAGCGTCTGAGGCCAGATTCAAACTTAGGTCCTGCTGACTCCAGGGCCACCTGTGCCACCTAGCCGCCCCTCTCATGCACTTTTTATTGGTTTGTCTTATTCTCCTACTAGAATGTGAGCTTCTTAAGGGCAGAGTCCAAGCCCCACCCATCTAGCAGAGGGGCTTGCATAACTTAGGGACTCCATGTTGGTTAGGTTGAATTAATTCTCTGAATGGGAAGATCATTTTCCATGTTCCATGATTCAGAGCACTTAACCTTGGGACCCAAATTGATCCCTAACTTTAGCCCACTGACCACTAATTCTGATCACAGTCTGAGCCCTAACCCCTGGCCATTTGTACAGCTATCTGGGCTTTGGTCACAAGGATCAGGAGAGAGTGCAAATGACTCATCCCCATGGCCAGAGAAACAACTTAAAATACCCATTCTGCAACTGATGAATCAAGAATGTAATTTTTGTACAATGTTGAGCTCTCACAATAGCTCAGGACAAAGTCAGCCAGCACTGTGCTCGGTGCCAGGGCCAGGGCCAGGATGCAGTCAGGGTGCAGCCTGGGACCAGAGTAAGGCTACAGAATTGGGCAATTAACTGATTTTTGCTGTGAGAGTTCCTTGAAATAAAACCTCAGGTTGTTCTGAAAAACACATTTTCATGGCAATAACTGCTCCTGAAGGTTTTCTTTTGCCAGATAAAACATCATTGACAACACTTTTCTAGGAACTCTCACCAGCAGGTTGACTTTTGATTAGCTAAAAACCCAAATGGGCAACTGTCCTATAGCTGGTGTAGTTCGATTTTCTGTGAAGGAAATTTTATGTTAGACTGAATTAAGACTAAAATAGATTATTTTAATTTTTTCAAGAGGTAGTGAGTTCCCCATCCCTGGAGCTTGTTAAATGGAGGCCAGATGGCAACTTGCCAGGAATATTATAAAGGGGCTTCTTGTCCAGCTACCCAGCTATGGGTTAGACTATCCTTCAAGGTCACTTCCAGTTTAGAGATCCTATAGTTTTATTTATTTATTTTGCTTTTTGGAGGGCAGTTGGGGTTAAGTGACTTGCCCAAGGTCACACGGCTAGTTTTGTGTTAAGTGTCTGAGGTCTGATTGGAACTCAGGTCCTCCTGACTCCAGGGCTGGTGTTCTATTTACTGCACCACCTAGCCACCCGTGACCCTACAGTTTCATGAACTGGAAAAAACCTTAAAGATCACCTTGTTCAACTTTCCCCTGTATTCCCCACTAATTACTCTGTCCTACCATTTTATAGAGGAGAAAATGGAGGAACAGAAGCAGGAAGCAACTTACTCAGCAGCAAGGCAGGGGCAGAGCTGGGCTGAGAAGGCACCTGACTCACAAGCCAGTGCTCTTCCCAATATTGCATCATTTATGTCATTTCAGTTCAATTCATCAGCTACTGATCAAGCACCTAAGGTATAGAAGAGGCTATGCCTTTCAAAGATGATTGACTATAATTCTCTAGGTCAGTAAGTGGGCCTGAAACTTCTCCAGTTTCTATTGTCGTTAAGTCATTTTACAGCGGCGTCTGATTCTTTGCAGGCTTTTCTTGGAAGAGATACTGGAGTGGCTTGCCATTCCTTCTCCAGCTCATTTAATAGATGAGGAACTTAGGCAAAGAAGGTCAAGTGACTTGCCCAGGATCACATAGCTATTAAGTATCTGAGACAGGATCTGAACCCACAAAGATGAGTCTTCCTGACTGGCACTCTATCCACTGTGCATCCAGCTGTCCCTAGTTTCTATAGAGCCCAGTTTTCATACTGATGATGCTTTGCACTCAATGCATGCTTTTTGTTTGGCTTAGTCTTCATACAAGTCACAGGTTATGTGTACATCATTGTAATTAATCATCACATAACCGATTAGAAGCTACTGGGAGGTCTGAGAACCTGACTTTGAACTATGTGAAGGACAAAGTAAACTACTACTTACTATAATCCTGTAATAATAACTCACGTTTATATAGTATTTTCTTTACAAACCTCGTAGTTAGTGCAAGTATTATTATCCCCATTGTACAGATGAGGAAACTGAGTTTCTAAGAGATTAAGTAACTTAATTAAGTTAGTATTAAATTAATTATCAAAGGTAGGATTTGAACCCAGGACCTCAAGACTCCAAGTGTGCTATCTCCATAAGAGGGAGCTTAGGTGGCACTGAGCACTAGGCTCTGTTTCCTCACCTGTAAAAGAGGTATAATAATAATATGAGGCCCAGAGAGGAAAAGGGGCCTGCCCCAAATCACACAGCAAGTCAGTGAAAAATCAGAACTAGAGCCTTGGTTTCCTCTAAGTCAACGGCTTCCTAGGGTTTGTTTATTCTGTTTATGCTGAGTTAGAGTTGAGGGTCTTAAATGGCAACTTGTGGCCCTGAGAGTACAGCAATGGATATAAATTACTCCATCCATCATTTCTTCCATTCTAGGGGGGACCGATAATTTCTAGGAATATTTTTGGAGAACTCAAGATATGACTTTCTTCCTTCACCCTCTAAAGGCTTAAGAAAGGTTCGTCCGGTGCTTAAGTGAGATAGAACCCACCAGTGGGAGTGACAGATGCTCCTCTGGTCTGAAACTCTGGGGTCTGGCTTTAGCTATGATTAGAGGTGGTTCAGAGATTGCCTCTACCTTAGCATTGATTGACCTTCTGAGTATAGCTGTTCGTAGCAGTAGGTCAGCTATTGGCTACTGCTTGGCAGACAGTAAAAAGAGTCCCATCTCCTGGTCTCGAGGGCATTATTTTTGCCCAATTCAATAAAACAGACATTTATTAAGCCCCTACTATGTGTCTGGTGAGAGGCAGCAAGCTGTAGTGAATACTCCTTCCATTGCTAGATCTTATTCTATCTGCTTCCACAACATTTCTTGAATTTAACCCCTTTTCACCACTCACAATATCCAGAAAGAACCGCTTTAGTTCAAGTCCTCATTACTACTTGCCTAGGTTACTGAAATAGCCTCTTAATTAGTTTCCCTGGCTCAGTCAAGTCTCTTCCCACTCCGCATAGCTGCCAAAGTGATTCTCCTTGACCAATGTTAGAAGGACTCCATGAAAAAAAGATACACTAATGCATTGTTGGGGAGTTATGAATTGGTCCATCCATTCTAGACAGCAATTTGGATCTATGCCCCCAAAGTTACCAAATTATCCATATCCTTTGACCCAACTATAGCATGACTAGGCCTATACCCTCCAAAAAGATCAGAGAAAGCAGAGAAGGCCTCCTATGTACAAAACTATTTATAACAGCTCTTTTCATAGAAGTCCAGATCTCAAAACGAAGGGGAGTGTCTACCTGTCGTGGAACGGTTAACCAAACTGTGGTATATGAACATAAGGGAAAATTTTTATGCCAGAAGAAATGACAAAATAGGCAACGTCAGAGGAAATTGTGATGACCTCTATGATCTATTCCAGTGAACTGAACTAGAAGAATCATTTTC
This sequence comes from Petaurus breviceps papuanus, assembly GCF_028583685.1. Classification (NCBI taxonomy): domain Eukaryota; kingdom Metazoa; phylum Chordata; class Mammalia; order Diprotodontia; family Petauridae; genus Petaurus; species Petaurus breviceps. The sequence continues at coordinate 6,331,396 of NW_027185809.1, forward strand.
GAGATGACATTATTATAAAGGGGGAAAAAAACTTTGAAAGACCAGAATTCTAATTAATGAAAAATAAACTATGAGTCCTGAGGACTGAAGATGATAGCTACCTCCTGCCAGAGAAGATAGATTTAATCTAGAATGGACTTAAAATCTAGAATGACATGAGTATTTGGAGGTAGACAATGTGGGAACTCGTTTTTCTGGATCCTGAGGGTTTTTAAAAATTGCTCTAGAAGTTTGAAGAGCCAACATGCAGGGGAGATAATAAAAATAAATAAAAATAAAATTTTAAAAAGTTATTTTCCTTAAACACAGATCTGACTATATACTGCCCTACTCTATAAATTCCAGTGGTTTTTTTTATTGTCTCTAGGATGAAACACAAACGCCTCCATTTCACTTTTAACCTATATATACCTGACCAACCCCACTGTACAATTACCATTCTGTGGTCCAGCCAAACTGGCCTTCTTTCTGTTTTTCATTAGTGACACTCTTCCTCCTGTGAGCTGTTCGAGCTGACATTCATGCACTCCCAAATCTCCTCAGCCTTTAGCCTCTCTTGCTTCAAGATGCAGCTTAAGCTCTACTTCCTACATGAAGCTTTTCCTAATACTCTCAACTGCTAGTAACTTTAAGTGCTTTGTAGCTTTTCTCCTTGCATTTGTAATGAACAGCTCAAAATCCGTTTGCATGAGGTTCTCTTACTGGTGGAGAATGTTATTCAATGCTCATGCCTGGTGAAGGGAGGAGTTGGCAAGAGTTTGAAAGGAAAGAGATCTTGGTCTTCTGGCTTTCAACTTTGACAAAGAAGACAATTGGTTCCAGATTCTCTTCAAGTCCCTGGAGGGGGAAAAAGACTCTTCAAAGAAGTCTTGTAAGGTTCTCTTCTCTTAAGCTCCCGACTCCACTCCTCATCCTGCCTAGAGCAAGGAATAATTAACCTCCACAGCAAGGAATAATTAACCTCTGCTAAAGAGGAGAGTCTTTTTTTTTTTGCTTTTTGGAGGGCAATTAGGGTTAAATGACTTGCCCAAAGTCACAGGGCTAGTAATTGTGTCAAGTGTCTGAGGCTGGATTTGAATTCAGGTCCTCCTGACTCCAGGGTCAGTGCTCTGACCCACCTAGCCGCCCCTAATGAGGAGAGTCTTATGCAAATTGCCTTTGGGCCAGGGGTCACATAACTATTCTGTATATAGTTTCATTCTTTTTGTTTGTGTCTCCAGAGGCTAGTATAACGGCCAACTCATCATAAGAGCTCAATAAATGATTGTTGACTTATTGATTGATACAGAACCTCTCTAAGTCAGAAAGATCTGGTTTCAAATCTTCCCTCTGACATACATTGGCTATGTAAACTTGGCCAAGTGACAACCTTTCTCAGAGACTAATGGTCAGTTTTTCATTGATAGAGAGTTCTCCCTACACCAATAAATGACATCACAGGTCCAGACCCCTCTCCCCTCCAAATAGTACAAGGCATTATAGTTTTTGAAGTGAGGAAAAGGAAAGTGAATGTATTTGATGAAGTATTCCTCTCCTGTACTAAAAAGAGCCAATCAATCAAATCAACCAGTTGACAAGTATTTACTGAACCCTTGCTCCGCACTCAGCCCTGTGTACTGTCAGAGAGAAGACAAAATTCTTGCTTTCAGAGAGCTTGAATGTCTGGTTGAGGATATAAGACCCACACTCAAGAAAATGGAGAAGCAAATTCTTAGAATCATGGTTTTTAGAGTTGGAAGGAACCTTGGGGACAATCCAGCCCAACCCCAGCAGACACATAAATGCCTTTTACTTTCTGGCAAGTAATCACCTAGCCTTTCATTAATCACTTCCAGTGAGAGTGACATCACCTTCCGAGGTAGCCTGTACTATCTATTATTAGACAACAAACCTTATTAAATTCTTCCTTATACCAAGCAAAAAATCTCTTCTTCCCCTGACTTCTCATGGTCATAAGCTCCTAAGTCTGTTTTCTAAACTTGGCCAATATATGATATGGGACTTGTTTGTGTTGTACAAGTCATAAATGTTGTAGCATCTCAGAGAAATGAAGAAGCAATGGTTTTGGAGTCAGAAGACTTGGTTTCCAATGCCAACTCTGATGCTTCCTACCTGTATAACCTTGGGCAAGTCACTTGAACTTCTGGCCCTGTTTCCTCATCTGTAAAATGAGGGCGTTGGATCTGGGTCCCTTCTCTTACCCAGTCCTATAGCTGACATCTATAGATCCACAAAGCCATTTTAAGGTTTACAATGCACTTAATACACATTTTCTCATTTGATCCTCATAAACCCCTTGTGAGTTGGCATTATTATCCCTACTTTACAGATGAGGAGACTGAGGCTGAAAGACGTGAAATGACTTGCCTATTACTGTGTCCTAGCTTTTCAGACTCCAGGTTCTTTAGCTCCTTCAGTGAACTAAGGGTAGGACACAAACTGAGGTGAAGATGGGGTAGTAGATGGGAAGAATCTGCCAGTTCTAGAAGGCAGATATGAAGGCAACGACATAATCCAAGGTACAGGGACAGGACAAGGCAGAACATATTTGGGAACAGGGAAGACATAGTTTGTAGGGTAGTAGAAGGTTAAAACTGAGGAACAGAGCAGGGGTGGGGGCGGTGGAGAGTGTGTGGTACTTTATATAGTAAAGAGACTGCAGGGGTCCTGGGATGATTTGTGTTTCGTGAAGGACTGCAGCTTTCCAGGGTGAAAGGGGTCACCAGTCACAAAAATGTGGATCCTCAAATCTCTCACCTTGACCATTACAAAGAGCCAAACTTGGGAACCAGTGTTCAACTCTGATACTAGTTAAATGATCACTTCACCTCTCTGGAAGCCTCAGTTTTCTCTTCTGTAAAATGAAGAAAATACTTATCCTATCAAATCTTGTGGGGCTATTATGAGGAAAATACTTTGTAAACCTTAAAGCACCATGTATAAATATGAGTTATTATTAAGTCAGATGCTTTTCTGTCTTCTGATTGTTGCCTCTAGATGGGCCAGAAATTTTTTTTTTTAATTTTAAATAGCACTCTGACCATCTCAAGTGCTAATCTAACCCAAGTCTTCCCCTAGGACTCAAATTATTGTTTGGTAACAGGACAAGTGTTGTGAGAGGGACATGAAGAGGTTTAGGCCATTGCTGCAGTGAATTAACTGATACCTAAGCCAGAGAAAAGGAGCAAGGCTGGTTCATCACACTCTGCCTCAAATGAATAATTCCACAGTCATTTATTAAGATACTTAATGCATGCAGAGACCAATTATGGGTGCTAGGGGCCATAAAAATAGAATTAAGGCTCAGAGTTGGCCCTCAGAGGGGTTTGCAATCTAGCAGGGAGAAGAAAACTCCGTTTACTAAGCACAAAAACTTTAAACCACATCAGAATATAATAAGCACAAAGTACTATTTGAGGTCCAAAGAGGATTTGGAGATGTTTCTAAGAAGCAGGTTTTTAGGAAGGGTAGACTTTCAAAAGATAATATGTGGGTGGATGAAGTTTACCTAGCACCAGGCTCAGTGATACGGGAATTACAGGAGAAAACGTGGTCCTTGCCTTTGGGGAGCTTCCAATTAAATTGTAAAGAAACAACAGATAAAATTATCATAATAATAGGTGACTAATATATAATAGGTTACAAAGTACTTTACATACATTTTCTTCACAGTCTCTCTGAAGAGAAAGAACCAGGATTATCTCCATTTTCCAGATATGTAAACTGAGGTTGGGAAAGGAGCACCTTAGTGTTGGTTTTTAAAAAATTTTGTTTCTCTATCACAATACTTTCTGAAGCAACTCCCACCTTCTCTCTTGGAATTTAACTCTTCTTTGTAACAAATAAACATAGTTAAGTAAAACATAAAATATAGTGACCCTGTCTGCCAGTGTATACACCACTCCACCTTAGGAGTCCCCTGCCTGGTCTCTTTCCAATGAAACAGCGCATAGAACCAGCACATGTGAAAGAGAGGGAAACCTAAGTTCTTTGAGAACAGGACCTGGTCTGCTATCACCTTTACACACCTCCCACCTAGCACACTGACTTGCAGGACAATACTCTTAATAAATATTCACTAAACTAAATTGAATGGTTGAAAGGAGCGATTTCAAAAGCAATTCTCTTAGGGAGAGCTCTTTCTGACAACTCAAGAGTTCCCTGCTATGGTGCAGAGAAAATATGACTGTTGTTTGTTGTTATGATTATTATTAGATATGATTGCACTTTTGTGCCATGAATAATGTTTGCACTTTGGGAACATGATCCTAGGAGAAATGGTTCTAGAAGTTGCCATGTTTCCTTTCCACCTTCCCACCCCTAGAGAAATTAAGATATAATTGGGTAAGCTCTAGTTAGACTGAGGATTCCTAATAAATTCTGAGAAATCATGATATTGGCACTGGTTTTATGAACTCAATGGTACCTGGGTATTCTGATCAGACTAACTTCTTTAACCTTCCAAGTAGCATGGGACTTGGGTATCAACAGGGTTCAGTAGGACAGGATGAGAACTTTTAAGTTCTAAGTGGCCGGATCAAATTGTTATTCACCTCTTCCCTCCCTTTTACATCTATATCTGGCTCTGTGTGTGTGTGTTTGTGTGTGTATGTGTGTGTATGAGACAGAGAGAGACAGAGGGAGTGCTGTGGGGGAGGTTGCAGAGAGGCAAGTTCAAACTCAGTATAAGAAAATGGACATTGAATTAGGAGGCAGCAGGCTTGGGGTCAAATTCCAGCTCTTTTGCTAATTGGCTTTGTGCTTTGGGGCAAGTCACTTAACTTCCTGGGGTCTGTTTCCTCACCTGTAAAATGAACGTCTTTCAGTTATAATTCTATGATCATATGTAAGACTTTCTAATAATGAAAACCACCGAAGTTGAATGAGCTACCTTAGGATTTAATACCTTTCTTATCATTGGAGGTTTTCAAGCAAAGGCTGTCAAGGATGTTGTGGAGGGGAATCCTGCTCAGGTATGGATTATCAGATCTTCCAACAGAGCTGGAAGGGATTTTAGAGATTATCTCCCCACATTTATAGATAAGAAAACCGAAGCCCAGAATTGTAAGCAGCAGGGTCAGGATTTTGAACCCAGATCTCTTGACTCAAAATGCAGTTATCTTTCCAACCACAATGGGTTGGACTGGGTGCTCTCTACCTCTCTTCCAGCTCTGAAATTCTGTGATTCCTGTAATTTAGGTCTTCTAACTTCAGGCTAATTGAAAAACAGAACAGATTTAGAGCAGAATGGGGTGGGGCTCTGGGTAAAGTCTCTGGGGCACTTAGACATAGGATGATGCTTTCACACAGCTCCACAGGAAGAATCCCTCTACACAGACCACAGACAGCACTAACATGGCACTGTTCTCCTTTTTGGTGAACTTATCCTATGCTAACTAACCTATACCAGGTACAGCAGTTTAAGAAGGTGCTTTTCCCTTGTCAAACATAAGACCGAGGACCTTCAAGAAGACCTTTGTCCAATCCCCTAATGGGGAAACTGAGGCCCTTACAGAATACACCGGGAGTCGGTGAGACAGTTTTTTTTTTTTTTAAAAAGGAATCAGCTTTTTCTACTTGATGACCGTGGGTATATGGAAATCAAGTTACATCTTCAGGCACACCAAAGATCCTGATCTTTGACAGCCTTTTTGATTTTCCTTTCCAAGGTTATCCCTGCTTTCTCCTCTTCTCTTTAGCTATGGAGCAGACACAAGCTTGTTGCAGTTTTTGTGAATGAAGAAGTGGAACACTGCCTTTGAGAATATAGTTTTCTTATTGTAAAATTTGCTGGTTTTAGCATCAATCATCTTGGCCTTTGTTGTGTCGACAAGTTGTCCTGTTAGAGGATCTGTGCTGTTATTATCCGTTTGTCATTGGATTTATTTCTCCTATAAGCAAATGTGTTCACAACATTCCATCAGAGAATCTTCCTAATTGTCACATAAATGTCAACTTATGTAAATTGAGCATCTATCCTCTGGGAGGGGGTTTAAGACTCTAAACAACTTTCTGTCTAAGAGACTGCCCTTCCCATCGCAGTTCACAAATCTTTCCTCCCGCTCGCCAAGGGAAGGGAGTTCTTTTCGAATTACTGCATCATCTTGAGGTGTAGCCAAAAGGGGAAGGAAAGAAAGTTGTGTTTTGGTGTCCGGAGAGGCTCCGAGCCTCCGTGTTGGGGGCGGGGAAGCACTCCCATCCCCACACAGCGGGTGTGAGCGGGGATGGGAAGGGGCGGGGTGGGGGGATGCAGGAGCAGGTTGTGGGGCCCTGCGGCCCCCATAAATAACAGTTCTTCCTAGAGGGAAGGGAGGCTCGCAGGCCGGCTGGGGTGGGTGTGGCTAGGCAGATGCTGGAAGCGCCACGGCTTTCCTCCGCAAACGGACTGGCAGGCGGGCAGCCCTGGGAGCCCTTCTAGAAAGCAGCCAGCGACTGAGGTGCATTGTTTGTGCACTACAAGGTCAAGTCTGGAAGCGGAGAAGGTGGCTCTGGAGAGGAGGGGAGCTGGAGTCGGGGGAGGGAGAGAAAGCGGGGGTGGGCGGCGGGAGACGGGACCGGGACGTCCAGTTTCCTCTTAAAGAGCACACACTTAAAAGTTGCTTTTTTTTTTACCCCTTTGGGGGGGGGGGCGGGGGGTGGGGGGGAAGCGGGAGGGGGTGAGCAAAGGGGCGGGGTCACACAAGGGCAACTGAAGCTGGGACTAGGGCGAGATTCACGCCTCCCCACCCCCACCCCACCCCACCCCCCCTCCCGCCCTCCGGATGTGAAACCAGGGAGCCGCAGCCGAGGGGGCTCCCCTGCGCCTTCGGGGCGACCTCTCTTCTTTTCTTCGAGTGCCCCCCCAACTTCTGGCAGCCCTCCCCCAAGAAGTTGGTGCAGGGGCCTGGGAAGGAGCGCCCCCTCCGCCCTCTCCGCCGGCCGCCGCCGTCTCTGGTGGATTTCAGCGGCCTTTTTTAAAGCGCGGGGCTGCGGGTCCGGGGGCTTCCCGCGCCCGCCCACCGCACGGGAGGGGGGACTCCAGCCCAGCCCCAGTGTCCGGCGTGTGTCCCCTCCGGTCCGAGCTGTGCAAGGAAACGTATTTTTGACGCAGGGAGAAATGGCAAATTTTAAGTACGTCATTAATATGGCGCCAAAAGATTTTTTTAAGTATAAGCTTTTTTTTTTTTAAAGGTTGCGGGAAGGGAGGAGGGGGAGGGGCACCGCCCGGGCTGGGGAGATCCGCTGTGCGCGCGCGCGTGTCTGAAATAAAGTGCGCTGCTGTTGTGTGTGTGTGTGTGTGTGTGTGTGTATGTGTGTGTATGTGTGTGTATGTGTGAGTGAAGATCATTGCGAAACGGAGCTAATACAACTTGCCCAGAGTGCGATCTGTCCGCTTTCCCCGGCGGCAGCGGCGGAGGAGGAGGGAAGAGAGAGACTGGGGGAGACCCCCTGAGCCCCACCGGGGGCCGGGAGAGAGGGGGGGAACGGCGGCACACACGCAACATAACACAACACACACACACCCCCAGAGATGGGGCTGTGCTACCTGGACTCGCAACCACCCTGGAGGGCGAGGTGGGGGGTGGGGAGCGGGGGGAGGAGAAAAATTAAGAAAGAAGATCTGAGTGAATAAGGGGGGAAAGTGGCTACTCCCCTTTCCTCCCCCCAACACTTTTTTTTTCTAAAGAGATCACAAGGAAGTCTTGGTTTAAAAAGAAACAGAAACATACACAGGGTGGTGAATTGTGCAGAACGAGGCTATCGCAGTTGGAAGCAATTTTTTTGGGGGGGGTAATTCGCATCTACGGAGTTACTTTGTATCTACTCCTAGGCTGGAGAAAGCGTCTGAGGGGCCGGCGGGGTTCCGGCCCCCGCTGGGCTTGGGGGGTCTTGGCCGGTTTATTTATTTTTTTCTGCAATAAGTGGCTGATGGTCTGGCTGCGGCTGTCTCCGGGCCCCCTCCCCCAAGGTGTTTTAATTTCGGGAGCATCCCTTTCTCCCTCCCCCCTGCCCTTCCTGTCCTCCTAACCTGAGGGGATCTCCACTCCCGAGGAAGCCTCCCCGCCAGGTAAAACCGAACTGGAGCTGCTGTTGCTACCGCCGCCGCCGCCGCCGCCGCTGGTGAGCAGGGCTGCTGGGGATGGGGATGAATGGACGCGCGTCACGGCCATTCCAGGCTTTATGGTGGGTTTGTGTTATTTTTGCTGCGGACTTGTCATTCCTCTCCTGTGCCTCTCCCTTCTCCCTGCTTCCCTCTGCCCTTGGGGCTCATCTTTTCTTCTTTCTCCTCCATCTCATCTTCCTCCAGTCCCAGTCCCATTCTCTCTCTCTCCCTCTCTCTCTCTCTCTCTCTCTCCCTCTCTCTCTCTCTCTCTCTCTCTCTCTCTCTCTCTCTCTCTCTCTCTCTCCCCCGGGGGGGGGGGGGTGGGGGGGGGGGGGGGGGGGGGGGGGGGGGCGGTGGGGATGCACAGCATAGCGAGGGAGAGATTGCGCATGTTGGTCAGTCCTGTTTTAAAGAGTACTGTACCGGGAGGCATGTAAACAACTTTTAGAAGGGTGAGCGTTTAAAACCTTCCTTATTAATGACTGCGGCAAATCCACCCCGGGGGCCGGGCCAGGGGGCAGGGATGGGGTGCGGGGCCAGGGGCCGGGGGCGGTGCACCGGGGTGGGGGGGAGGCGGTGTGGCGGGGGGGTATGGGCTCGGGAGGAGATCCCTACTTGGCCCGCGGGAGCAGGGTTCGAGCCGGAGCTGAGGCTGGCTTTGGGCGGCGGGGCCGGGAGTCAGGGAGAGGAAGGTGTGTTGGTGAGGCGGGCGGGCTGGCGGGAGAGATGGAGAGGGGCTGGGAGGCGGGCTGCATGTGCGGGAGGAGGCTGGGGGTGGGGGTTCGAAAGCCGCCCGGCCTGACCCGACTCTCATTTTGCTGATACGCAGCACGTCCTGGGCGCTTGTGTTCGGGCTTTGGCTGGTGCACATGACCCTCGGCTCACGTGCTGGGGGCTCTCGCGCCGCCCAGATACCTTTCTCCGCTTTTTGCAGGCCCCCCCCCCCCCGCCTCCTTATTCTTCCTCCTCTTCATCCCCTATCCCACTCCAAGCCCAGGCCGGATCACTTTTCCCGAGTCCTTGCACTCTGCGCCCTGAAAGTAGGAACGGGAGGTGGGGGGGGGGGGTGCAAATGGAAGGGGAGGAAAAGGATCCAGCGCGTTTGGGGTGGGCGGCACTGCCCAGGTGAGCGGACGACCGGCTGGCGAGCCGCTGGCGGGCACTGACGTCCCTGGGGAGGGGCTGCGGCCCAGGCGTGGGGGCGGCGGTGTCCCCCGCCCCCTGCCCCTGGCAGCCGCGTGAGGGCCGGGCGGGCGCGAGGAGGAGATACGCTGGGAGGGCAGTGGAAATGTACCCGCGGCGGCGGCGGCGGCGGCGGGCGTGCGCAGCAGAGGGGCCTGACTGGAGGGGGCGTGGCTGTTTACCTTCCTGCTAACTCACCGTTCGCATCCCGCTTCTCCCGGGGCGGCGCCCCCTTCCCCGTGCCCCCTGCCCCCTGCCTCCTAGGGAGGACGGAGCGGCCGAGGCACGGCCTGGGACGCAGACTTCTCCCTCCCCGCCCCCCCGAAAGAACGAAGGAGATTACTGGGAGCCGGGATCCTGGGGAAATCTCACCTAATTTAAACCCAATCCCACGCCCACCCCGCTGCGGCAGTGTCACCGAGGAGCTCCCCCAAGCCTACCCTTCTCTAGCCTAGCCTAATGCAGTTGCGTCTTCCAGACTTCGCCTCTCTCTATTCTGCTCCTTTCCTTCCCTCCTTCCTTCCTTCCTTCCTTCCTTCCTTCCTTCCTTCCTTCCTTCCTTCCTTCCTTCCTTCCTTCCTTCCTTCCTTCCCTTCCCTCCTTCCCTCCTTCCCTCCTTCCTTCCCTCCTTCCCTCCTTCCTTCCTTCCTTCCCTCCTTCCCTTCCTTCCTTCCATCTTTCCTTCCTTCCTCCCTCCCACGCACAGAAGCTTTCCCTCCTTCCTCACAGGCTGGTGGCTTTCACCACTGCCTCCAGTTCTGCTCTGGCCCTGCCCTCAGCCAGCCCCGCTCATCCTTACCCGATGCCACAGGATTGGTGTTTGTGGCAAGCGGGGCCATGGCTGTCTTCACAAACAAGGAGCCAATATTGTGTCTTGTTTCATGTCTCCTCACCTCCCCACCCCCAGCAGTCTGCTCACGGAGGGAAGGGGATGTCTGTGAGACAGGAAGAAACAGTCCTGTGAAACATGCCTCCTAGGGTTCACTGGCTCCCCCTGGTCCTGGAGACAACCCTTCCCTCCTCCACCCTGTCACTCTGGGCTCTCTCCAGGCTGGTCATAGCACACACTCTTTGCCTCTGATTACCCCGTGTGAGACCCAGACCCCCCCCCCACCCCCACTCCTGTTCTGCCAGTCACTAGGCAGCCAACTCTCATTGCAGGGTGTTGTTATGCTTGCCCACCCCATCTCCCCCTCCCTGGCACAGCCTTATGTTATGCCCCTCTCTCTGACCAGGTTTCTGGTGACTCCCTGAAGTTTGTTCTCTCCTTTTTGACCACCAAGACCCACCTTCCCTCCACGGCCCCCTCTGCCTTCTCCCCTCTTCTTTCCTACTGAACTCCCTTCTTGCACAGACCCGCCTCCTGACTCCTGTGGGCTGAATCATGCCAGCTTGTTCTCCCATTTCCTTCCTCTAGGGGCAAGCTGGAGGCACCATAGATGCAGCTTGTGCACTTTTATTTAAAAGATTGGCAAAGGGCCCCATGCCCTGGTGCATGTGTTTCTGTAACGCTTGCTGGTCCATGAGGGACTAAGACTCCCGTTTCAGACTTTAAAGGGGGAGGAAAGGGGAATGACCCACTGTCGCCCAATTCTTCTTCATCCTGCTTTATTCTCCAGCAAAAAAAAAAAAAAACCCAAAACAAAACCCAGTTTGGCAGTTTGGAGACTGGGTCTTGCATTCCTTTGGGCTTTTATCTGGGCTCTTAGTTGAGAAGAAACTTATCCCTCTTTGTAGATAGGAAATTTACCTTCTTCAGGCTACGACTTTTGAGAAATTTTGGGCAAGGAAAATACTTGTCAGGAACCCCTTGTCTGCTGATTAAGGGATCCTCCCACATCCCTATTTCCTGGGGGGGCTATCACAATACTGCTGGCCCTGTACAGACATGCAAATGGAGGCCCACCCTGCACTGAAGTGGCACCGATCCTCTCTGCTGGCAAGTGAACCAGCTCCTTTGAAAGTCAAAGGACTATTTTCCGGGAGCTGACTGGATGGAGTTCAGCCTCAGGCTGCAGTAAACTTGCTGGAAAAGGAAGGAGCCATATTTTGTTAAATACTGATGTTGCTGTTCACAGATGGGGTTCCGTTTCCCTTTCTCTGAAGCTGCTTTCAGGTTTATGTTTGAAAATTTGAGTCTTGACAGGTAGTTCTGGATAAATAGCCACAGGCAAGGCAGTGAGATTAACCCCCCCCTGGCTGGTAGTGTTCCCAGTAGGACACTTGGCTGAGGTTCTCAGGTGTAGTAAGAACTGCCAATTTGGCCTGTTTAGTTTGTTCCTAAGATACTTAGGGTACAGAGGTTTCCTTCACCTTGGCCTTAGTTAGCAGTCAGGTAGAGTACATAGTCTGGGTTATGACATCTCAGGTTTGGGTCTGTGAAAAAATTAGCTCAGAATAAAAAATAAATAACAAGGGAAATCAATGAGTAATAAAACCCTGTGTGGGTAAAGACAAGGATAGAAATGTGTAAGTGCTGCTATTTGGGTTAAAGGCAGCAAAAGAGGCTTTGAGATCAGTATATAAACAGACCCAGAGTGGAAGGGCCATCTAGTCCAATTAATACCAATCAATCAGTAAATATTTATTAAGCTTTTATAATACTCCAGGTACTGTGCTAAGCACTGAGGACTCCCCCCGCCAAAAAAAAAAAAAGGATTCCTTTTTAACATAACCAACAAGTGATCATTGTCTGAAGACCCGAGAGTTATCAGATAGACAGATTTGAAATGGACTACCTCAAGAAGGTGAGGGCCAAGCCCTCTTCTTGAAACAGCCCATTTCACATTCGTATACCTCCATTTGCTAGGAAGGTCCTCCTAATAGGAAGCCCAGATTTCCCTCTTTTCAACTTCTTCCCATTATTCCCGGTTCTGCCCGACTGAGGGCAGACCAAACAAGACTAATCCTGGATGCTCTCTCCACCCCTTCCATTTTCCAGGTGAAGAAAATGGGGACAACACTGAAGGGAAGGGATGTGATCAAGGTCATACATGCAGCTAGTGATAGAACCGGCATGGCCTTGCCTCCAACTTCACTTACTGAGAAAGTTTGCATTTAAAAGAAAACCATTTTTAGTTTTACTTGGGTTAAATTGTTACTGTTGTTTTGAGTTTCAACTGCCAGTGTCTCCAAAAGGGAAGCACTTGTTTTAGTCCCCGAGACATGCGATAATAAATGTTTGTTTTGAGGGTGTTTAGCTGTGGTTCCTGTTGGCACTCAGAGAGGCAAAGTAGGTAATGTTTGGGCCCAGCACAGACCAAATGTTCCCAGAATATTTTTCCCATCCCAAGAGCCTTTTGCCTTCCTGATTTTCCTAAATAAATGGACAGTAGGTAGAACAGTCACAAATTGTGCACGATAACAGAGCCACAAATGGAGCCTGAGAAAAAGCAATTTGGTGCCTGGCGTTGGTATCAAGTCTTAACAGACCCAGACACATTCTCCCTACTTGTCATTAATTGTGTCAGCATCCAGACTCGAGTCTGTCGGCTGCTCCCTCCCTTTGTGTTCTATTTTGCTCTATGCAGACTACTAGGGTTTAGAAACTTCCCTTTGTCTTTATAACTCTTCTAGTGTTACCCTTATTCTTTGGGAATCTGAATGGGACCCAGAGCCTGCAAATGGATCATTCCACAGGTAAAGGTTGTTTACCTTGAACTGGACCTAGAACCCATTTCCCACACAATTCTAAGGATATTAATTCCATAGTCTGGGCCTTCCCAAACCAACTGATTTCCCTATAGCCACAATCCCATCATCGTTCTTTCAAAAATGAGTTGACAGGGCAGCTAGGTGGCACAGTGAATAGAGCACCATCCCAAATCCAGCCTCGGACACTTAACACATACTAGCTATGTGACCTTGGGCAAGTCACTTAACACTTAATTGCCCTGCCTTCCCCCCTCCAAAAAGACAAAAAAATGAGTTAGCAATATTCAACACCTATTATGCATTCGTTTAACTAATCTGCATGCCACCCTTCTGTTTAACTCCCCCTTCTACTTCACTCACAATATCTGTATACTTGGGGACCAGATCTTACTACTATTGTGCCAGAGAGTCCAGGGGAAAGCAGTGATTATTTCTTTCATATTAGTGGAAAGTTATCAGTTTCTACCTGTAAACCAGTTACAGCTCTGGTTATAGAACTATTACTTCTCTTGTGTCTGTCACTAGAGAAGAGTGTCTAGGTCTAGGGACATGCCCTAAGAGTCATTCAGTCAGTCAACAAGCATTCAATTAAGTGGCTGCTATGTGTCAGACACCTTGCACTGGGAATTCCAAGAAAGGCAAAAATCAGTCCATGCTGCGAATGAGCTGACAGTCTGATGGTAGAGACAATATACAAATAATTGTATACAAACGATATATAGAGGATAAATTAGAGATAATCATAGAAGGAAGGCATCAGCATTAAAGGGAACTGGAAAAAGCTGCTTGTAGAGGGAGATTAGTTGGAACTTGAAGCCAGGAAAGCTAGGAGACAGATGAGAGAGAGAATTCTAAGTATGAGGAAAATAGCCAATGAGGATGCCTGGAGTGAAGAGGGAGAGTGTTTTGTGCAAGTGTCAGCAAGGAGGTCACTGTCAATAGACTGCAGAGTTCGTGATGGGATGTAAGGTATAAGAAGGCTGGAAAGGTGGGAGGGGGCCAAGTTATAAAAGGCTTTAAAAGCCCAAAAGGATTTTGTATTTGATTGTGGAGGCATCAGGGAACCCCGGGGCGCTGATTGGATCAGAGGGACTGGAGAGGATGTGTGACATGGTCAGATCTGTGCTTTAGGAAAATCTGTTTGATAGCGAAGTGGAGAATGGTCTAGAATGGGGAGAGACTTGAGGAAGGGAAAACAGTCAGTGGGCTGTTGTGATAGTGCAGGAGGCAAGGGTTGATGAATGCTCGAACCAGGGTGGTGGTAGTGTCAGAGGAGGGAAGGGGGAATATGTGAGAGGTGGAATACGGTAGAATTGATAGGACTTAGCAACAGATTGTCTACTGGGGTAAGATAGAGTAAGAAGCTGAGGGTAACACGTTGGTTGTGAGCCTGGGTGACTGGGAAGATAGTGGGACCCTTGATGGTGATGAGGAAGTTAGGAGAGGAGAGGGTTTGGGGGGCAATATATGCTGAGTTCAGTTTTTGGACGTGGTGAATTTAAGATGTCTACAGGATTTCCAGTTTGTGATGTTCCGTAGACAGTTGGAAATGTAAGATTGAAGGTGAAGAGAGAGGTTAAAACTGGATAACTAGATCTGGAAAACATCAGCATAAAGTTGTAGCCACTGGGGTTGTTTAGTACCTTCTTTCTGAGAATCGGTTAGCCCTGTTTACTCCACTTTACTAGCTGGCTAGCATTTACATAGTGCTTTAAAATTTTCAAAGTGCTTTACAGACTTTGTTTTTTATCCTCACAACAATCCTGGGAGGTGGATTCTGTAATTATCTTCATTTTACAGATGAAGAAACTGAGGCAGAAAGAAATTAAGTGCATTTCCCGGGCTCACACAGCTAGGAAGTATCTGAGACCAGATTTGAGCTCAGTTTTTCATGACTCCAGGTCAAACCCTCCACCACGCACCGTGCTATTTTCTTGTTAGAATGTGGTAAAGAGGATTCCCCCTGATTAGGTACAGTTGGACTGTCTTCTGACTACCTCCCTTCAACTCTAAGATTCTCTGATTTTGTGAAGTTGGACTCTAAGGCAGTGTGGGGAGCCTAGGACCATATACTGCCTTCTAAGAGAAGACAAATGTCAAACTTTGAGCTACCCAAATGACAAGATTGTAGGATATTCAGGTTCAAGGTGAGTCACATTGCTTAAGGAATTAGAATACAGTTAAACATACTTCATAGTAAAATCATGTTGAAAATGGTTGAATCTGTCGTTGACGAATATTGGAGTCCTTCAGGATCTTAAATTGATAGTATACTAGATGGAGAGGCAGTGTGCCACAGTGACTAAAAAGCCTCAGAATCAAGAAGACCCGCCTTGAAGCTCTGTCTACAACACATCCTGATTCTTTGACCTTGGGTTTAAGTTTAACTTCTCAGGTCCTCAGGAAAATTTCTTGAGATTCAGAGCTGGTGCCAGTAGGCATATTGTAGAGGGAGCTTTTTGTTAGTTCTAAAGAACTGCTAAATGAATCTTAGGTCCAGTCCAAAAGCATTCTAGTTCAACCTTTCATCATTGTCAAGCATACTTATGCATTGCTTGTCCTTGGTACCCTCTGAAGTTAGAAGAACTGAGATTTTATCCCTTGGGCTGAAAGCTGACAGGTGGCTGCATTAGGAGAGGCAGTTTCCAGATTGAGGAAAGTGCTAATCCTACCCTTCTCTGTCTCGGCCAGATCACATCTGGAGTATTGTGTCTGGTTCTGGGTGCCGTGTTTTAGAAAGGAAATTGACAAACTGTAGTGTTTCCAGAGATGGGTGAAAAAGATAGAGTACAGGAGACCTATGCCATATAGGGATCACTCGGAATAAGTACGGATGTATGGAGAAGGGGATAGAGAATTTAATCACCATCTGCAGATATTGGAAGGGCAGATGTGTCAAAGAGAGAATTGCATTTGTTCTGTTTTGTAGCTGGCCCTGTAGACCAGAATCATGAGTAGTAGATGTAGTAGTAGTTACAGAATGACTGTGGTTTTGACTCAGTATAAGGAAACATTTCCTAATAGAGCCATTCAAAAGTGAAATGGGCTGCTTGTGAATGGAATGAGTGCCTCCCCACTGGAGGTCTTCATATGAGATTGCAAGACCACTTACAGGGGATATTGGAGGGGAAGTTCTGTCCAGGTACGAGATTGGAATAGATGACCTCTGAAGTCTCTTCAAACTCTGAGTTTGTGAAACTGTCAGGTTGTCCACGTTTACCTCCTAAACCCAAATGACGCTAAGGAGCAGAGATTGTTAGAAGAGCCCTTAGCCGAGGAAGACTTTACTTAAATGGGACTTTGGGCTTTGATCCATAAAATTTGCTTGTTGGCTTCAGAACATAGTTTCAAAAAGCCAAATAACTTCATTCTGGCTTTACTCCAAGAATGATAGAAACCCCTTCTGAATTGTGCTCAGCTCTAGTACTCCAGAAGATTTGGGAATATAATGTCTCCCATTTTTCCTACCTGGGCTCCAGGCTACTTTAACTAGGGTTAACTGACCTTTGGCTGGAAAGCCATAGGTTACTTTAAGAATAGGATTTTTTCCTATCTGGGTACATAGGAGCAGATAGAAAAGGAGGGATGTTTTCCTAGCCTCATTGCCCGTTTAGAAAGTTGGGTGGGGAGAGAGGGGAGTAGGAATAGATCCAAGAGAATCTTCAGCTAAGCCTAAAAGGGAAGAGAAAGGACCAAGGGATGTTCAGAGATGCTGTTTTATACTGTTTGTTTACTAAACCATTTTTCTAAACGGCAATTACTGTCTGCAGGAAGACATTAGAGTTAATGAGGTATATGAAAGATTGGGGTCTCTGACCCCCATCTTAAAGTGGTTTAAGAATGTTCAGGTTTAATTTTCTGCATAATTCCATCCTTCCTATCAAAAAGGGGCTCTAAGAACAGGTTTGCCCAGTCAAAATTTGATTAAATTGTATTAGCATCTTATTATACAGTCTTTCCTGGTATGACCAGGGAGAGGCTTTGTTTCTTTTAAAAAGATTGTGTCTGGAATTGTAAATTATCTGCTCAAATGACTTTATTTTTAAAAAGAAAGGCAGACATTACTCCCAAGTTCCACGGAAGGCATCTGTCTCACACCCTGTCCCATGGGAAGGAACAAGAGGGAAGCTTGAATTTGGGGTCCTTTTAATGTGTTCAGGGAGGGGGAGCACCAGCCGAAGCCTACTGTAGAATCTAAGATCTGAAAGGCCTACAGTTAGCTCAGTCTCCCGGGGGGTGTTCATGGGTATGCTTGTGGGTATGTGTTTGAGTTTATTTGGGGAAAGACCTTTAAAAGGAACTAGAAGCTCGGCAGTTGATGGCTACTGTAAACATTTCAGAAACAGCCGAAGCCCACAAAGGGGCTCCAGCTAAGATGGGCAGCCCATGGCAGCCGTGACTCCTCTGACTGCCAAGAAAACCTTTGCCCCCAAATTGTAGCCCTATTACTTAGTTGACATTGATAATTAGCCAAGAACTTGACCAAATAGAAAATATTTAGAGCCCTGCTACAGAAGTGTGGCAAGGCCCATGTAAACCATGGGAGAGTCAGGCATGCTCCCCGTCTCCCTGCCGTGGCCTCTTCTCATGAACCAGGCAGTGAGCCCACATTGAGCCACTGAATGGAGAGGCCACCTTAAGGTCCTACTAAGTGGGATGCAGAAAACAGCAAACTCAGCACTTCTCAGTATGCCCCCCAGCCCAAATGGAAATGTGGATAACCTGTAGTGATGCTGACAGTGTCAGGCAGGGAAAACATACACCATCAGATCTTAAAGGGCCATAGGATCATAATTTTAGAGCTGGAAGAGATCTCAGGAGTCATTTGGTCCAACCTCCATGTAAAGGAGGCTCGGAGTTACCCGTGTTCTGAAAGTTAGTGACTGGCAGACCCCCTCTCTCCCATATCCTCAAGCTTGAGATCCATTAGTATTTCTGCTGCACCAAAAGTCATCAAGCTTAACTTCATTATAAGGATGGAGAAACAAGTCCTGAGAAGGAAGGACTAGGCCAAATCCTAAGAAACTCATGGTAGAGAGACCAGATACAAGGCCAAGCAGCGTGGAGCTTTGCTTCCTGATATGGTAAAAGGAACGTTCTATGCATGGGGACAGATTTGGCTACAGCAAGGCAACTTATAGAAGTGTGCTTGCATATATCTCACTTGAAAGGATTCCTAAAGTCCAGTAGGCAGAAATATTTATTTCCATCTCCACATAATTGTGCATGAGTGTGCATTTAAATCTAATGAAATCTATTCACTATCATTTATTAAATGTTACCATATGCCAGGAACTCTGCTAGGTGCTGGTGATAAAAAGACAAAGATGAAATAGTCCCTGTAGCTAAATATAGATGGATAGAGCTAGAACCTGTGATTTCCTTAGTATAGAGAACTCCCAGGTGAAGAAATTCCGCCTCTCCATTTAGATCAGCCCCTTCCCTGTAACTCATTTAGAGCTACCTGGAGCAGGGAGAGGTTAATTGCCTTCCCCAGGACCACACTTCACTCTTGTGTCCAAGGAGGCCTCAGATCTAATCGGTCCTTACTTCTAGACCAGCTCCGTCCACTGTGTCACACAACATGCTACTCCTCATTGATGTATATACATATACATATAGGCAGACTTTGCTGTATTAGTATTTGCTACAGAGCAGGATTCTTGTTAGAGGAATATTGACAAACTTGACTCCACCGAGACAGCTTGAGCTGTCTGTCCAACAGAGGCTACCAACTGAGGGAACTCCTAACCATATCAGACAAAAAGCAGTTGGAGGAACTGGGAATTTCGGTTTGGAGGAGAGAAGATTGGAAGACATAGGGGAACACCCGAGAGCGATCTGCCCACATCTGAAGGATTATGGGGGGGAAGGAACAGACTAGCTCCAAAGGGGAGAACTAGAACCGGTGAATAAATGTCACAGGGAGGCAAACTGTAGGCTGTGTAGAATGAACTTTCTAACAATTAGAGTTTTCCAGTAAAGGAATGGGTTGCTCATTACTTAGTTTTTCAGAAACCACATGACTCTGTCTGATACTGAATTTTTGCAGAGGAGGGGAGATTGATTTAGAAGGTCTCTGAGGTTCTCCTTACATCTGAGATTTGCTGATTCTATGAATCATTTGAGACTTTTTCCAAGAGATTATAGTTTCTGAAAGTTCAAAAATTCTTCTTTTACGATTTTCTTAAGCAATCTTTGATTTCATTTATTCCAATTCTCTCTCCCTACCTAAGGGACTTAGTGGATGAAAGTAGTTTGTCCAGTGACATTATGGTAGCATAACAAGACTTAAGATTTGAGCCACCTGGTCCTCTAATTCTTTATCTGTTCCTCTATTATATTATGCACTACTCTAGAGCTTTCTCCCTTTAGACTAAAGCTTTGATTCCTATGAATATGTGGTGGGAGAGGGGGAGCATCATAAATGTCCTTATACTTTATTAGGGGCTAATCCTTCAGTTAACATTACAAGCATTTATTAATTACCCCACTTGGGCTGGACATTTTGCCAGGCGACCGGAGATACAGAGACATCATATTCCTCCTTCCTCTCCTCCCTCTACTATCATTGCCCTCAAGTAGCTTACTTTCTAGGTTTGGATTGGGGAAGGTACTAGAGTAAGGCTGGCCCCTGAGGAGGTGAGTGAGGATAACATTAAAAGGGAAGGGGAGGGAAATGTGCCATCCCAAAGAGATGGACTGTTTCTTTGACTTTACAGAACAAGCCCTTATGTTGTGAAAAAGTTTGATTTATTGGAGAGATATTTGGAAAACTATGTTCAAAGAGAAAACACACTGGCAAAAAGGCCATCTTTCCTACAAAGCCTAGTAATTATTTTAATTAAGTCACCACAAAATATGCTCTGTTTAATCGCCTTCATTTGGATAGCACATGTACTCTTGAATGTTCCCCAGGTACTTCAAAAATATCCAGTGGTTTCTCCGCTGGAAGGCAGAAGCCAGGTTAGGTACTGTGTAAATTGGGGCAGGAGTATACAGATGAGTTAATAACTAGCTTGGAGTACTTGAAAGGTCATTTTTCAGAAGATAGTAGCCAAGTGCTCTCTACTTCCCCTAAGGACAGAGCAAGAGAAGCCTTAGGGACCGGAATTTAGGTTAAAGCTCTGACCGGAGAGGCTTGAGTCCTAGTAAAAATTTTAGGAACTTAGAATCACAGAATCTTGGAGTTGGCAAAGACCTGAGAGGCCATCCCATACCTGAACAGGAATCCCCAAATACATCATCCCTGAGAAGGTCATGCAGCCTCTGTTTGAACATCCCAGTAAGGGGCAGCTCACTGACTCAGCCCATTCCATTTTGGACCAGCTCTAATGGTTAGGTCAAGTCAAAATTCTACCTCTTTTTAATTTTTTTCTTTTTAATATTTTCTTTTTTCCCCATTTACATGTAAAAACAATTTTAAACAGTTTCTAAAGCTTTGTAGGAGTTCCAAATTCCTTCCCTCCTTCTACCTCTCCCTCCCTCCATTGAGAAGCTAAACAACTTGATATAGGTTATACTTGTAATATGGTTGTTCTGCCCTCCTGGGCAGAGAAGAGCAAATTTAATTTTTCTTCCAAATAACAATGCTTCCTGTTTTTCAAGATGACTTATATGTGCCCCACACCTTTTCTTCTCCAGGTTAAATATTCCTCGTATCTTCAGATTTCTGCCTAAGGGGTTTAATGTCAAGTTCCCAGGCCATTCTCCTTAGCTTCCCCTTCCCCCCTGCTTATATCTGCTGGCTAATAACCTTCCTCAAATTGAGTACAGTATTTTAAATGTGGTCTCAGGTGGGCAACTGTTCTCTTAAAAAGCCAAGGATTCCATTAGTTTTGTGGACTTCTGTGTCAAACAAAAATATGTCCCTCCTGTATTGAACTTGTAGTCCACTAAGACCCCACATCTTTTTTCTTGTCCAGCCATACTACTTTCATTACTCTTGCGAAGAACTTTACATTTAGCTTTGTTAAATTTCATCTTACTAGCTTTCGCATAACATTCCAGACTTTTGAGACCTTTTTGGGTCCTGACTCCTTTATCCAACATCATTGTTAGTTCTTTCAGCTTTGTTTCGATCTACCAAAAATAATTATGCTGTCGTTGATAAAAAAAAAAACAAAAAAACATTGCCTAGTGCTTCATTGGGCCAGGCTGATTCTTAAGAGTGTTCCACTGGAGATGTCCCACCAAGGTGACATTGACCCATTAGTGACTACTGTTTATATCCATTCATCCGGCTAATTCTAAATCCACCTGACTAAGCCAGTTAACATCTTTCCATCTCATCCTTAGGCATGGGCATCTTGGTCAAATTCTTTTATGAAATTTGGTGATGCTGTGTATACCATGACCCCCTGATTTTGTTCATCTAGTAGGAAAGTGACTGGACCAATGATTTTATTCATATAGAAAATTCCTTCTTACAGTGTAGGTATCTGCACCTTCTGTGCAACCATATCGTCTAAGAGAATTGTTGGAGTGACTTGCATAGGGTTATAGAGTCAGTATAGGCTTGAACTCTTCCTAGGTCTAGGCCATCGGCCTGTTATTGACTTAAATCTTCTGCCTCTCTACCAGTCTAATAACCTTTTTTCAAAAAAAAGGAAAGAAATAAAGTCAGTCTGCTATAACTTGTTCTTGCCAAAATTATACTGGCACTCAAGTGATCTTTGCTTCATTTTCTAAGTGGTCACAGACTAGCCTTTAAATAAAGTCTGGAATTTTTCCAGGAATAAAAGTCAGGCTTACTGGCTAATAGTGTGTAAATGCTATCATTCAGTTTCCTGGGGTATAAAAATTGAGAGCTGACGTATCATCATTTCTGTAGTGGTCTTTCCAAGATCATTGACAGACAGTGCATCCACAATTAGATCTGCTGGTTCTAGGAGACTGGATCTCTCTACCTGGTGACTTGCTCTTAACTGAGAGCAACAAATATTATACCACCTAAGATAATTTCAAACAAGCACTTGTTCAGTACATCTGTTATACAAGGCAAAGGAAGTACATACATAAAAATGGAATAGTCTCTGCCTTGAGATTTACGTTATCTTGGGAAGGACAAATAATTAAATACAGGGCAATTCTGGGAGAGGGAGAGAATATCAAGGTAGGGGAATAGCAAGAAAAGCTTTATATAAGAGGTGGCCCCAGAGCTGAGCCTCCAAGGGAGCCGAGGTGGAGGAAAGAAAGGAGGCATTCCAGTCACAGAGTCTCCTTCTACTAAAGGCAAAGAGAAAAGCAATAAAATGCTGAATTTAGGTAATAAATAAGAGGCTAGCTTGATTGAATCTAAAATATGTAAAAAAGAATGTAAATGTAAAGAAAGGGTAGGTTGGAGACAGATTGTAGAGGGTTTTAAATGCCAGACTGAGGCATTTGTACTTTACCTTAGAGGTAATAGGGAGCCATTGAAGAATGAGGGATGTAGTGTCATGGTCAGACTTTGGCGTTAAGAAGATTGTTTCATTAGGTGTAGAGAGAATCAATCGAAGAGGGGAAAGACTGGACTAGAAACTGACCAATTAAGATGGTATTTCTTTTAGGATGTTACTGAAATAGTCCAAACGCTCCTAGGCCTTAGACCTAGGAAGAGTTCAAGTCTATACTGACTCTGTAACCCTATGCGAGTCACTCCAACAGCTCTCTGAGATGATATGGTTGCACAGAAGGTGCAGATGCCTACATTGTAAGAAGGAATTTTCTATCTTGGGAGTTTCCTATATGAATAAAATCATTGGTCCAGTCACTTTCCAACTAGATGAATAAAATCAGGGGGTCATGGTATACACAGTGTCACCAGATTTCATAAAGGAATTTGACCAAGATGCCCATGCCTGAGGATGAGATGGAAAGATGTTAGCTGTAGTGAACTGGAATAGTGTGAGTACGGATCAACAAGTGCTTACGTTGTGCGAGGAGCTATGCTGAGTGCCGGGAGCATATCAGAAAGCAAAAACAGTTCTTGTTTAACAGTTTTCCCTTAAGGAGCTTATATTCCAGTAGAAGTGACAACATATAAGTAACTAGGCACATATAAGATTTATAAAGAGAAGATAAAGGGCAATCTGAAAAGGGAAGGTATTAGCACCTGCGGGATGGGGGTGAGGATCAAACCAAGCATGGTCTCCCACAGGAGGTAAATTTTGAGTTGAATCTTGAAGGAAGATGGGGAAACAAAGAGGCAGAAGTGAGGAAACAGGGTATTTCAGGTGTGGGAGACAGCCAGTGAAAAGGTGTAAAGGTATATGTTTGAAAAACCAGAAGTAATCCTGGTTATGGAGGGGAGTAAAATAGAAGACTTTGGAAAGGCGGGAATGGACCAGATCATGAAGAACTTCAAATGCTAAGAGGAAAAGCTTCCGTTTGATCTTGAAGGTAATAGGGAGCCCATGGAACCCAAAGAGAAGGGATTGATATGGCAGGACCTGTTTTAGAAAAATCATCTTGATAGTCAAGTGTTGGAAATGGGGTGGAACCTGAGACAGGGATCTCATTAGAAATGTCTTGCATTAGTCCAAGTAACAGGTGATGAGGGCCTCAACTAGAAATTTGGCTGAGTGGAGAGAAGGGGATGTATCTTAAGGATGTTCTATAAAAGTAGAAAGGACAAGATTTGACAGTGGATTGGATTTGTAGGGTGAGTGAGAGTGAGGAGTTAAGGCTGAGAATCCTCAGTGAGTAAGGTGTCCTCAGCAGTAATGGAGAAGTTCAGAAGGGTGCAGGGGTCTGTGGGGAAAGTTTTGGGAGTGTTGAGTTTCAGATGCCCATGGGACATTCAGTTCCAGAGGCACTTAGGAACAAGTGACTAGCTCAGAAGAAAGTTAGGATTGGATATATGTATCTGGGAATCACCTGTAAAGGGAAGATGACTGAACTCATGGGAACTGATGAGATCCCTAAGTGACATGGTAGAGAGGGAAAAAGAGCAGAGGGACATCCATGATTAGTGAATGTGACCTGGATAACAAACAGCAAAGAGATACCGAGAAAGAGGCAGAGATAGGAGAGAATAGAGGCGTGAAAACATAGAGCAGAGAGCGTCCAGAAGGAGAGCGTGATAAACCATGTCAGATGCTACCGAGAGATGAAGAAGGGTCATGGTTGTGAAGAGGAGGTTGGTTTTAGTGATTAAGGGAATGTCCATCATTTTTGTAAAGGGAAGTTTCAGCTGAAAGATGAAGTTGGAAGCCAGATCCCCAGTGGTTTAGAATTGGGGGAGAGGAGAAGAATTGGGGACCCCCCCAGGCTTTCTTAAGGAGTTTGGCTGTGAGTGGAGAGAGCTGGTGTGATAGCTGATAGGGGTGTCAGGATCAAATGAGAGTTTTTAAGGATGGTTTCAGTGGAGAAGGGAAGGAGCCAGTAGACAGGGAAAGAGGATGGATACAAGGTGTTGTAGAGATAGAAACTGCTAAGACTTGGGGGCTAATTGGATGTGGGCAGTGGGGAAGAGAGAAGTCAGGAATGTCTCTTGAGGTTGTGACTTGGGTACGGGAGGGAAAATGGTGCCTTCAACTAAATAGGGAAATTTGGAAGGGAGGTGTGCTAAGGAGAGGCAGGAGGAATGAAATCTACTTTGGACAAGCAGAGTTTGAGATGTCCATTAGGTAGTTGATGATACAAGACTTGAGTTCAGGGGAGAGATTAGGGCAGAATGTATAGGTTTAATAGTTAACAGCATAAGTGTTAGAGAGAAAAGGGCTCAGGACAGAGCCTTGAAGGATACCCCATGTTAGAGGGTTCGAGACTAAGAAGCAACCATTGAAAAGGAAGAAAACCAAGAGAAACCAGTGATGATAAAACCAGAGGAGAAAATATCTAGGAAAAGGGAGTGCTGTGTCAAAAGATGGAGAGCTGAGTCTCCTAGAATGAGCACTAAGAAAAGATCATGGATTAAGAATTAAAAGATTTAGGGGCGGCCAGGTGGCTCAGCGAGTAAGAGCACCGGCTCCAGTGTCGGGATGACCTGGATCAAATCCGGGCTCAGATACTCAGCACCACACCCAGAAATAACTGGCTGTGTAACCTTGAGCAAGTTACTTAACCCCGATTGCTTTAAAAAAAAAAAAAGAATTAAAAGATTTTTGGTAGCCTCAGGGAGAACAGACTTCGTCCAGTGGTAGGGGGAGAAGCCAAATTGTGAGAGAATAAAAAGTGTATGAGAGGTGTGGAAGCAAGGCAAGGACCAAAGTAATAACCTTTGATAATGCAATTTAAATACAGATAATTATAAGCAGATTATTGTCATTTTAATTTGAAATAAAATTTTCTTCTATTTATCTCTGTTTTCTTTGCCTTGTGGATTTAAAAAATGCATTTTGTCAACTGACACAGCTTGGTCCTTTGAGCTATTCTTAAATTACCAGGTCACAATGATGCTTAAGAGGTAAACTTTTCTACTTACACCTGTTTATTACCCTTCCTTTTCTACATTTGTATATAGATATCTGAAGCAATTGGCTTCATTGCCTTGTGTTATCCTCTCCCGTTAATTATGGCTCCTCTCCTGTTCTTCCCAAGCTGTGTGCCAGTTTGTCCGTTTTATGTGAGATGTTTTTCCCCTCCTCTCCTTTTCATTTTAAAGCTCTCTTGATGAGATTTACAAAAATCCAGGCACGTGGGTTGTTTTTTTTTTTTTTTTTTTTGCTATCTCTTCTTAGGTACATGCCCATCATTCCTTTATTTTAAGCCCAAGTCTAGAAAATATAAAATCTGTTCTGAGACCCCATACTCTTAGCCAATTATTCATTCCCCAAGTTTTACTTTCTCTTTTTAAAGCCCTAATTTCAATCAGTAGTGGGGATAGGAATAGGGACTGCACCTGTGATTTCACTGTTATTGCAAATTCTGGGGACAGGAAACTGTCTACCAGGGCAGGCCTGTGTATTCCCTAGATTCTTAGAGTCGTAATTAGGGTTAAAGAGATTAAGTGACTTGTCCAGAATCACACAACACAGAGTGTATGTACAAGGAAGGGTTTGAATCTAGGTTTGTCCTGGCTTCAAGGCCAACCCCTATCCATTATGCCACACTGCCTCTCTTAATAGTGCTACCAAGGGGCAGCTAGGTGGCACAGTGAATAGAGCACCAGCCCTGAGTTCAAATGCAGCCTCAGACACTTAACACTTACTAGCTGTATGACCTCGGACAAGTCACTTAACCCCAATTGTCCTGCCTTTCCCCCTCCAAAAAGCAAAAAAAAAAAAAATAGTGCTACCAAACAGTACAAAACAAAACAAAAAAAATCTCAAACTCCTTAAGTGCTTCAGTTTCTTGACCGGGACTTCATCATCCTTAGTAATGCTTTCCAGTGACATCGTTTATTCTCACATGAATCTCCAGCAACAGATAGGTTTGATAAGTCCTAGAAGGTGTTCTCTTACGCTCTGGATACAAGTTCCTAGAAGACAATAATCTCCCTTTTGTTTATGTTACAGTGAGAGGCAGCCACTTGTTAGTGAGTCATCTTTCACCACTGTTTCCTAATAGCACCTAAAGGGCCATATCATTCTTTAAAGAATAAGCAGCTACTTCCTTCATTCGAGGCCCTGTTACCTGCCTTTGCGGAATGAGCCCTCCATTTCTTACTTAGCTCCCCATGTTCAGGACAGTGTCCTGAAGGCATTTGAAACTCTAGCCTTGGAATCTCTACCATTTTGATTAGTGGGACTTCCCTCTATCCAGCCTCCCACAGACTACACCACATTCCTTCATTCTGTCCTTTTTCTGATCTGCCAATCGTTTATACCACCATTCCTTTCTGCATCCTACTCTGACTCTGGTAACTGTAATAAAAATCAACTCCATGGTCACTCCCCAAAAGGGCTTGTCACTTGTCTGCTCTGTTGTCCCTTTTACCAATCATAGGTCTTTCCAGACCAAAACACCCTACTCTGGATGGTTCCCCATTCTCCTTATTAAAATAAAAGTTACCTTGTGGGATCAGTGGTGGTCTCTTTTCTATTTGGGACCTGGTTCACACTTTTTCTTTCTGTTTTAAAATTCATTCATTTTGAGGGCAGCCAGGTGGCTCAGCGAGTAAGAGCACCGGCTCCAGTGTTGGGATGACCTGGGGATCGAATCCCGGGCTCAGACACTTAGCACCCACCCAGAAATAACTGGCCGTGTAACCTTGAGCAAGTTACTGAACCCCGCCCGATTGCTTAAAAAAATAAAATAAAATTCATTCATTTTTTTTCTTTCTGGGATATTGTTCATTTACCCTCCAACCTCCTCATACCATTTAGAATTCTTCTGTGTCTCCTGGCCTCCGGCATCTCTCCTTTGTTTCAGATCGCAGAGGAGAGATGTGTTAACTACTGTCCTTTCTGTGATATAGACAGATTTGCACTTTTGGTTCTACTTGGTACGGGCAGAAAGAAAAACAGCACAACTTTCCAAAATTCTCTTGGCCTTGTGTGCATGCTGGAATCAAGATTCTCAGTCCTTTATCTTTTTAGGAGCTCCCTTGCCTGACTATTGTGTCCAGCTGGTGCCTGGCTGCTGTGCTGCAAACTTAAGTCACCTTATGACAGGGCTTCCTGCCTTTCCTTTCTTTAGCTGCCTTCTAACTGGCTTTCAGCTCATTCTTGCCACCTCCTAATGTACAGAAAAGCAGACAGCAACAGGGGCTGATTCAGGAACAGAAATGCCTTTTATGTAATTATATTTACATACCTTTGCTACAAATTTCCAGATATTCCCTGTATTTCCTTGGCTATTTAACTTTATATGAAGAAGCCACTTTTTTTTTTTTAGGTCTACAAATCAAACATTTACTGATAATAAGTCATAAAGAAATTGAATTTAAAACAATTCTTTGGGATACATGTAACTTTACCATTTTTTAAAGATGAAAGCAAATTTGCATGCTAATGAGATGAGTGTGCTTATTTTTACATAAAGAATTAAATCTTGGTGGAATATTGGATACTGCAGGATGTAGAGCATCTTAAACGTTTTTTTTTTTTGTTTCTCAAATGCTTTATTAACTTCTGATTTACATCATTCGTTTCCGCCAGATTTTGAGTTGCAAATTTTCTCCCCGTTTTTCCCCTACCCACACCCCAAACTAGCAGTCCCACAGGATATCCCCTCCTCCAATCTGCTCTCTCCCATATCTTCTCCCATACCCCTTTCGACTTTTCCAGTGCATCTCTATGCCCCAGTGCCTGTATATCTTCTTTCCCAATTACACGTACAATAGTATTAATAATAGTATATATACATATGTGTGTGTATATACATATATACACATATATATATATACATAATTTTAAACATTTGATTTTAAAACTTTGAATTCCAGATTCATTCCCTTCCTCCCTTGTCACCCACCCTTACTGGGAAGATAAGCAGTTCAGTATAGGTTGTACATGAGTGGCTAATGCAAAACAATAACATAGTAGATATATTATAAAAGACTGACTATATTTCCTTTCCTCCTATCCCACCTCCCACCTGTTCTATTCTCTGCTTTGCTCTCGTCCCTTTTCAAAAGTGGGTGCTTCCAACTTCCCTCCCCCCAAGCCTGCCCTCCTTTCCATCATCCCCTTCCCCCCTATTCCTTTGTAGGGTGAGATACCCTATTTAGTGTGTATGTCATTCCCTCCCTGAGCCAAATTCAATGGGAATAAAGTTGACCCATTCCCTTTTGCCTTCCTATTCTTCCCCTCCATTGTAACCATTTTCCCTTGCCTCTTCTATATGAGATAGTTTACCCCATTCTGTCTCTCTCCATCTCCTCTCATTATATTCCTCTCTCACCTCTTAATTTCACCTTTTAAGTATCATCCCTTCCTATTAACTTGGTCCTGTGCCCTCTATCTATGTATACCTGTAAAGGTATATACACACATTCACATATGTATTCATATGCCCATATACCCTCCAATATAGACATATTTCTATTCCCTTCAACTATTTTCATACTGAGAAAAGTTTCATAAATTACAATTATTATTTTTCCATGTAGGAATGTTAATAGTTCACCTTTGATAAGTTCCTTATGATTTATTTTCCCTGTTTACCTTCTCAAGTTTCTGTTTCTTGTATCTGAATGTCAAATTTTCTATTCAACTCTGGTTTTTTCATCAAGAATGCTTGAAAGTCCTCTATTCCACTGAATGACCATATTTTCCCCTGAAACATGGTACTCAGTTTTGCTGGGTAGGTGACTCTTGGTTTTAATCCCAGCTCCTTTGACCTTTGGAATATCATATTCCAAGCCCTTCGATCCCTCAGTGTAGAAGCTGCCAGATCCTGGGTTATCCTGATTGTGTTTCCACTATATTCAAATTGTTTCTTCCTGGCTGCTTGTAATATTCTCTCCTTGACCTGGGAATTCTGGAACCTGGCTATAATATTCCTAGGAGTTTTCTTTTTGGGATCTTTTTCAGGAGGTGATCAGTGGATTCTTTCAACCTCTATTTTGCCCTCTGGTTCTAAAACATCAGGGCAATTTTCCTTGAGAATTTCTTGGAGGATGATTTCTAGGTTCTTTTTTTGATCATGGCTTTCAGGTAGTCCAATAATTGTCAAATTCTCTCTCCTGGATCTGTTTTCCAGGTCAGTGGTTTTTCCCATGAGATATTTCACATTGCCTTCTATTCTTTCATTTGTTTGGATCTGTTTAACATCATCTTGATTTCTCATAAAGTCATTAGCTTCCCTTTGCTCCATTCTAAATCTGAGGGAATGATTCTCCTCATTGAGTTTTTGAGCTTCTTTTTCCATTTGGCAAATTTGGCTTTTTAAGGCATTCCTCTCCTCATTGCCTTTTTGTATCAGCAATGCCATATTCACAATGCCTATAGAGATTACAAATAT
>NW_027185809.1:6361157-6591072 GCF_028583685.1 Petaurus breviceps papuanus
CAAGTCCAACGGGGCATGGAAGATCTTTAAATCCCATAACCCTTACACTTTTTGAGCCTCTTTTGCCAATTTAGTTTGTTTTTTAAGGTGTGATTTTCCTCAGTCAGGTTGTTGACTCTCATTTAGCTGTTTGCTTTGTTTCCTTTGCCTGGTCATGTCTCCCCTCAGTCACTTGACCCCTGGGCTTTTTGCCACAGTAGGACTCTGCCACCACACAGGGGAGCTTCCATTCCAAATGCTGGGGTTTTCTCAGCTGCCGGAGGTATTAGTTGGGTGCCATCTCTGAATCCTCCTCATGCTCTGGCAAGCTGGACACACACCCTAGGACTTCCACCCTAGACTGCAATCCAGATCCAAGCAGGTAAAGCAAGAGCGATTACCCCTCAGACTGGTCACTTGGTCCCCCTGGTCCCCCTATGCTCTACAGGCCAGGAGTTGAAGCTGCCATGTGGCCCCAGCTAAGCCAAGGCTTCTCAGCTGATTCTTGCCCTGGGGGCAAAAGCCTAGGTACTCCCTCTTACTGTGTCTCAAAGTCCACACTGCACTGACCTCTCACTTTGTCCTTTGCATCTACGTGTTGATAAATCTGGAAATGGCTGCAGCTGCTGCTGATCTGGAGTCCCTCTGGCCAGCAGCTGGTCAGGCCCACCCTGGGGCTAAAAGCTCTGGCTCGCGCGGGACTGGGCTCAGCAACCAGAGCACTGCACTGGCCGATTCCTGCAGCCTGCCGGGCTGTCCTTAGTGGGAGGTTAGCTTCTCTGTGTCATTTTGTGGGTTCTGCAGCTCCAAAGTTTGTTCAGAGTCCCCTTTTTATATGGATTGGGGAGGGTGGAAGCCTCGTGGAGGTCCTGCTTCTGTTCCACCCCCAGAAGTCACTTTCTTAATGAAGTATTTTCTGGTCATATGAGTTTAGTGGTTAAACTCTGATGCTATTTGACATTAGGTCAAGGTAGATCCCAGCAGGCCCAGTCAGCATTGTTTGTTTCCTGGTCTCATAGCGGGTTGGTATTTGACTAGTCATCTCTCAAGTGAGGTACCTTTGTCACAGTGAGGATAGGGAGAGCCAGCTCAGAGTTCCTGCCTGAAGAGAACATCTGAACAATGGAAATGACCTGACTCTCCTCTGCTTACCTTTGCACTTCTCTTGTACTCCATTGTTTCATGTAATATAGCTCAAATACCCAAAGGGGTCTCTGATTCCATCAGATCGTGGGCTCTGGGCATTTCCTTCCAAAATGCAGATCACCATCCCTCCCAGCCTCTCTTCCGTGCAGCTCTTGCCCATATCCTGCCATCAGTTTGTACATCCCAATGTACAGCTCTTCCCCCTTGATTTTTCCTGACATTAATGAAGATATGAGAGGACAATAATTGGGAGCAAACATTGATTATCTCTTGCCCATACCCTGTGACAATACTGCCTATTTCACTTTTTTTCCTAATGACTTTCTTCCATAAGTAATATTTTTATGATATTCTGCTATGAACGCACATCCACCCATAGGCCTTTTCATTGTCCTCTGGGTGATTCTTGTTTTTAGTTCTTATGAGACGGTAGTGTTTCATGTAATACCGTTAAAGGATACTGACATTAAAAAACCTGATCTTTGTTTGGGATCCCCAAAAGAATTTTGCAGTTTCCCAAAGGCATCCTTCCTGCCTTTCCTAAATCCTCAGCTTAATTCATTGTCAGGATATACTTACTGAGGGGCAACACTCTAGTCTGCCCAATCCATTGAAGGGGCGCTGAGACCTCAAAACCATTATAGTCTGGGTAATAGGCTTCGTTCTTCATCTACTTTTTCCCCCCAAATGGATTATTGTTGTGAACCTGTTATATCCGTCTACCTCTCTTCCAATATCAATTCATTGAGGGCATTGATCTAGTTTTCATTGAATCTTTGTGCATTACTAGCACAGGGCTTAGTCAATTGTAGCAGTCACTTATTCAGCATTTGTTGAGTGAATGAGTAGAACCGCCTTTGGTCACGGTGTCACCGAATGTTATAGTTGGAGAAGACCTCCGAGGCCAACTTATTCAAACTGTACACTTGGGCCAGAATTCTTTCTCTGTCATTGACAAATGACCATCTCATGGTACCAGTGAGGGAGAACCTACTAAATTCCTTCCTTTGATTCACAGTTAAATGTGAGGCCAGCTTTCTTGGAGCAGATTCCTGAAACTGGAACGCTTGTTTGGTAGGTGGCTTTGGGCTTAGAGTCAGGAAGACCTGAATTTGATTCCTGCTGTGGATGTTAACTGTGTGACTCTGGGCAAGTCTTAACTCTCTAGGTCTCCTTTTCCTCATCTGTAAAATTGGAATGCCCGGTTTTTATGAAGATCAATTGAGGTTATATATATGAAGCTCTTTGCAAACTTTAAAACATCAAAATAATTCTAGCGATCATAATTATTTCTTTTCCCGGTGCTAGAATCTTCTCTCTGGATTCCTTCCTGGGCCTTCACACATGTTAATGAATGAAGGAAACTAGAGGAAAGGATACCTTTGTAATGTAAACACTTCCCTTCCTTTCCCAAGATAAAAGGGCTTTCTTTAAGCTGCTTCCCTTCGCACTCCCCAGGTTTTGGGCTTGGGAAGTGGCCAGGTACCTTTCTAAAGTTGTGCCACTGAACCTGGAAACTGCTGCTGCTCTTCTTCCCTAGGTACAACAGCTGACTGACTGAGTGGTTCAGAAAGTTCCCAGGACCACAGGTGACTTCCTGTTCTGCCTTAGAGACTTAGGGACTTCCCTACCTTTCTCTCCCCTTCCTCGTCTGCCCCAGCGGCTCCTGCTACCAGACTTCTCACCAGTGCTAGTAGATGTTTCAGCTGGGATAAAATTCCCTACGGGGAAGGAAGTAAAGATGGGAGATGTCTGGCTCTGCTCTGCCAGGCTTTTGGCTGCAATATTAGAACCAAAGCCTTCTGACTTCCCCCTTGGGAGGGGGTAGGTGTGGGGGAGTGGTACATTTTGCTTCCTTTTGAATGCCTGAGGGTGAGTGTTTGTAGTGGTGTTTGGGTGGTGTGCTGATACCCAGAGATAATAGTGATTTGCTTCCGTAATGAGTTTCCTGAATAATAAGTGTAATGTTCTATTTCTTTTTGTTACAGATGGAAGAAAAGAGGCGAAAATACTCCATCAGCAGTGATAACTCAGACACCACTGACAGTAAGACCTTTAATTCAAGGCTTTGAACATGATAACTAAACTACTCACCTCAAATTGGGAAGGCATTTGAATAATTACTTTGCTGGGTTTGGGGGGTGGGGTGGGGGTGGAACTTCCCTAGCTAGGTGTCACGTTACAGTGAATTGTACCTGGGCCTCAGTTCTTTGGAGAAGTTGAAAAAAAAAAACCCATAGCCACAACTGGACTCTACCCCCAGGAATTCTGTTTATCAGCTGACACTGTGTTCTGGTATCCAGGTTTGAGCCAGGGTGGGTCACCATACAGAACCAGCCTGTCTAGGCTTCTAGTAGGGAGAGATGGGGAGGGAGGGACAAAGGGAAAAATGAGGTAGAATCCATAAGCATATATTAAGCACCAGCTCTGTGCAAGGCACTGAGGAATAGATAAAAAACAGAAAAGTCCTACTCAGGAACCTTACATTCTCAGGGGAGAGGTGATGGGTATACGTAGAGGCATTTAAAAGATACAAGGTGATTTTGCAGGGGGGAAGGCACTAGCACCTGGGAGGGAGGAAAGAGAAACAGGAAAGACTTTGTGGAGGAGGTTATGTTGAATTATTTGGACTTTTGGAGAAAACTAAGAATCATAGAGTTCTCTGCACCCTAGAAACAGTTGTCTGGACCGAGTTAGGGACTGGAGAGTGGATGCAAATTATGCAACCCAAAGCACTCAATAGATTCCTCTTTTAGACACTTCGTATCACTAATGGAGAGGAACACAACCCCCTTTTTGTCACCAAAGAGAAAAACTGAGGCCTGGTCAAAGTCACAGAACAAAAGTAGAGACTTTTCTACCAAAGGTTTCATGTTGAAAACAAAACATTTTGGTATTGTGCTGAGGTATCAGCTGCCAAGGGAGAATCCCATGATTAGTCTAAAGTAGTCATTGGAAACCTCTTAAAAATCACATGACAACAATAATCCTCCTTGAGTTATTAAAAAAAAAAAGGCCTCATCCCTGTAGAGGATCTCCTGATTTACCAAGTTCTTATAATGATAAGAATGCTGGGCTAGGAGTCCAGGCACCTGCATTCGAGCCTCAGATTTGCCACCTTACTATGCCTGTAGCCTGGGACAAGTATCTTCATTTCTCTGGGTCTCAGTCTCCTGTAAAATTAGGACTAGATGGCCTCTACACCTCCCATCTCTGAAGGCAGGCATCAACATCCTCTTTTTTGTAGGTGATGAAACAGGCTGAAGGTTAAGCTATTTTTCTAGGGTCCTCTGAAGCCATCTAGAGAGAGGAGTTAGGACTCCAGGGGTGGGGGGAAGGTAGAGGGGGTTTCTGCTGTTCATCTGAGTATAAAGCCCAAAGACCCCCGTAGGGGTCTTGGAACTTAGCAATCAGACAAGTTTGGATAGAGGAAGGCTTTGGAGCATTGTAAATAAGCAAAATTGTGTCTGTAAGGCAGAGGCATCAATTAAAGAGAATCCTTCTACCTCAGAAAAGAATACCCTTACAATTGTCACTTTCTACTCCATTTAGATTAACAATCTTTTCCTCCCTTCCCCCTGTTTTCCACCCCTGATTAGGCTGCTTCTTTCTTGATCTACCTAAGTCTCTATTCCTTTCAGGCCCAGTCAACAATTGGAAAAGTTTGGGGGCCAGGGGAGAAGAGGCAGGCTATAAAAAGCTTTAAAAGCCAGAGGGTTTTATACCGTGTTTCCCCGATAATAAGACACTGTCTTATTAAATTTTTTGGACAGAAAAACACCAGAGGGCTTATTTTCAGGGGAGGGCTTATTTTAATGAACATTGACAGCAATTTTAATAAACAGGTAAATGTGAACAAAAAAATGTACCTTTATTCAATAAGCAAATCACTGGGGAAGAACAGAATGACGCAGTCACTGCTGCAGCTCTGATTGGATGCAGCTCGGAGCGCGGCGTGCGTTTCATGGGGGGGGGACGGTGCATACAGAGGGTACCGTAATGTAGCGTGTAGCGCAGGGGATCACCTTCACTACAGTAGCAATCTCAATAGGGCTTATTTTTGGGGGAGGGCTTATTTCAGAGGAATCTTACACAGTAAGGGGAGGGCTTATTTTCGGGATAGGTCTTATTATCGGGGAAACACGGTATTTGATCCTAGAGAAGATACAGAGGGTTAGGGGGGTGGGGGGAGGTAATATGGTCAGACCTGTGCTTTACAAAGCTCATTCGGACAGCTGAGTGGAGGATGGACTGGAGGCAGAGAGACCAACCAGCAGTTTAAGATGTTAGACATGTGAGACTGGAGGTCTGGAGAGAGGTCAGAGATGGATAAGTAGATTTGAGAATCATCAACATAGAGATGATAATTTAATCCATGGAAGCTGGTGCTGGGTACATATTGGGCACACAAAAGATAAAAGGGGAACACAGCCCCTGCCCTAAAAAGTTTACATTATACAGCAAGGAAGATACACGCACACATACACACACACTTGAAACTTTGAAGATGCACAGATATCCAACTAGGGAGTTGGCTTTATGGAGGCATCGTGCCAAGTCTGACCTTGAAAAGAGGGCTTGGGAGACTCTTCAGGTGCAAGGGACAGGATAAGGTGGGGGGTAGTGAAACAGGACAGATGAGTATTGAAGAACAGGGTGTAAAGGAAGGGTAGCATTTTGGTGGGTGGGAGCTTAGACTTTTGCTTTCTCTGGGTTTGTGCCTGGCGTCTCCCCGGCAGAGCATTAGACCAGGTGGGCTCCTGCTTCAACAATGGCAGCTTGATATGGCCAAAGGAGCCTTGGATTGTAAAGGGGAGGCTGGGCTAGCTCTTTACGATATTGTGTGAAGTTAGACCATTTACTGCCGGGTTGCTCCTTCCTTTTAATTAAGGATTTGCACCAAATCATCTGAGGGGACTTTTAACTCTGGGACTTGGTTTCCGAATTGTATCTGCCCCTTTGGCCAAAAGCCAAATTATCTTTTCCTAAAATGGAAAGCTTAGGGAATGTGAGCCTATGATAGTCTGAGGCCTCAGAACCTTTATCTCAGTAGACTTTGATATGCAAGCTGAATGAAGAAAAACTTCTCCCTCCCACTATAGTAATTGGTTACAATTGTAAACAAAACTTTGACCTTTTTTGATGACTTTACTTAGTAGGAGAAGGAAGTGTTGTTATGGTAGATGGGAGCTTTTTTGCCTTGTGGGAGGAACTTGGTTCTGAGAAAGTAAGTGGAAGCTTTTGATTATTCCTTTTTTTTTTGATACCACTGAGTGGATTATGTATGGGAAGATAAGAAATTTCTGAATGGAGAAATTGTAAAAGTTCCCATGGACTGTTTTTCAGAGGTTGGGGAGCTAGAAATAGGTTCTTCCCTTACTGTTTCTTTCTCCTCTCAAAGCCCTCTGTCTTCCATAGATGTCTGGATTCCTAGCATGACCTTAAAAGGAACGAATAGTGACCCTAGAGCTATTTCAAGAAGCCTCATTGCAAAGGTGTACATTTCCAGTGTGTGATGACATTTTAGGGATATGGTGATTGTCTGCTCTGCTACATTAAAGTTGAAACATGTAGTAGCTAGGTGGTCCTAAAGCTATACCTCCTAGGCCATATTTGGGAGCTGTATCCAGTTTTTAACCTGATTCTTCTGATCAGCCTCAAAAGGACTGTGGGGCAGGTTTAAAAAGGGGAAAGACATTATTTCCGTTTCATAGATGAGAAAACAGAGTCACAGACGAAGGAAAAGGACCTTCACACAATCGTGGAGTAGACAGAGTAGAATAGAAGACCCCAGTTTCTTCGGATCTCTAGCTGTCATCCTAGGTAACTGAAGATGGTGGTGGGAAGAAAGGCATGGCTATGTAGTGTTTCCTGAGTCTTAACTTTACAGATAAGAGGAACATACCCAGCATTTAAGGCCCAGTTGGCCTCCAGCTGAGATCCTATGTCTCTCTCTGTCTCTCTCTCTCTCTGTCTGTCTCTCTCTCATCTTTGTGATGTCTAGTTCACAGGAAGTTCAGAGTTTCCAATAGCTTACTTAGAACTTTTGGTTAGTTGCTGCTCCCCTGGCTTCCCCAAAACTAGTCTTTATTATTCCATGGGAATAAATTGCTGTTTAACTTGATTTAAATTTTTAATTTTTAGGCAACTTTTAATATAAACTCTATTTGGTTTAGCCATAAAAGGTCAGTACTGTGGCTAAGGTTTGTCCAGGGTTGACGGTTTGATCTTCCAGGGAATACGTGGCCCTCTGGGAGCTTGCCAGGTCTCTGGGCTGGGGAGCCATTTTTGTGGATAACCTTCCCTCTATTTCTTTCTAGGTCATACCACCTCCAATTCAAGATGTTCCAAGATTCCCACCAACAAGCCCAGTTGGCCCAGGCAAAAAGAGAAGAAGCCGTCAGAGGTGTGTCTGATTTCCTCCTCAAATTCTCTGGAGATGAAATCTCCCCAGTCCCAGGGCTAGAACATGAGTTCATTTTCCCTGAAGAATCAAGAGAAATAGGGAAGTGTGGGTTTATAGCAGGCCCAGAAACTTTTCATAGTTCAGAGACCAGTATTAATCCTGTAGAACATTCATTCATTCAACAGCAAGTCTGTGTAGAATATTTGTCATGGGCTGAGTTCCACCCAGTATTGCTTTCTGACCGGGGGCTGGGGGGGTGGGGGTGCCAGGGAGGGAGGTATGGCATGTGGAAGAAGGGTAAGACTTGGTTCCTGTCCTAGCAGAGTTTCCAGAATGGCTGAGAACACCAAGCATGAACATAAGAGATAACTGACTAACTTAGACTTTGCGTATACTTAGCCCTGGATGAGAAGCCCCAGACAGAAGCAGCCGTGGGCTAATGGCCTGAAAACTCAACTTAGAGTCAGAGGGCCTAGGTCTTGGCAATGCTACTGCTTAGCCTTGAGCAGATGGACCTCCTTGGGTTTGTAGAATGAGGGTTTTAGCCTGGATGATCTAGGTGCCCTTCCAACCATCAATCGAGGGTTTCCAAGAGGGGAAGGAGTTTAGGGGAAGGAAAGGAGAGCCTTAAGTAGCACAGAAGCAGGAAGGGAACTTTAAGGTAGCCGCCTTGGGCTGGGCATGCAGTTCTTAATTAAAAAAGAAGAAGAAGTCACATTTTCCAACCAGAGGCAGGAGAATCCGGAAGGCATTCTCATAATCCATCAGAGCTGGGAGGGACTTCAGAGATCACCCACCTTCCTTATTTGGCAGATGAAGACACTGAATCTTAGGGTAAGAAAGGACTTGCCCAAAGTCATATATTAAGTCGCTTCCAGAGCCTGGCCTAGGACCAGATCTTGATTCCCAGGCCAAAGTTCTTTTCATTGGGAATTTGAGCCTAGTTAGCCCAGGAAAAGGTTCATGGTTCTCTTGCCTCATCCCACCTGACACCAGAGCCTGCCTGAAAAGGGAGGTTGAGACTGGTCCTGAAGGAAGCCACTAGTCCCCTGGGCTCAGAAAGCTTGTCTGGGGATTGGGTATCCTCAACAAAATTTTAAAATAGGAGAAAAGTTTAACCCTTTAATTCTTCTTGGTGACAGAACGTCAGAGTGTGGGGGTTGGGGGAGAGGTGAGTAAGGGAGGTATTTTCTAAGCTTGCCCTTTGGCTAGAGGTCAGAGGCCACTTTCCTCAAGTTTTCACAGCACTTGATGTGAATGTGATCTCATTTGAGCCTTAACAACAATGCTTTTCTGGTGTTATCACCTTTTTACATCTGAGTCTCCCAGATGTTGACCTGTTCGTGATCACAAAGCTAGGAAGTGTCAGAGGCAGAATTTAACCTAAATCTTCCTGTTTCTAAGTCTAGAACTTAGCTCTCACTTTGGAAATTTAGTACATTCTCTGTCCCACAATTTTATAGGTAGAAAAACAGGCCCAAGGGGAAGTGACTTACCCAAAGTCACAAAATTAGTAACTCCTGACATTCAAACCCAGCTCCATTGACTTAAAATCCAGGTTTCTTTCTCTCTGTCCACATGGCCATAGGGAGCCAGTGTGGTATAGTAGTGGTAGATTTTGGTTTGAATTCCTTCTCAGACACTTCCTGGCTGTGTGACTTTGGGCCAGTCCCTTAGACTCTTAGTGTCCTCATCTGTGAAATGAGAGAGAATATTAGTATCTGCCTCATAGGGTTATTGTGAGGCTCAAATGGGATAATAGCATCATAGATTGAAAGCTCATAGGGACCTCCAAGGCAATGAGTCCAACCCCCTTTTATTACTGATGAGGAAACTAAGGCCCAGGGAAGTTGTGTGACTTGGCCAGGGTCACACAGGTAGTAAGCATCAGAGTTGGGGTTTGAACACAGGTCCTTTGACCCCGAAGCCAATGCTGTTTTTACGGTAGAGCACTTTGTAAACCTTAAGATGGTGTATAAATATTCACTATTGCTAGTCATTTAACATCTTAGACTGCACTCCCAAGGACAAGCTTCAGGGTTAAAACACCAGCTCTCCCAAAGTCATTGTGGGAGAGAAAGCTGGATTCTCCCTGTGGCAATGATGGGGCTTTAAAAGCACGAAGGAGTACTTAAATAACAGCTCATTTTTATGCAGTGCTTTCAGGATGGCAAAGCATCTTACTGTGCATTATTTCATTTGATCTTTACTGCAACCCTGTGAGGTAAGTAATGGAGTTGGATGAGATGAGTAAACAGAGGCTTGAAGGTTAAGTTACTGCCCAAGGTTGCAGGTATGGGTGGAGAAGTTGGTTTTCAAGCCTGGAACTTGTGACTTCAAAGTCAGATGGTTTTTCCCCCACAGCCACACAGCTGTGGCTTGTTCTTAGTTGATTTTCCTAGCCTTAGTCAGAGTGTGTGATGCCTACAAGCTTCTTGCTCAACTTCAGACCCTAACCAGGAGACTTTTTTCCAGATAACTTGTCACTGTTCAGGCAGAGACATGCGTACCTTTGCTGTGCATTGACTGCAGTTGTTCCTGTAGTTCGGTATGAGAAGCCTCCTGAGCCTGGTGCTCAGAGGCACTTGGGGGTTTATTGTTGGGAAGCTGGTGAACACCGATGGGGGGGGTAGAGCTCAGCCTTCAGAAGCTCTTCTTCCCTGCCACCCACCCTTCCCCTCCATCCAGCCTCTCCTTTTTCTTCTCTATAACTTGTGGTGGGCCAGAGATGGTGGGAGGGTGATAGGGAGCCAAGAAAAACATGAGAAAAATAGAGACATAACAGCCTATAGGGGAGCAGTGAATGACATTTTAATGTGAAAATTGCCTGAGAATAGGCATGGGTTTGTGTGGGCATGTGCCAATTATATGCAAGCAATGCTAATTTTTCCTAACTGCAGCAGAGCCCTGGTATAACATGTGCCATCACCCCCCAGTACAGACCAGCTCCTTCTTTCAGTAAAAGCCTGATGCAGCTGAGTAGCCTGCGTGAAGTGGGCACTGGCCCCTGCCACACAGAGAGGCCTTCTTATGTTTTGTATGACTGGTTTCA
Source organism: Petaurus breviceps papuanus (assembly GCF_028583685.1). Classification (NCBI taxonomy): domain Eukaryota; kingdom Metazoa; phylum Chordata; class Mammalia; order Diprotodontia; family Petauridae; genus Petaurus; species Petaurus breviceps. The sequence continues at coordinate 6,371,741 of NW_027185809.1, forward strand.
ATTCAGTTCTATAAACGTTTATCCGAGGTTTCTTCCAAATCTAAATCTTGTGATCCTGTTAATCACCTCTATGCAAAGCAAACATGGGCGATATAAGATTCATATAGAAAAGTGTTCTCCAAGGCAATTTGAGGCAGGGAAGGAGAAAGGAATAAACATTTCTCTGACACCTGCTATGTGCCAGGCGCTGTGCTAACCACTCCAGATACTCTCATTTCAGCCTCACAACCCTGGCGGGGGGGAGGGGGTCGCGCTGCCATTATCCCCATTTTACAGTTGAGGAAACTTAAGCAAACAGAAGTTGAAGTGACTTCCCCATACTCACACAGCTAGTAAGTATGTGTGTGGCTGCATTTGAACTCAGGTCCTCTTGACTCCAGGATCAGTGCTCTACCCACTGTGCCACCTGGTTACCAAGAGCAATACAGGAGGAAGAGGGACATAGTAGGCACGGCAGTGGCCTGTGTCAGTGCATCTGCAGCCTGAAGTGTTTGAAGAACTGAGATGGAAAGGTCTGGGACACAGCAGGGGGCCGTATTGTGAAATCCATGCTTCTCTGCCCAGCTGGGGACAATGGGAGAGCCACTGATGGTTTTTGAACAGGACAGGGACATGTGCACGTGGTTGAGGAAGGAAATAGATTGGAGAGGGAAGAGACTGGAATAGAGCCTTCAGAATGGTCTGCAATGGTAGCTCAGGTGGGAGAAGTGAGGAGAGCCTGAGCAAGGCTGGTGGCTGCATGAGTAGAGAAGAGGGTGGATAGAATGGACAGGACTTGGCAGAGAGTAAAGATAGTGCTTCCAAACTTAGGAATTTGGGTGATTAGAAGGAGGCAGGGATGCTCTCAGCGGAATTTGGGAAATGGGGACGAGCAGCTCTGCTGGAGAAGAGAGTCTCTCTCAGGTATGTCGGGGACATCTAGGAAGGACTCTAGCCAAGGAGAGATAAGGTTTAGATAGTGGTTTTTGGGGAGTTAATAGTACATGGATTCAACCATGGGAACAGGTGTGGTTATTAAGGGAGAGAGAAAGAGCGAGCATTCAGATAGGTAGGAGAGCCAAACCAGAATAGTATCAAGGAATCCAGGGGAGGGAAGACTATTCCAGTGGACAACAGTATCAAACTGGAGGATGAAGGCTGTGAAAAGGCCATGGGCTTTAGCTGTTAAAAGACCATTGATAGCTTTTTTTTTTTGCCTTTTTGGAGGGCAATTGGGGTTAACTTGCCCAAGGTTACATGGCTAGTTTGTGTGGGTGTGGGTGTTAAGTGTCTGAGGCCGGAACCAAACTTGGGTCCTCCTGACTCTGGGGCCGACGCTTTACTCACTGCGCCACCTCGCCGCCCCCACTGATAGCTTTTGAGAGAACAGTTTCAGTCAGGAATGGGATCAGAAGCCAGATTACAAAAAGATTTAAAAGTAAGTGGGGGGAATATAGAAGTAGAGGCAGAGAATTTCGCTATGAAAGGGAAGAGCTATAAGATGATAGCTTGAGGGGATGATATTTTGAAAGGAGGGTTTCTTTTTTATTTTATTTTATTTTTATTTCTAAGCTAAAGGAAACCTGAGTGTTTGTAGGCAGCAGGAGAGGAAAGACTGAAGATTAGAGAGAAGGAATGATCTAGGCACAGAGTTCATAAAGAAAACTCTGTGTGTTAGGATTGTGGGTACCAGCAGAAGGCTTGACCCTGGCAAAAAGAAACGCTGCCTCTTCCGCAGAGATGGGAGTAAGGAGAAGAGGACTGGTGGGAATGTGGGAGCATTCTGAGGTGTGTCATAGGCAGATGAGGGAGGTCACAGAGTGTAGGTTCTGTTTCCTTGGTAAAGAAGATGGTGAAATCTGCCACAACAGGAGGGAATACTGAGGATGGAATCAGTCAACAAAAATGTAAAAGGATTGATTAGTCGTGACTTTTAGGAAGGAAACTATAGTGGAAGACTGTTTCTTAGGGCTTACTGAATACATATAGCTTTAGTGAAAAAAGGTAGCATGGAGTAGTTGAGAGATCAGAGGGACTGGCTGTGAGCTTCCTCTTTTTCTCTTCATCTCACTGCCTGTTTGACATGATCCTCCACTATCTCCTTCCTTACTCTAGTCTTTAATGAAGAGACGCCCTTCTCTTAGACACAGTCAGACCTTCTACACACATCCTCCAGCCCCTTCCCCTCTCATCTTTAGCAGGTTGTCCTGACAATCCTTTCTCCAATCTTCAGTCTTTCACTTTCCCCTGGTTCCTTCCCTTCTGCCTCCAAACAAACCCAGGCCTCCCTGACCCAGAGGAAAAAAAAATAAAAATCTCAGTAGATTCTACCGCACCACTCCCTCCCCCAACCCTTTGTCTCTCTCTCTCTGTTTTCTTTTCTTTTTTTTTTTTAAGCAATTGGGGTTGAGTAACTTGCTCAAGGTTACACGGCCAGTTATTTCTGGGTGTGGTGCCAAGTATCTGAGCCCAGATTCGATCCCCAGGTCATCCCGACACTGGGGCCGGTGCTCGCTCTTGCTGAGCCACCTGGCCTCCCCTTCTCTCTCTGTTAATCCTCTGCATTCCAGTTTCTGATCTCACCATTCTTCTGCCACTTTCTCTCGAAAGTTACTGGTGATCTCTTAATTGCCAAATTTAATGGTCTTTCCTCAATTCTCATCCTTCTCAAGCTTACTTTGAGACTTGACACCATTAAGTACCACCTTTTTCTAAATAGTCCTTGGGTTTTTCATGACCTTGTGTATCACCAAAGCAATATTCACAGCACTGATGGGGACTGTGAATATGCTGGCATAGTTCTGAATCACAAAATATAACAAGACAGAAGCAAAACATTTATTCAGACACCAGAAAACTGAATCCATCATAGCAACAAAGAACTTAATACACCTTATCACTGCAGAAAGTAACACCATCCCAAAGCCTCAGCCTTCCCACAAACATTCACAATCCTAGGTGTCGTCTTACCTGTTCCCTCTCTCTCTCCCTCCATTCTGACTGTTCTGACTCCCAGCTTCCTCTCAGCTCTGCTCCACCCATTCAACAAACTCCTTCTACCACAGACTTCATGCCACCTATTAAGGGGCAGGGAAGATCTTCAAATTCCTATTACTATTATAGCTTGCTCTTAATTGTTTCTCTTTCTACCTGTCTGATCTTTGCTCCCATCTCCTTTGCTTGATCATGTTATGTCCCAAGGTTCTGTTGTGGGCTTTCTTCTCTTTCCTTTCTATACTTTATCACTTAGTGACCTTTTCCTTTCTACTGGGCTTAATGTTCATCCCTAACTAGACAACTTCTGTGTTGTATCCAGTCTTTTTCAAGTCCTAAATCACTAACTGCCAATTGAGTGTTTCACACTGAATGCCCTAGGCATCTCAAACTCAATATGTTTAAAAGAGAACTCATTATCTTTCTTTTTTAAAATAATTTTTATTGATGTCTTGTTTTTATATCACCAGCGTTACTCCCCATATTCTATCCTATCCTCTCCAAGAGGCATCCCATATAATAAAGGATATTTTTAAGGAGAAAAAAAAAAGAGTAATAAGATGAAAACAGTTTTCAAAGTTGAACAGTATATCAAAAAAAAAGTCTAAAAATGTATGCAGTGTACTCACACTTGTAGACCAAAGGAATACAACTGGGATATCTTCTCATATCTCTTCTTTGAGGCCATTTTTGTTCTTTATAATTTTACAGCATTCATATTTGCTTTATAAGGTGCTTCTTTCCATTTGCATTGGTTTTTTTTTATTTTTCAAATGCTTTATTAACTTCTGATTTACATCATTCATTCATTTCCACCAGATTTTGAGTTACAAATTTTCTCCCCGTTTTTTTCCTACCCACCGCCCCAAAATGTATGTGTGTGTGTGTGTATATATATATATATATATATATATTTATTTATTTATTTATATCTGAAACATGATACTCAGTTTTGCTGGGTAGGTGATTCTTGGTTTTAATCCCAGCTCCTTTGACCTCCGGAATATCATATTCCAAGCCCTTCGATCCCTCAATGTAGAAGCTGCCAGATCCTGGGTTATCCTGATTGTGTTTCTACAATATTCAAATTGTTTCTTCCTGTGTGCTTGTAATACTCTCTCCTTGATCTGGGAATTTTGGAACCTGGCTATAATATTCCTAGGAGTTTTCTTTTTGGGATCTTTTTCAGGAGGTGATCGGTGGATTCTTTCAACCTCTATTTTGCCCTCTGGTTCTAAAACATCGGGGCTGTTTTCTTTGAGAACTTCCTGGAGGATGGTTTCTAGGTTCTTACTTTGATCATGGCTTTCAGGCAGTCCAATAATTTTTAGATTATCTCTCCTGGATCTATTTTCCAGGTCAGTGTTTTTTTCCCACGAGATATTTCACATTGCCTTCTATGCTTTCATTTGTTTAGATCTGTTTAACAGCATCTTGATTTCTCATGAAGTCATTCGCTTCCATTTGTTCCAGTCTAATTCTGAAGCAATGATTCTCCTCATTGGCTTTTGAGCTTCTTTTTCCATCTGGCAAATTCGGCTTTTTAAGGCATTCTTTTCCTCATTGCCTTTTTGAGCCTCTTTTGCCATTTGAGTTAGTCTATTTTTTAAGGCGTGATTTTCCTCAGTCAGGCTGTTGACTCTCATTTTGTAATTTTCTTGCATTGTTCTCATTTCTGTTCCCAATTTTTCCTCCAATTCTCTTATCTGCTTCTTAATGTCTTCTATGGCCTGTAACCAGCTTATATTTTCCTTTGAAGCTTTTGGTGCAGGAGTTCTGACTTCATTGTCTTCCTCCTGTTCCATGCTTTTCTCCTTTATGTCTCCAAAATAGGAGTGTAATGTTGGAATCTTCTGTCTGCTTTGTTTCCTTTGCTTGGTCATGTCACCCCTCAGTCACTTGATCCCTGGGCTTTTTGCCGCAATAAGACTCTGCCACCAGACGGGAGCTTTTGTCCCAAACGCTGGGTGTTTTCTCAGCTGCTGGAGGTATTAGATGGGTGCCCTCTCTGAGGCAAGCTGGACACACACCCCAGGACCTCCACCCTAGACTGCAATCCAGATCCAAGCGGGTTAAAGCAAGAGCAGTTACCCCTCAGACTGGTCGCTTGATCTCCCCCTACACTCTGCAGGCCAGGAGCTGAAGCTGCTACATGGTGCTGGTTTGCTGTGCACAGCGGGTCAGTGGCTTTTCGCCCCGGGGGCAAAAGCCAATGCACCCCCACTTATTGGATCCCAAAGTCCAGACTGCACTGACCTCTCACTTTGTCCTTATCATCCATGTGTTGATAATTCTGGAAACAGCCACAGCTGCTGCTGATCTGGAGTCCCTCTGGCCAGTGGCTGGTCAGGCCCTCCCTGGGGCTAAAACCTCAGCATAGAGCTGGGCTTGGCTCCCAGAGCGCTGCGCTGGCCACTTGCTGCCGGCCTGCTGGGCTGTCCTTAGCGGGAGGTTAGCTTCTCTGTGTCATTTTGTGGGTTCTGCAGCTCCAAAGTTTGTTCAGAGTCCCCTTTTACATGGATTGGGGAGGGTGGAAGCCGGAGCCGATTGGAGGTTCCACTTCTCCTCCGCCATCTTCTCCATTTGCATTGTTGAAATCATTACGTATATTGTGTTCTTGTCTCTCCTTAACTTTGTTTTCATTAGATCATGTAAATCTTTCCAAGCGTCTTCGTTACTCACCATTATTCATACAGTAATATTCTATTTTATATAGGTTTTTCTCTTCCCCAGTCTATGGGTATCTATTTTGTTTCTAGTTCTTTGCTATCACAAAGAGTGCTGCTATAAATATTTTGGTGTATGTGGGGCCTTTCTTATCATTGACCTCTTTGGATTATAAACCTAGTAGTGAAACCTCTGCATCAAAAGGGCATGGGTATTTTAGGCACTTTATTTGCATAATTCCAAATTACTTTCCAAAATGCTTGTACTGATTCACAGAGCCATCAACAGTACTCTGGCTCTCTTATCTCCCCACAAATCTTCCAACATGAATTATTGTCTTGTTTTTGATTTGCAGGTTGTGAGGTTAAACCTCAGGATTGTTTTGCCTTTCTCTTACTAATTATTTGGTACATTCTTTCATATAGTTGTTAAAAATTTGCAATTACTTAGAGAACTGTTCAGATTTATTGAAGAATGGCTTTTGGACTTAATATCAATCTGTTCCCTTATCTGAGACATTTGATACGGGAATTTTGCCTCCCCGATTTGACTGCTTCCCTTACTATCATAAATGCATCAGTTTTGTTCATGCAGTTTTGAAGTTAGCTATTTAAACTTTTGTAGCTGACTTCTCACACTTACTTGGCTAAGGATATATCTCCTACCCGTAGCTGTGGGAGGTGTATGGAATATTAAAGTCACATATCCATTTTGAATTTACTGTAGAATATTGTGTAGGCATTGATCTAAGCCTAATTTCTGCTAGACTGCTTCCCAGTTTTCCCAGTAGATTTTAAAAAAAAAATCAAATAGAGAGTCCTTTCCTAAGTAATTTAAGTTTTCCAGTTATTGAACAGTGGATTATTGATTTCCATTGTTTCTAATTCTCTCTTGTAAGGTATCTTCCATTGGTCTGCTTTCTATTTTTTTTAAACCAGTATCAAATGGTATTGATGACTCCTACTTTATAATACAGTTTGAAACCTGGAAGTACTATTTTCTTTTCTTCCCCTGACTCTTCATTATTTTCTTTGACATTTTAGATATCTTATTTCTCTAAGCAAATACTTTTAATATTTAAGTTATGAAAAATAGCTCTTTAATAATTGCCATTTTTATTATATGGGCATGGCTCAGCCATGAGCACTAAATATTCCTCCAGCTATTTAAGTTGTTATTTATTTTAAGGAACACCTTGTAGCTTAATCTATACAAATATTTTGTGTGCCTTGGTATATTGATCCCCAGAGACTTTATGTATTTTGTAGATACTTCCAATGAAATTTCCTGTCTATTATTGCTTCTTGGATTTTATGATTATTATGTAAACATTCTGTTGATTTTTGTGGGTTCACTTTGTAGGCTAAAACTTTGCTGAAGCTATCATCTCAATAAACATCTTTGCTGATTCCTTAGGATTTTCTAAGTAAAACATCATGTCATCAGTAAATTGGGGTAGTTTTATCTTCTCTTTTATACCTTTAATTTTGTTATTTTTATCTAATTGCTATTGGTAGCATTTCTAAAATTATATTAAATGATAATGGTTAGAATGGGCATTCTTACTTTACTTCTGTATTTTTTGGAAAAGCTTCTAGTGTATCCTTATGGAATATTGCTTTTGGCTTTGAAAAGTAATTTTTCTGATATTAAGATAATTTCTTCAGTACCTGTACTTTGTATGTTTGTTTGTTTGCTTTTAAGTGTAAATGAGTGTTGTACTTTGTCAAAGACTTTTTATGCATCTCTTTAGATAACAATGTGGCTTTGGATGCTTTTTTTTTATGCTTTTGTTTTTTAACGTAATTTATTATGGTGATGGTTTTCATAATGTTGAAACATCTGTGCATCCCTGTTATGAATGCAACTTTGTCATAATTAAGTATTTCTTGCATGCATTGCTATAGTCTGACAGGATTATTAGAAATATTTGAATCAATATTCATTAATGATATTTACCTTTGTATTAACCTTCCCTGGATGAGGTATTTATGCAATATTTGTATCATAAAAGGAATCTGTTAGGGTGCTTTCTTTCTCAGTTTTTGAGAAAAATTTCTATAGTATTGGTATTATTATTTAAAAGTTTGTTAGAATTCTTGTGAATCCATTAAGATGAGAAGGGTTGGTTTTTTTTTCTTTGATAGTTCATTTGCAATTAGTTTTATTTCTTTTCATGAGATTGGATTATTTAATTTTTTAAAAATTTATCTTTTAAAACATTTTGGTCTTCTATAGTTCAGATTTTAAAAAAGATATTCCTCTGTTTCTTTTTTGTTTGTTTTGTTAGCATATATTTTCATAGTAGGCACCAATCATTCTTTTTATTTCTTTGGGTTTTGTTGTGAGTTCACCTGGGTTTTGTTGTGTTTTCAAATCTTGTTTATTTCTTATTTTGTTGATTTGATTTTTTTTCTCATTTTTACATAGGTTGGCTGAAGGTGTCTCAATTTTGTTAGTCTTTTCAAAGTATCAGTCTTAGTTTTTTGTTTATTATTTCTAAATTTTTATCTTACCTATTTCTAATTTTCATAATCTCTGCTTTTGTGTTTTTCTTAGATTTGTTCATTTATTGACTTTCTAATTTTTAAAGATGCCTATTCAATTCATTAATACTCTCCCTTTCTATTTTGTTAATGTATGTTTTTAGGGATATAATTTTTCCCCTGAGGACTGCTTTAGCTGCATCCCAGGATTTTGGTATGTTGTTTCATCATTATAGTTTCTTTTCATGTAATTATCGTTTCTATGATTTGTTCTTTAACCTGCTCATTATTTAGGATTTCATTGTTTAGTGTCCTTTTGGCTCTGTGTCTTTTGCTTGTGTTCCCTGAGCTCTTACTATTTTTATTGAGTTATGGTCTGTAAAGGATTTGTTTACTATTTCTGTATTTTTTTACATTTATTTGCAATATCTCTTTAGCTTCATGCATGGTAAATTTTTTGTGAAAGTTCCATGTGAGTACTGAAAATTAAGGCTTTAGTGTTTTTAGCAGTACCATTTAGAAGATACCAAAAGTTTTTCATTTCTTTCTTTATTTTATTTTTAAAATGCTTTATTAACTTCTGATTTACATCATTCATTTCCGCCAGATTCTGAGTTACAAATTTTCTCCCCATTTTTCCCCTACCCACTGCCGCAAAATAGCAGTCCCACAGAATATCCCCTCCTCCAATCTGCTCTCTCCCATATTTTCTCCCATACCCCTTTCCACTTTTCCAGTGGATCTCTATGCCCCAGTGCCTGTATATCTTATTTCCCAATTACATGTAAAATAGTATTAATAATAGTATATATGTATATGTGTATGTGTGTGTGTGTGTATATATATATATACATATATATTTATTTGATATTTGATTTTAAAACTTTGAATTCCAAATTGATTCCCTTCCTCCCTTGTCACCCACCCTTACACTGGGAAGATAAGCAGTTCAGTATAGGTTGTACATGTGTGGCTAATGCAAAACAATAACATAGTAGATATATTGTAAAAGACTGACTATATTTCCCTCCCTCCTATCCCACCTCCCACTTGTTCTGTTCTCTACTTTGATCCTGTCCCTTTTCAAAAGTGGGTGCTTCCAACTTCCCTCCCCCCCAGCCTGCCCTCCCTTCCATCATCCCCCCTCTCATCCCCTTCCCCCTTACTCTCCTGGAGGGTGAGATACCCTATTTAGTGTGCATTTCATTCCCTCCTCAAGCCAAATTCAATGGGAATAAGGTTGACCCATTCCCTTTTGTCTTCCTATTCTTCCCCTCCATTGTAACCATTTTCCCTTGCCTCTTCTTTTTTTTTTTTTAAAGCAATCGGGGTTAAGTAACTTGCTCAAGGTTACAGGGCCAGTTATTTCTGGGTGTGGTGCTGAGTATCTGAGCCCGGATTTGATCCAGATCATCCCAACACTGGAGCCGGTGCTCTTACTCCCTGAGCCACCTGGCCGCCCCTAAGCAATTGGGGTTAAGTAACTTGCTCAAGGTTACACGGCCAGGTGTTTCTGGGTGGGTGCTAAGTGTCTGAGCCCGGGATTCAATCTCCAGGTCTTCTTAACACTGGAGTCGGTGCTCTTACTCGCTGTGCTACCTGGCTGCCCCTACCCTTGCCTCTTCTATATGAGATAGTTTACCCCATTCTGTCTCTCCCCATCTCCTCTCATTATATTCCTCTCTCACCTCTTAATTTCACCTTTTAAGTATCATCCTTTCCTGTTAAATTGGTCCTGTGCCCTCTATCTATGTATACCTGTAAGCATATATATACACATTCACATATGTATTCATACGCCCATATACCCTCATATATAGACATATATTATATATTTCTATTCCCTTCAACTACTGAGAAAGGTTTCATAAGTTACAATTATTGCTTTTCCATGTACGAATGTTAATAGTTCAACTTCGATAAGTTCCTTATGATTTCTTTTCCCTGTTCAGCATCTTATGCTTCTCTTGCTTCTTGTATCTGAATGTCAAATTTTCTATTCAACTCTGGTTTTTTCATCAAGAATGCTTGAAAGTCCTCTATTCCACTGAATTACCATATTTTCCCCTGAAACATGGTACTCAGTTTTGCTGGGTAGGTGACTCTTGGTTTTAATCCCAGCTCCTTTGACCTTTGGAATATCATATTCCAAGCCCTTCGATCCCTCAGTGTAGAAGCTGCCAGATCCTGGGTTATCCTGATTGTGTTTCCACAATATTCAAATTGTTTCTTCCTGGCAGCTTGTAATATTCTCTCCTTAATCTGGGAATTATGGAACCTGGCTATAATATTCCTAGGAGTTTTCTTTTTGGGATCTTTTTCAGGAGGTGATCAGTGGATTCTTTCAACCTCTATTTTGCCCTCTGGTTCTGAAACATCAGGGCAGTTTTCTTTGAGAACTTCCTGGAGGATGATTTCTAGGTTCTTACTTTGATCATGGCATTCAGGAAGTCCAATAATTTTTAAATTATCTCTCCTGGATCTCTTTTCCAGGTCAGTGGTTTTTCCCATGAGATATTTCACATTGCCTTCTATTCTTTCATTTGTTTGGATCTGTTTAACAGCATCTTGATTTCTCATGAAGTCATTAGCTTCCATTTGCTCCAATCTAATTCTGAAGCAATGATTCTCCTCATGAGCTTTTGAGATCCTTTTTCCATCTGGCAAATTCAACTTTTTTAAGGCATTCTTCTCCTCATTGCCTTTTTGAGCCTTTTTTGCCATTTGAGTTAGTCTATTTTTTAAGGTGTGATTTTCCTCAGTCAGGCTCTTGACTCTCATTTCATAATTTTCTTGCATTGTTCTCATTTCTCTTCCCAATTTTTCCAAAACTTCTCTTATCTACTTCTTAAGGTCTTCTATGGCCTGTAACCAGCTTGTATTTTCCTTTGAAGCTTTTGGTGCAGGAGTTCTGACTTCACTGTCTTCCTTCTGTTCCATGCTTTGGTCCTTTTTGTCCCCAAAATAGGAGTCTAATGTTGGAATCTTCTGTCTGCTTTGTTTCCTTTGCCTGGTCATGTCACCCCTCAGTCACTTGACCCCTGGGCTTTTTGCCACAGTAGGACTCTGCCAGCAGACAAGCGAGCTTTCATCCCAAACACTGGGGTTTTCTCAGCTGCCAGAGGTATTAGATGGGTACCCTCTCTGAGGTCTCCACACCCTCTGGCAAGCTGGACACACACCCCAGGACCTCCACCTTAGACTGCAATCCAGATCCAAGAAGGTTACAGCAAGATCGATTACCCCTCAGACTGGTGCTTGGTCCCCCTACACTCTGCAGGCCAGGAGCTGAAGCTGCCACATGGTGCTGGCTGTCTGTGCTGGCGTCCAGGACAAGAAGCCACACACTCTCATTTACTGGTTCCTAAAGTCCACAGTGCGCTGATGTCTCACTTTGTCCTTCGCATCTATGTGTTGATATATCTGGAAATGGCCACAGGTGCAGCTGATCTGAAGTCCCTCTGGTCAGTGGCTGGTCAGGCCCGCCCTGGGGCTAAAGCCTTGGTGTGGAGCTGGGCTTGCCTTGCAGAGCGCTGCGCTGGCTGATTCCTGCCAGGCTGTCCTCAGCTGGAGGTTGGCTTCTCTGTGTCATTTTGTGGGTTCTGTAGCTCCAAAGTTTGTTTAGAGTCCCCTTTTTACATGGATTGGGGAAGGTGGAAGCCGGGGAAGGTCCTGCTTCTACTCCACCATCTTGACTCTGCCACCAAAGGTTTTTTAGCTCTAGTTTCCTTAGTTAGGTTCAATTCTATATTGTTTATTTTTTGTTTCTCTTTCTGTTAGATTTGTCCAAATATAAGAGAGAGAGGGATGTTCATTAAAAGCTCCTTATAGTATTGTATACTGCCTATGTCTTCTTGTAAATCAGTTAATTTTTCTTTTATGAATTTAGATGCTAAAGCATTTAGAGCATTTAAGGTTAATATTCGGCTTGTTTTCTTTGGTTCCTTTTATCATAATGTAGTTTATATGAATTTGTTCTTTGTGTGGTAGTTTAATTGCAACACCTCCTTTTTTAGATTCACTTGATGCTTAGTAAATTTCAGTCCAGTCCTTCATTTTTATTCTGTGTATATCTTTGATTTTTAAGTGTATTTCTTACAAGCAAGAAGTTATTGAGTTTGGTTTTCTGAACTGATCTGTCTATCTTTTATCTTATTAAATTGCTTAATCCATTCACATTTAAAGTTAGGTTTATTTCCCCCCATTTGGCATATGTGTTTGTGTGTTGTTTTACAGTATTTTGCCTAATTTACTTTAAAGTAATCCTACTCCTAGGTAGACTCTTTTCATCTCACTCTGTCTCCCCCTCCTAGTTATGAGCCCTTTCTCTAGTTTTTTAGTTTTACTACTTCTTTCCTTTTCCACCCTTTTATCTAGCTGTCTAATTCTTCCCTTTTCTCCCTCTCACTTAAAAAGTGAAGTATGATGCTCCTTCCTCTTCTTCCCTTCAAAGTGTTTTGTTAGCTTAAAATTTTCATTTTCTATTTCTTTTTCTTAAAAAAAGGATTTATTTATTTCTATTGTTCTTTTCATTCATCCCCCTATCTTTTTTCTATTCTAGACTTTTATTCTTTCTTCCATAGTTTGTATTTATGATTGCCTTGTAGATCTTTCCCTTCCCCCATTTTTTTCAGTTGTAACTCACTCTTAGAATTATCATACACAAAAGAGAGAAGATAGAGGTATTGCTCCTATGGTAAAAATTTTTCAGTGTCCCAGAGTTGTGTAGTTCATTAGTACCCATGATTTCTTATGATCATTTTTTTCCCATTTCCCTGAAATGGCTCCATGCCCTGTCATCATCTGGGGTGTCTAGGCATTCTGATACTCTTTCTTCTGAGGCACATGTCCATAGAAGCACAACACTCACTTAAAAGTAGTGGTTTCTCTAAGAATCAGCCAAAATCCCTGCAGATTATTCCCATTTAAGGCCCCCATCTTTAGGGTATATTCTTCTCCTCCATGGGAGTGTTCTTCAGCGTGACCTCCTCTCTCTACTGAATTTAGATTTTCCTCTGCCTTTTCTCATTTCAAGCCTTCCTTTGCCATCTGACCCAAAGCCCCTCCTCTTCCTCAGAGACCACAGGAGTTATTTTCCTCTATTGATCTTATTAGTGTATATCACACAATACTCTCTCTTCTTCCTTTCTTCTCTCCTCCTTTATGATCTCTCCTTTTCTGTGGTTTAATTCCATAGAAAACATTGATATACTTGTAAGAGAAGTGTTATGAGGTTTAGTTTACTGTATTTCCTCTCCCATCATTCCTGCTATTCAAGTTGTGCTTTTAGTGTTACCTCTTTGTTTACTTTTAGAAAGAAATCACTTAGTGGTCCCACACTTACTATCTCCTTGTTTTTTTCCTTAAACCAATAGTTATCTTTCTCCTTCAAGTTTTTTTTCTAGAATTTTTTTAATCATTTGTGCCTTGCTGTATTTCTTTATCTTTGTTGTGTTTTTGTTTTCTGGCTATTTGCAAAACAAATAATCTATTCGTTTCTCTTTTTGGAGGATTGCTTCAAAGGTTTCTCTTTCCCTGAATATCCACCTTTTTCATTAACAAATAGGCTTAGGTTTGCAGGTTGTCTCCTTGAGTTTTATCTTGAGATCCTTACCTCTTTGGAGCACATTATTCCATTTCTTTCTTTCCTATAGTCATTTGTTGTTCAGATTTCTTTTCCTTTATATATATATTCTCCTGGTTCTTTGAAGAGATTGTTGCATGCCATTGTAATTGTTTAATTTAGCTACAATATGTCTTGGAGTTTACAGCATACTTTTTTTGTTTTGTTTTGTTTTGTCTTTTTTCTGGAGGCAATCTGTGGATTCTTTCAATTTATATTTTCTTTTCTGTGTTCAGAAGTTCTGGACAGTTTTCCTGTATTATTTCTTGTAGTATGGTTTTCAGGTTTTTTTTTATTTGTTTTCCTCTTGAGAATTATGATCCCTAAATTTTCACTATATATCCTGTCTTCAAGATGAATTTGTTTTGCTTGTCTGGAAATTATCTTTTCTTATAATATTACTGCTTTTTTGCTTCTCTTCCACATTACCCTTTACTTCTGTGTATTTGTATTCTCATTCTTTTGTTTCTTTTGGAAAGCATTGCTATTGTAGATTCAAGTTTTTCTTGCCAATTTTTTTTTCCTTTTTAGTTTTCTAAAATTAGTTTTAAATTGGTCATTAGTTTTTTTTTGGTGCAGGCTAAAATCCTACTTCCATGATTATTATTTTGCTCTTGAACCTTTCAGGAGCATCCTCATGTACATGTTGTTTGGAATCCATAGGGTCCTCTGCCTCATCAGATATTGATTAATTTTCCCCTGTTGTGTTTTATTCAGAGGTGTTTGGACTTCTTTAGTTATTCTGGAGGCTGTCTTTCCTTCTGTAAATAATATTTTTCCTTTTGATTTATCTCCTTAAGGTTATTAACTGAGTTTTCTTCTTTCTAAGATCTTTCTTAATTACAGGGGTTTCTTTCCTCCTTTATATCCTATTGCTCAATTTCTGACTCCTTCCCTTTTGATGGTGATTTTCCTCAAGGTCTGGAACTGTTGTAGTAACCACTTCTCATGCTAGAGAATTCACTTTTCACCAGTGTGAATCCCAGCTCTAGCTCTAGGTGACTTCTGGGGGGGAAAACCTAACCCCAGCTAGATACCAGTTCCCTTCCCTTCTAGCTCAGTGGAGCTTCACACAAGCTTGAACCCTCTGTTTTTAAGTTCTTTGGCTGAGTACTGCTGCACTATAGCTCTGCCATCCCAATCAGAGCCAGCTTCTGCTTTTCTGTAACTTCACCTCCTCAGGGGGTTGAGGGTGGGCAGAGTTGAATTCTTTTGCTTTAAAAAAAATTTTTTTTTTGGAATTTATTTTCTGTTAGTTTACAACATTCAGTTCCACAAGTTTTTGAGTTCCAAATTTTCTTCCCCTTGTCCTCCACTATGGTGGTGAATTCTGTTGTTTTTTTGCCATAAAATGATGGGGTGAGGCCTTGGACAGAGGGGTGTGTTAGAGATTTCAGCACCAGCCAGGGATCTCTGAGTAGATCCCAGAGCACAAGCCTTTGTCACCTTGCCAGAGACTAGAAGCCGGAGTGAATGAGTTGAGGATTAGGGATTCGTTTCCTCTGCTGTTAATTCATCATATTGTTCACTTATTAGGCTTCTCTGATATCTTAGCCAGTGAATACTTCATCTCCTTCTCATAATTTTTATTTTGAAGAGTTTTGAGAGGTTATAAAAATCAGAGAAAATGTCCAGTTCTCCATCTTGTTGGTTACAGGATTTGAATATAAAAGTTCTTTACCTCAAACACGCTGTTATTCTGAGGTTCCCTATTTCTTTTCCTTTCTTTTTTTTTTGAGGCCACCAGGGTTAGATTTGCCCAGTGTCACACAAATAGTAATTGTCTGAGGCCAGGTTTGAACTCAGATTCCCTTCTTTCCAGGGCTGGTACTCTATTCGCTGTACCACGTAGTGCCCCTGAAGTTCTGTTTTTCTGTCAAGGGTACCATCATCCTTTAGGTTTAGATTCACACCCTCAGTGTTATTGGACTCAGCTGCTCTCTCTTCATCACCTCACATACATAAGCTGTTGCCGGAGCTATACCTTTTTATTTTCATAACATCCGTTCTATTAAATTCCCCCTCTTTCTATTCCCAGGGCCACCATTCTAGTTCATGTTCTCATAATTTTTCTTCTAGACTATTACTATTACTTCTGCTTCCTAATTGGTCTCCCTTCCTTGAGTCTTTCCACTCCACAGATCTGACTATATTACACATACCCTGCCTACTCAATAAAATCTATCAGTTCCTTGTTTACAATCAGGATCAAATAGAAACTCTTCTATTTGGCTTTTAAAGCTTTTCATGACTCGGCCCAAGCTTTATTAGGCATAACTCCTCTATGTGCTTTCTGCAATCCAACCAGACCTCACATTCCATCTCTTCCTCCCTACCTGTGCATGGCACGCACTCCCCACTAAGCCCTCTTGGAACCCCTGGTTTCCTAGGGTACCAGTCCAGCTCAGGTTCTGTTTTCTGAGCAAAGTGTTTCTTGATCTTCTCTCCTCTCCGCGCAGCTGCTTTTCCCTCTCCTACCCCCTCTGTCAAGTTTTCCTTATTTGTTTTGCATGTGTCTTGTATCCACCTGTGTCACTGCAATGAGAACACAGGCTGCTTAAAGGCCCATCCTCTTCGGCTTTTTCTCTTTGCATTTCAAGCACTAGCACTGTGCCTGGAAAGTAGCAGATGGTAAATAAAGGCTTGTCGAGAGTAGGAAATCTGACATTGATACTCTGTGATCTTGGGCAAAGGCTGAGGTTCTTTATCGGTAAAATAAGGAGTATTATGGTTTTATTTAGTATTTTATTCCTTTTTGCGTGTTTGTCTTGTTGAGCTAGAGATTTGGCAAGTTTATAAGAAAAATGATTATCCAAATATATAAATAGACTAAAATTAGAGGCTTGGACCTATGCAGTGTAGAGGCAAGATCTGAGGGCTAGAAGTCAAAAGATGAAGGTGTTACTCCCTTGCTTTTTGATGCGGGGTAGGCTGCAATGCTTCCTCACTGTGGGCTGCAGTTTCCTTGTCTGTAAAATGTGGATCCCTCAGGTCATATCCACTCAAAAGTTTTCTTGAGTTTGGTGTATCATTAACATCCTGTTGATGTACTTTGGGGATCTGTGGTTTTTGTTTGTTTGTTTTTTTTATTTAGGCGGTGGGATAGAAAAGCTCTTCCCAGAGAACAGAACCACAATCAGCAACGCGTTCTAACTAACTAGGGTTATCAACTATGCTATCTCTTCCCGTGCCCTTGGCATTTCAGGATCTAATATATAAAGCCTGATGCCAGGCTCAGTCTTTGACATTGTAAAAGACAAAAATGACATTTTGAGGGACCTCCCTTTTGGAGAGAGCTGCTAGTTAAAATATTTGACTTTGTGAGACAGTTTAAAAACCGTTCTAGATAGAGATGGGGTTCCACCATATGACCTGGGGGCCTTTCCTAACCACCGTCAGGTGACCTTGAACTACATACCCTCAGAAGTAGAGAACAAGCATTTATTAAGTCCCTAATGTATGTACATCCAACCCTATGTTAGGTACTGGGAGAAATACAAAGATTAATAATTATAAATCATCCCTGTTCTCATAGAGTTTATAACCTAGTAGAGAGAGTCAGGCACAAACACGGATGACAAACTTATTCTATCTTATGTATTTGTTGAAGCACTAACAAAGTACTGTGTTGTCGGTCTATCACTGGGGGATGCCAGAAGGCTTCATGGAGGAAGGTGGCCTTTGAATTTTGCTTTCAAGCATGGGAAGGGTGTTAGCAGGCAAAGGTTGAAGAGAAACATTCTGGGAACCAGGAAAAATAAGCTTTAAAGGCATAGGAATGGTTTGGTTTGTGGGGAACATAGAGGATGTAGAGGGCAGTAATACAAGGTAAGGACAGAGAATTATTGGGAGAGGGGTAGGTTGAGTTCTTCAGAGCAGGCTAGCTGCATCGATCCTCACTAGATAGATTTTGAGTGGGAAGATACTTTGGGGTCATCTGCCCCAACTCCCTCATTTTACCTGTGAGGGAATTGAAGTCCATAACAGCTGAGCAGTTTGTCCAAGATCACATAGTAAGAATCCAAAGAGAGGTTGACATTTTTAGCCTGTGATTCCAGAGGCAGAGCTATGATTTGTTGGGGGCGCAGTGAAAGGATTCTTGTGTAGGTTTTATGATTTGAGGGAGACCGATCTTTGTAGATGTTAGAGAGAGAAAATAGGACCCTGAGCTTCTTGTGACCTCTCCCTCTTGTGAACTCCTCCAGCCCTTGTCTGCCCCACTCTTGGCATTTAACAGCCTCCTCTCGTGGGTGATATCATTTGAGCTTCTCAGATATCCCATCAGGTAGATACTATAAGTATAATTTTACCGATGAGAAAACTGAGCATCAAAGAGGTTAAATGACCTTCTCTGGGTCAAATGGCTCTAGTGTGATAGGCCTGGGATTTGAACCCAAGTCTGGACATGACTTCAGTCTAGCAAACTTTTTCTACTCTCACCTGATGCTACCCATTGTTAAATGAAAAGTTCCTATTGCTATAGAGGAGAAAGAAAATCAGGGATGAACTACTTTTCTTGGGGAAAGGAAGGAATTCCTCTACCTGGGCCTTCCTAGCACATACTTAGGTTTGCAAAATCGCTCCAGAAAGAGACTGAGGATTGGGGAGATGCCTTGGGGAAATTATAGCACACCGTGGCCTATTACTTTGAACATAGTAAGCCTCTATAAATGTTAAATGAATGAATGAATGAGAATCCGCTCTTGATAAATCCATCTGGCCCTGAGGCAAATTGCCAGCAGTCCTCAGATCCATCAATCAGGCAGGCATTTATTAAGTACTTTGTGGCAGGGAATTTTCTGTGTTCTGGGTATACAAAGGCAAAAGTGAAATAGTTCTTGACCTCAAAGGGTTTCCATTCTGCTGGGGGAAACAGCATCTACGTAAATAAAGTTTTCCACAAAACTTTCCTTTCCACATCGCAGGGGTTAGGGGCCTGGTGCCCTGTGATTTGGAAAATCCAATCCAAGTAAAATTTTTTGGCTCTCCCTTCATACCATAGAAGAAGTGTGAGTTTTTGTGTTTTCTTTTTCTTTTATGAGGTGTTTACAGTATCTCATTGTAAAATTTGGGTTAAGTATTTGGTCACAGGCTGTATGTCATCCGCTGGCCTTCGAGTGCCGTCTGTGGTTTCGGCAAAACTCACAAAATTTCCCGTTTAATTTCTTACACTGATCTGTGATATATTGAAACCTCTAAGGGGAAGCTCTCGATGTGTAAGGGATAAATGTAAATACATACAATATAATTACAGGGGAGATGGGGGAGGGTGGGAAGAAATCAGAAAAAGCCTCATGGAGGAGGTGATGTCTGAGCTGGACTTAAAGGAAGGAGGGACTATATATATATATATTAGGGGGAGGCAAGGAGGCATTCCAGGCATGGGAGATAGTATTTTACTGTCTGGCTCAGCTCTAGAGCTAGTTCATGAAGGGGAAGAACATAAAACAACTTTGGAACATTTGGTTGGAACCAGATGGTGCAGGGCTTTAAAATGACAGGGGAATGTGTATTTTGTTATAGCGCTAATAGGGAACTGCAGAGTTTATTTATTAGGGAAGTAACATGGTAAGCCCTGTACTTTAGGAATGTCAATTCAGTTGGGGCTTGGAGGATGGACAGGAGGAGGAGGGGCCTGAGACAAGGAGATCATTCAGGAGACTGGTCATTGGTTGGGGTGGACCAGGAACCTTGGGATTTGACAGACGTAGGGGCGGTTTGGGGGGAAAGAGAATTCATTCTGTCTTGGACAAACTATTATAGTAGTTGACATTTACATAGTGCTTTACATCTATTATCTCATTCATCCTCATCCCAGCCATGGGAGATAGTAGGTAAATAGCACGAGCATTATGTACTGTGGGTGGTGGTGTCTGGATTGGACCTTCCTTCATGGAGCATGTTGAGCAGGCTAGTGTGGGCAGGGCAAGACAGTTTCCAGGAGCCTTGAGAGGTTAAGTGATTTGCCTAGGGTCACACAGCCAGGAAGAGTCAGATGTGTGGGACTCAGACCCAGGTTATGGGCTCTTTCCTCCCTGCCATCTTCCTCCCTCCTCAGCATAAGACAATATGTAACAAATAAAAACTTTGTTGTAGGAATCAGAGGCGAGAGAGATCATTGAGGCCTGATGTAGTCAGGGAAGTCTTCCTGGAGGAGATAGGCTATGGTCAGGGTCTTACAAGACAAGAAAGATTTGAATAAGCAGGGGCCATCTTTTTATAGTGATAATCACATTCTGACTTGCAACTGCCTTTATATAGTGATAAAAGGTTTGCAAATCACTTGACATTTCATTTGATCTTCACAGAAATCTTATAAGGTATCATTCCCAGTTTACAGAGGAGGAAACTGAGGCAGAAAGAGGTTAAGTGACTTGCCCAGGGTCACACAACTAGTAACTGTTTAAGGTAGGATTTGAACTCGGGAATTCCTAAATCCAGATCCTGTACTCTATCCATTTCATGACCCAAGGACTGCACTTGTGATTTTATTGTTATAGAGAACTCTCAGATGAGGCAACTCCTTTTATAAATAAATGCAAGTCTGTACCTTCTTTGGTACTCCATCCAGTATGTCTCGGGAGGGCTTGAATCTAGACTTCATAGCTCCGAAGACAACTTTTTATCCACTCAAGCCCTTTCCCCTTTCAGGATGTCAGTTCCCTCAGCTGTGAAATGGGGATAATAATTTCAGTTCTCGGCCTCTCTGTGTTTGTTTGAGGGTAGCATGAAGTAACTAACAGGTGCTGGGTCCTCCCCAGGGAAGGTTGTTTTGGTCTAAGACTGTAAGACAGAAGGGAGAAGGTGTGTGTTCTGTCTTCAGACCAGACAAGAGACTGAAATCCTGCCTCTTTTCCCCACTTTCAGACGGTCTGTACAGAGAGATTCAGTCCCCTAATCCGAGAGAGGAAACAGGTGTGTAGGCCAAGGCTGGCAGGAGGGGAATATTTGCATGGGACAGAAAAGTCCCCTGATGCTTTGGTTTCTCAGATCAGCACTTTTCTAACTTGCCCCATCTAAAATTAGAGATCGTTTGAGTGCGTGTGAAAGTAAAGATTCCAGTGGAGGCCCTGCTCCTTCCAGCGTATTCGGGCCCTAGATAGAAAAGTGCCCTGCAAAGCCCACCGAGGAAGGACAAGAAGTGACTCATCCTTTTGTGAACACCCTTATTCATTAGAGATCGTTGAGAATCCCTGGATTTCCCCTCAAGCGGTCTGCTGCATGAGAGAGAGCCATAAGACTTGGAGTCAGAAGACCTGCTCTCGAATACCAGCTCATTCAGTAATTTACTATTTTACTTTGGATAAGTCTCTTCCCTTCCTTTGTCTTTACTTTCTTTATTTTTTCAAAAAATTTTAGTCTCTTATTTTATTTTTTCTCAATTATGGAGTTTTTAACATTCATTTTTAAAAATTTTGAGTTCCCAGTTTCCTTCCTCTTTCTTTCCCTTATCCCTGCTTTGAGAAGGCAAGCAATTTGATTTAGATTATACATGTGCAGTCATGCAAATCCTTAATTTCTTCATCTGTAAAATGAAGAGTGTTTGACTGCATTCCCTTGAGGTCCTTAACAGCTTTGAGATGACTATCATTCAGTGACCTCAGACAAGTCACTGCACCTTGATGATCTTCAAAGGTTATTACTATCCTCACTCTTTCCCTTCATAGGGTTGTTTCAAGGACTGGATGCCTTAACATGTCAGAGAACATAAGAAACACTACAGGTTCCTTTAGCATTACCATGTGTCCAGCCTCGGGCTAAACTGGAGGGAAGTCGCTAGATTTTAGGCCAGATTGCTGGGTTGAATGCTGTAGACTTGGTTCTTTAGAGTTCTTGATCAGGAGAGTCAAGAACCTGATGTTTTAGGAATTATCGTTATGAATCACCTTGCATAGGACTGATTATGAAATTTCCTGAAAAGAAGATCTGTTCCAAAATCATACATATTGGGGGGAGGTGCAAGCAGGTTTATTCCGTATATACTCTAGCAACAGCTTGGGCAAAGGAAGGGATGTGGGACAGTGGAGCGGGGTGATTCTTGTGGGGAGAGTGGTGCCAGAGACTCGGTGATACAGGAACATTTATGGAGCCAAAATGGAGTCGAGGAAGTGTAGTCATGGCAAGGGGCTGGTACTTAGCCACACCAGGGTAGAGGCATCAGGTTCTGATATACTAATCAGATAAATTTAAGATTACTCAAAGGATCGAGGGGCCCTTTGGATCATAATGCAGAATAGGTGAACCAAAAGTCACTATACACATATATACCTGTTTTTGTTTTCAGTTGAACAGTGAATCACAGTAATTTATCAGTATACACTTATATATTGTGAGCAAATGCTTAGGCATTTTTACTAACGGGATGTGCGATCAAAAAAAGTTTGAAAACTATTGTAGTGGCGTAGAGCCCTGGACAGGACATCCAAACAAACCCCTGGGTTCTGCCTCTGGACGAGTTAGTCCTGTCCAAAGTTCATGACCCTTTTGGTTTTGCATCTGTTCTTAGGGTCTCCATTTTCCCCCCTCTCTGTAAAGTGGGAGTGGGTAGGAATTGTACCAAAGTCATCTCTAAGGCTGTTCCAGCTCTGTTTGCTGAGATCAGTGAGATCTCCTCTCATCTTGGCCATGGTATTTGACTCTGCGTAGGACCCAGGAGTCCTTTACATTCTAGGTTTCCAGAGGGGTTAGGTTGTACTGTGATGTAGGGAAGGAATACTAGCCCAAGATCAGTAAGAAATACTTGGGGAGTACTTTAGCGAGAAGCACTGTGATGATAGCTAGAGAGCCTGGAAGGTCTGGATTCAAGACCCACTCCTGATACATACTGGCTCTGTAACCCTGGGCAAGTCACTTAACAGTGTTAGTTAGCTTTCTAAGACTCTTAAGTTGCAGGCAGGTATTGTGATCTACATTGGTAGATGGAGTTTCCTCACTGTAGTGCCCTACACTATTGAGATCAGAGGTCTAATTTAGCCAACCAGATAAACATACAAGAATTTTAGCCACACGGTAGGAGTGAGGACTGTCCCTAGAAGAAGTGGGGAGAGCCTGGTTAGTTCCAGAAGTCTTCCTGGAGGAAGCAGGCATTCAAGGACTTTGGAAGGATGTTAGTTAAATGTCTTAGCATTCCTCCAATGTTAAATGATTGTTACAATGCCTTATCATGCCTGATACTGATGGCCGGCAAGATGGAGTCCCTGACTCATATCCTCTGAGACAGAGAGGTCGGATCACAAAAGGATGCAACTAATGATTTGCTTTTTCTAGAGTGGGGCAGGGGCCACAGTGTAGATGTGCAGAGTTGTATCTGAAGAGCCTGGTAGGCCTGCCGGAGAGCTGTCTACCCAGACTGATTTTGCTTTCTAACCTGGCAAATCAAGTCAGTCTGGATGACGCAGATTAGATTCTGCCTCCCTCGCCTCCCATAAGTCTCATTGTTCTGCCATGTTGGAAGATCTGTTACCAGCAGCATAGGAAGTAGGTGGCATTAGTATAGGTCGGAAGCCAAACAAGAGATGACTCCCGTTGATCTCAGCTGGAATCTAGTTTTATGTTTGAGGAGAACTAGATGAGAGACAGGTAGTGGCTCAGCCTCTTGGAGGCAACAAATTCATACTTACAAATGTGTGGTCTTAAAAGAATGTTGGTACAAGAGGGAGTGAGGCTGGGGGTCAAGGGACCTGACCCCTCAGGCAGTAATTGTCCTTAAGATGCTTGTGAAAAACTGAAGTAGCCCCAGAAGGGCTTGGGTAGAGGCAGGAACTGTCAAGGAATACTGGAAATAAGGTGTTTATCCGTGAGGTGCCCTAGGCTACTTCATCAGATTGGACACGAATCCTTGGATCCGGGAGTGTTGACTGTTTACTGCTCTGGTAGTGGACATTTTGCATCAGGCCTGACTGAAATGGGTTCATTGCAAATGAGGATTTTTTTATTCAGAGATACTTTGAGATCAAAGCCTCCTACCCTCAGGAGTTTGCTTTCTAAGGAAATTGACTAAAGGGAGAGGTCTGGGGGTGGAGACCTCTCAGGATCCAGGAATGTGGTGATTCTCCCATTATTTTCAAGTGGATTATCAGATCTGGGAGCAGTTTGGCCCTGCTGGGATAATAGTACAGAACTAGGAAGTAGGGAGGTTAAGGGAAGGAGAGGAAGTAATTGAGTGCTTGAATTTCACTATATTCCTCCCTCCACTCTTCCCCTTTTGACATCCCCCTCCCCAACACACGCTATATCTTGTATTTTAAGATTTGTTTTCATTGCAACAACTGAGAATTCGTCCCCACCCCCTTCTTTTTACAGATGAGGAAGTTGAGGCACATTTCATTTATTTATTTATTTTTTGCCCCCCCCCCTTTTTTTGGAGGGGCAATTAGGGTTAAGTGACTTGCCCAAGGTCACATGGCTAGTAAGTATTACCGTAAGTGTCTGAGGCTAGATTTGAACTCAGGTCCTCCTGACTCCAGGGCCGGTGCTCTATTCACTGCACCACCCAGCTGTCCCAGAGTCACATTTTATTTAATGATTTTCTGGTCTTAGTCATGGTAACATTATCCCTCAAAGTTTACAAAGCTCTCTCCTTGAAATAGCTTCCTGAGGCAGGGAACGTAGATATTATCCACACTTTGTAGAAGGGGAAATTGAAGTTCTAAGGGGCTAGTTGAATTCACTGTTACCCAGTCCGTGAGTTGTCAGGGTTGGGAATTCAATTCAGGTTCCTGGTCAAATCCTGTCTCTCATTTACTACCTGTGTAGTCTTCTGCCAATCATTTAGCCTATCTAGGCCTTAGTTAACTCATGACTACATAATAAAGTTCCTACTTTAAAACTATTATTTATTTTTAACATTCTTTTCTTTTTAAATTTTGAATTCTAGATGCTCTTCCTTCCTCCTACCTCCCCTACCCACTGAGGAGGCAAAACAAAACGAAATGAATTATATATGTGAAATCTACAGTTTCTTCTAATTCTAAATCTATGATCCATTGACTAAAGGCCTTGAAGGAATGAACCTATTTTTGAAACCTATTTAGCATAGAAGACACATGGAAAGAGGCCCTGTTGTCACATCCTCTAGTTTTTCCCTTTAAGCTTTTGAGAGCCACAGCAGTGTTTGTGTCTTCCTTCATTTCTTTTTGAGTACATTGTTATTGATATCTTTTGTTTTTATATCACAAAAATGTCTCCCAGTGTTCTTTTTCTTCCCCCCAGAACCATTCCATATAATGACAAAAAAATTTTTTTCAGGAAGAAGAGAAAAAACCCAGCAAAACCAATCAATCCATCGAAAGAGTGAGAAAATGTAAACAATATTCTACAACCATGGGCCTCCTGCCTTTGTGTAGACGTGGAGATGGGGGTGGCTTCTCAGATCTCTTCTTTGACCCTATGCTTGTTCTTCGTAATTTTACAACATTCACTCTTGATTATTTTGCATCCGTCCTTTCCGTTTATAATGTTGTATTCACTGTGTATGTTGTTTCCTTGGCTCTGCTCACTTTATTCTGCCTCAGTTCCTATATACCTTTCCATGCTTCTCTGTAGTCATCACATTTGTCATTTTTTTTAATAGCATAGTAATATTCCATTGGGTGCTAGGTGGCGCCATCGTGCACAGAGCGCTGGGCCTAGAGTCAAGAAGATTCATCTTCCTCAGTTCAAATCTGGCCTCAGACTCTTACTAGCTGTGTGACCCTGGGCAAGTCACTCAACCCAGTTTGCTTCAGTTTTCTCAGCTGTAAAATGACCTGGAGAAGGAAATAGCAAACCACTCCAGGATCTTTGCCAGAAAAACCCCAAATGGGGTCACAGAGAGTCAGACATGACTGAAAAATGACTGAACAACAAAAAATATTCCATTACATTCTTATACCACAATTTGTTTTGCCATTTCCCAGTCAGCAGGCATCTCCAATTTCCAGTTCTTTACCAGCACAAAAAAGTGCTGCCATCATTATTTTGATGTATATGGGACCTTTCTTCTTATCATCTACACCTCCTTGGTATATGAGCCTAGTAAGTCTCACTATGTTTCAAATACAAATGTAACTTTGTTTTGGGTGTGTTATTGGCTATTTTCAATGATCTGTTCTTATCCAGCTTATCAATGTTCTATTCATTAATGTCTGTAAAGATCCTTAGCACACTGCCCTCTAGGCCTTCATTGTGTGCCCCAATACACTTCACCCAGTTGACATAGTCAGCTACTATCCACAGAGCTCCTCCTCTGTGCTGGGTGTTTGGGGTAATATAAAAAGGAGAAGACATTGCTCTTGCTCCCAACTTGAGAAGCCCCTTATAGCTACTAGGAAGGGAAGATTCATCTGAAAAATTATAGTGTAAGACTGCATGTGCTAAGTGCCAGCTGAGTGGTTGCAAATAGTGAGTGCCATGGGACTTCACAGAAAGAAGTCACAGGGGTCAAAGCCGTAGGATCATAGATTTAAGGTTGGAAGGGACTAGAGAGGTCATCTAATCTAAGCCCTTCATTTTATAAAAGAGCAAAGGAGAAAGCCAGGCATTGTAAGGGAACTGTCCGAGGTCATGCAGTGAGATGGTAAGACTGCAGCCCAGAAATTCTGGTTTCCAGTCCAGCATTCCATTTCCACTTCATCATTGCCAGATACGTCTACTTGTACTTTTGAAACCTTACTGGTGTCACCTGTACATGGTGTACCATGTTTTGGGTGATAGGGACCCATCCTTTGAGATTTCTAAATGGCATTGGGTGTTGCCATTAGAAGGAAGACACAGCATAGTGTGTGTCAAGAATGCACTCAGGAGAATTTGTGCTGTTTATTTGGATGTGTGTGTGTTAATAATGTTGCTTTACCCCAGGCACTGGAGAAGGGGTGAGGAAAAGGAAGAGAAGCTGGCGTTGTGCCTAGGATTTGCCCCTTGTTCTCAAGGAACTTGTGCTACATAGAATGATTATCCATGAGGCACGAGTTACATCCTGAAAAGAAAGAATCTCTCTGGGAGCATAGAAGCCAAAGTAAATGGGACAGTGAAAGAATAAATCAGGCCTTCATCTTATAAAGTAAACTCTTCTCCATTCTGCTATGCATAGTAAGTGGTTGAATGATAGGAACAATTTTCAAAAAGAATTGAAGGCAGTAAACAATCATAAGAAAGCATTTTCAATTTACTAATTAGAAATGCAAATTAAAGCAACTCAGATTTCACCTCACACCCTGTATATTGGCAAAGATAATGAAAAAATAACTGTCAATGTTGGGCTACAGGAAGACAGGCACACTAATATGCTGGTATGTTGGTAGATCTAGGAGTTAGTTGGCTTCCTGAATTTCAATTTGAATTATGCAGGAAAAGTGACCAAACTGCTCATGCCCTTTGACCTAGTGATTTCTTCAAAGAGGTCAGACAGAAACTGAGTTCTAATCTATATCTAAATACTTAGAGGCGGTGACTAGGTTGTGCAGTGAATAGAGCATTGCCCTAGAGTCAGGAGGGCCTGAGTTCAAATTCGACCCTCAGACACTTAACACTTACTAGCTGTGTGACGTTGGGTGAGTCACTTAACCCCAATTGCCTTGCCTTCCCCCTTCCAAAAAGCAATAAATAATTACTTAGAGAAGCAATTTGCATGATAGTAAAGAACTGAAAGGTTGTGGGTGGGGATCAACTTTGAAATGGCTGAACAGACTGTGGTATATGAATATCATAGGATTTTCTTGTTTAGTAAGAAATGGTGAATATGAGGAATTCTGAAAAACTTAACAGGAGGATTTTTAAGAATGGATGCAGAGAAAAATAAGCAGACCCAAAATAGCAATATAAGGACAATGCACTCTGGTTAACTGGAAAACCATGAGTGGTATTGCAGGACATAACATGGAACATACTTCCCTTTTCTTGGCATCGGATCCAGGGACTTTGGGTGCAGAATGTTTTTTGTTGTCAGATGAGGTCACTTGATTATATTTGGTTAACTATTTTTCTTTGTTACAAGGGAAAGGATTCGATTTGCAGGAAGGAGGGAAGTGACAGTTATATCCAGAAATGACAGTAATGTAAAACCAAAACTTTTTAATAGTAGGTCATTCCTCTGTGCTGTTTTCTGTAGTATCTAGGCAGTTTACTTTGGTTTAGTTAAAAGTGCTTAATGAGCAGCTGCACTGTGCCCCCCCACCCTTCTGCTTTGTTGTGGGGCAGACCTGGCCCCTGCATTTGGGGAACTCCCAAACTGGGGAGACAGGACTGCCATAGAAAAAATAGCTAATTGTTTTAAGACAGGATATGGTTAAGTAACAGTGAACATCTCAGGTTCTCAGTGTTCTAGAAGTTCAGAGGAGAGAGAGGCAGAGACAGAGAGAACAGGTTTGGAATGAGTATGAGAGGCCTCCTTGGAGGAGATGATACCTTACAGGCTAATTCCCTGGCTTTTCATAGGTATAAAAGAGCATTGGGGTAACTGTCTTAAGCCTAAGTATCACCTAGAACTATCTGAGAACAAAACGATTGGGTAGAAAGTAGGAAAATGATTTCCCCTGTGGGGGTATAAGCAGCATCTGCAGGGGGTCACAGCATTTTAAAATTGGAATGAACCATTGTAGTTTAAAAAAAAAAAACACTGGATTTGACATCATTCGTCCTAGTTTGAATTTCCAACTCTTTTTATTACCCTGGGCAAGTTCTTTTCTTGTTCTAGGCCTCAATTTCCCCATCCCCAAAATTATACTTAGAAGCCGTTGTTTTAGAAGAAGGAGGAGTTTTCAGGTTGCCATTTTGCCGCCTCATTTGATGCACACTGAAGTTTGTGTCGCATGCTGGAAAAGTGCACAGAAAACAGATTTGAATGACGGCTTTAAATCTCACTCTACGACCTTGGACAAGTCATTTTACCTCTCAGCCTCCATATCTTCTTCTATAAAAGGAAGGAGTTGTGCTAGCTGACCTCTAAGGGCCCTTCTAATCTGTAATCTGTGATTTTAGGTTCTTCTAAAGCATGTGGTTCATCCCCGACTAGAAAGAGTTGGACACCCCACTGAGGTCCCTTAGCTATTTCTGTTCTGATGAGAGTTTAGGTCTACAGACGATCCCCTGTGGATCACTATCTGTATTTGTCTTTGTTACTCCTTACATCTAACATCTCCATTGAGGGAAAACCAGATGGAACAGGTTTACAGTGTAGTAGAAGGAATTAAGGATAGGGATATTCTTCAAAGAAGGGAAGAAGTTTCCCTGGGAGGCTTTGGCATCCCTTGACCCTCTTGTCTGTTTGAAGGCAGACCTGGGACACTGTTTGCAAGCCTACAATTACAATAAAAGTCTAACACCTCATGTTTTCACAGCCCTTTACGGTTTATAAATCACCTTCCCATTCATTCTCTCATCTCATCTTTGCAACAGTCCTTTGAGGGAAGCAAGGATGAGATTACTATTCCCATTTTACGGATGAGGAAGGTGAAGTCTAGAGAAGGTTGCTCATTTATTCACTTAACATTTGACATTTTACTAAGTACCTGCTATGAGCTGGGCACTGCAAATACAGTAACAAAAATAAAACTGCCCCTGCTCTCAGGGAGTTTACATTCTGTTGGAGGATAAAGTTGGTGGGGAAGAGACACAGTATTTAAATATTCATGTCCACACAGCTACAAAGTAGTGTAGCATCAGGGCTGTATATGAGTAGGCCAAATGGCTTAGGACTGGTTTATTTAGAGAGGCAAAGTTTTAGAAGGGTAGTGACAAACCTATAAAATAAATAGAGAAGGGAGAAATAAACCAGTTACCCACATTTCAAATACTATAACAAAGACCCTTCCTTCGAAGCTCATTAAAAAGCAAGTCTCACTTTACCTTGTACCTAAGTTGAAATAACCACTATTTACCACTCATAACCTCGAGAAGTTAAAGGAAGCAGATTCTAGTGGTTGAAAGAAGTTTACAAGATGTTAACAATAGAATGAGCTGGGTTGAATGATCACCTGTTGAGATGTGGAAGGAATTTATTTGTCTACTTGGGTTGGACGAGGTGACCTAAGGTTCCTTTCAACTCTGTCCTGTCTGGGACATAAGGAATCATAGGCTTGACATTGGGAGATACATTGATCAGTTGTCCATGTAGGTAGCCGTGTGAATTTATCCACTGCACACAGTTTCCCCTAATCTTTTCTCTCTCTCTCTCTCTCTCTCTCTCTCTCTCTCTCTCTCTCTCTCTCTCTCTCACACACACACACACACACACACACACCTGTTAATTTGCCCAAAGCCATCTCTTTTGACTACAGTTGCTATATAGGATTACCTTTGCATTGGATTTGAATGAATGAGTTGATTTATTTTTCTGAGTTGTTGATTTCTTTCACAGAAACGATGGAATCATCAAGCCAAAGCATCCAAAATGCAATTCACATTTAGTAAGAATTAGAAAGGATCTTGCCAGGTAGAAAGGAAACCTGCAGTCTGGCCTTTGGGACTTGTCTTGCGGGAGAAATAGATGTAATACATTCTCTTTAAGAGGAAGAAGATCAGTGTTACCTTCAGCAAAGGGCTGGAAACAAGGTGTTCAGTAATTTAAAAAAAAGATCTCGTATTAATTTGGTCTTAGGTTGTGCCTGGTATGTCCGTTCCCAGCACTCTTCTACAGAGTTTGATAACTAATTTAGCTGCAAAAATTTGCTCTTGGCCAAGACACCACCTCTCAGCTCCAAGCCTCTGAGAGATTTTTATTGCATTTTTAATAGGAAAGCTTCACTATTTTCTCAGGTTAAGAAAAATACTGATTTGTGCTGCTTCATTTAGCAGCTGTTCAAATAAAAAAAATGGCTATGATTTTTTAAAAAACAGAAATCTGGCAGCTGTTCAACTGTCCCTTTTTCAGATGAGAAGTCACTGAGGCAGATTTCATAAGTGTGCTTGCTATCTCCATACCAGCTCTGGAGATTTTTCCCTCTGGGGTTATAGCATGTTTTCTCATATCTAGTCCTCGCTCACGGTTCACCCTATGAGTAAATGGCTTGCTTAGAGGGCAAAGTCAGGTAACCCTGATTTCCAAGCATATTCCTGCTGGGTCTGGCAAAAATCAAAGCACAAAGATATAGGGAATCTTGGTTCCCCTCTAGTTTTTAAGACGCACATCAAAGCAGAGACAGAATCTTAGAAAAGCTTGAGAAGTCTCTTAAGAGTATAAAAATCAAGCCATCCAAGACATGTTAGGTCATTTAGTTGTAATCTAGGTTTTCCATAGGTCTAACTTCATTAAAAATGATTCGTCCTTGTTCTGTCCTTTCTAAGCTAGAATATAGCAAGTTGGTCTCTTCCTTGTAATGGCTGCTTTTTATACACTTGAGTGCGTTACTTCCACAGAAGACCTACTTCAGTGCTTTGTCATGCATGGGTGATGGGCAAGTGACCTTGACTTCTAACTTTCCCATCTTTTACCAAGGTGAAAAGCTTGCAGTATGGTGTCAGTGATGAATGCTGTATGAAGAATCAGCCTGGTTGAACATGGAAAGGCTCATCATTGTTATGTTGGCTTCTACATGATGAATTCTTTGACCATGCCAAGCTATAAAATAGCAAAAACTGTGAAATGGGCCTCAGTTGCCTCTTCTGTGATGGAAGACAGAAATTGCTAAGAATCACTGTTTTTAGGCTGTCTTTTTTTCCTTTCCTGTGCTGTTGGGAATTCCCAGTGAGGAAACAATCTCTGTCAGCAGCAAATCTTGTGCACCTTATTGTCTTAGAGAGTTGTTTGTAGCATTGAGAGGTTGAGGCCCTTGCCTAGGGTCACATGGCCAGTAGTTTTCAAAGATGGGCTTTGGAACCCCAGGACTCTAAGACTAAACCTCTGTCTGCTGTGCCATGTTTGCTCTCTTATTTCAGAAGATTTTATTTTTATTATTCTGGACTTGCCAACCCAAAACAAGAAGCATTTGTATGCACACAACACAAAAAGAATATTATAGATGAATGTTTCCAGTTCATCCCACTTGCTTATTTTTTTAAGTATATGATAAATTCTTTATGTTACTGTCTAAATTGCCCTGCTTATTTTTTCTCTGTTTGGGCCAGCTGTTAATATTCATTTAACTTATTCTAAATGTGAGATACTTACTCAGGAACTAATTAATTGAGCCACATCAGTATTGACAGTCTTGATATAAATGAAACCAGAAGATAAAACAAGATAGACCCTTAAATGGAAGGATGGCTCATCTGGTCTTTTTTGGTGGAAAGGCAAGTGTATGATTTGGTGTTGGTATTTTACTGTTGTCCATAAATGCAATATGAAACAGCATCGCATGGGATACTTGGTCATGAAGATGACTGTAGCTTCTTTTACCGACTTCTTTTATAGCAAATGAAGAAGGCGAGGGTTCTTACAAAGAATTTCACACGATACTCCCAGAAAGTTAATATTTAGGTGACTTAAGTAGTAGAAGGGCACAGGAGAGGACAGTGAAAATAGTTTGGAAAATATGCCTCAAAATTCAGAAATCAAAGAGGCCAAAATCTCATAAATCTCTCCAAAGAAAGAGTTGAAGGTGCTGCAAGTTGGAGGTGGATGGCAAGCACTGAACATTATAAAAATGAAATTGATTTTCTTAATAGAAAGGAAATTATTGATCACTAATGGAAGTCACCAGAATCAGCTATTTGGGTATAACCAGACCATTGACTACTTATATCAGAGTGAAAACCAATGCCAGATTAGAAGTATAAACTGAGAAGATATCACAGCAGCTCAGACTGACTTGCTTATTCAGTTGTTCGCACGAAAAATAACAGATGCATAAAGGTAGAATTTGACTTTAACTATGCCATTTTTTACAGAAATGTTACCAGTATAAGTAAGGCAGTCATCACAAGAAGCCAGGAGTCCAGAAATCACCTAAGCCAGAGGTGATGATGATCAAATACTTAATTATCCTTGTCAAATGGACAATCATGGCAACCAAGGGCAACAACAGTTTAAAGTACAAAGTTATTTGTAAAACATTACAAAGAGGATGATGGAAGATTACTCCAGTACTGTCTCTCAAAGTAATGAAGAACAATGAAGAGGAAAAGTGTGATTATAAAACTTGGCGTGAGACACAAATAAGCCAGATCATCCCCGGAGGACTTACTGATGAAATTAGAAGGATGAAAACAAATAGACAAAAAATAGAACAGATTTTTCAGCATACCTATAACCATTTATTTTGATCATTGATGACGTGACATAATGACAGTGTGATCGACAAGTGGAACTGTCAATATTTAGATGAAGTTAGGGAGAGTGGCTAGACCAGATCAAGCACATAGAGAAGAAATCTGTGCTGGAGGCAACATTATTTTGAAAGCATTGAGAAATCAGTCTTTAGGAAAGACAGAAAGAGATCAAATGATTTGGGGATAAAAATTACAGATGGCATTATGAATAACAACAGCAAGAACAGAGAGGTTACTTACATATCTGCAAGTACTGCCCCGTGTGTCAAGTTTCTCATCTTGTTAAATTCTTTATGAGAGTGAGCTACACTTGTGTTTAGAGTATCCTTGATGAAAACATAAGAAGGGAACAAAGGCTTTCGTAGACTTTTTGAAGCAGACTATATATCTTCATTAAATTACAGAATGCAAGAATCTGCTTTATTTGTTTACTATTTTTTAATTAGTAAAGCAAAATGAAGCCCTAAGGCTCTCCACCCGTGGCGTTTCCCTTACACGTTTTATCATACAAGATTTCCTTGGTAAATGCAACCAAAGAGGGAATTTTAATAATTTTCTAATTATTGATATCATAAAGAATAGATCAGGGAGACATGTTCACCCATCATGGGTGGTAACTTTCAGATGAAAGGATTCCTCTTTGCAGATAACATTGTTACTTGCCTCAAACCCTAGGATAGTATACCCCAGAGTAATCAGAAGTTCCTCCTAACAAATCTCTTAGGGAAAAAAGCAGTGAGTGGATGAAAAACATGCAATGCAAAGATCAGAGTGAATGGATTCTGACACAGCCAGTGTGAACTTGTACAATTCATTTCTTATCATCTGTAAAATGAGGGAGTTAGACTGTGTTCTAGCTCTAGTGATTTGGACATGCAGTTGAAAGGGCAGCCTGGTCTA
This sequence comes from Petaurus breviceps papuanus, assembly GCF_028583685.1. NCBI lineage: Eukaryota > Metazoa > Chordata > Mammalia > Diprotodontia > Petauridae > Petaurus > Petaurus breviceps. Next base: position 6,405,572 of record NW_027185809.1, read on the forward strand.
TTTGAGCTACTGTATTATATTTCTTAGGAAAGTTCTTCAGATGGACAGTGAACTGGACCCATAGTTGAGAAGAAAGCAGGTGGGATTACACTTGAGGAATTGTGCAACACTTCCAAATATTCCCAAACCTTTCCTGACATAGAAGCCCATCATTGAAGTACCAATGTTATCCTGGTGATGCCATATGGCAACAAGTTGTGATTCACTACAGTTTGTAGTTCCTGACCTAGCAGTCAATAAAGAGATGTCTGGTAGGAGTATCTAGGTTGCAACCTATCACCCATTGTGATTTGCATACAAAAAGTAACATAAGAAGAGACATATAAAATCCAGGAAGTATATGGTCAAGGAAGAAAGCAGTCTGATCACATAGTCGTAGCAAGGGTTAACAGATGGAAAGCTCAGATAGGCCAGTGGCATGCAGAGGAAGCCCTGCTGTATGTTGGACAGATCCTTGCTCTATCAATCAGCAGATATTTATTAAGCACCTGATATGTGCCTCAAAGACAAAAGTTCCTGCCCTCAGGGAGTTTACATTCTATTTCTGGAGCATTTGTGGAAGAATATGGACAAGGGATACAAAGGATTGAGTACATTGAGTGTGGGATGTGTGGGATTCTGACCCACTTCAAATCTTACATGTGCCACTTCTTACCTGTGTGATCTTCAGCAAATTATTTAACCTCTCTGGCCCTCAGTTTCCTCCTCTGTAGAATAAGGGAGTTGAGCTTAGTGATCTCTGAGGTTCCTTTCAGCTCTGATAATTCTTGGATTCTGGAGAAGCACTGTCTCTTGCTCTAAGGCTGGAAAGGGTAAAGAAAGACTTCCGGAGGAGGTATAGTGAGCATTTGGCCTTCTGCTGCAACACATGCAAATCCCACTAAAGGCAGTCTCTGCCGCCTTTTCCTGGTTACCAAGTTCAGGCTTCAGTGGCAGGCAGTCTCAATATTTTTGGAACTGCTTGGGTTTCTTATTAAATTAGTTTTAGCGCTTTAAACAGTCATTCATATTGTTTGAAGAAGCTGCAATTAACATCTTCAGAGCACATCCGCAGATCTTGGGTTGCTAAGCAGCAGACCTTTAAGGACAATTTGTCAATTTCTGCAGTAAGAGAGCAAATAGTAAACATTCACATTCAAAGAAAATTGCTTGTTTTTCCAGCTTTCCCACCGCCACTAGGCCTCCAGTTCCTCAGTGTCCAATTTATTCTTTATTTAGTTTTCATAAATAATTCACAAGACTTAAAGTAGAATAATTGGGGGTGGCGAGGTGGCGAAGTGAATAAAGCGCTGGCCCCAGAGTCGGGAGGACCCAAGTTCAGTTCTGGCCTCAGACACTTCACACACACACACACACACACACACACACACACAACTAGCCGTGTAACCTTGGGCAAGTTACTTAACCCCAATTGCCCTCCAAAAAGGCAATAAATAAATAAAGTAGAATAATTGAGTCTTTTCCCAAGCCTAACAGAACAAAAAGACATTTAGGTGACAGTTTGGGCATATTTGTTGTAGGTAACTTTCCAGATAGATGTTGGGCTGAGCCTTTGCAAAGCCTCCAAAGCCTTGAGTAACCCTAGAGATAGATGTCTGGGGATAGTTAGGTGTCAGGACCAGGGCACAGGCTCATTAACATCAGCCTTCTTACCTTTGGACATTTGAGTCACAGAGAAAACATGGCACCATAGAAAGAGTACTGAATGTGAAGCAAGGAACAGGATAGGTTCAAATCCCGGCTCTGTTGATCATTAAATTCAGTGTGATCCTGGTTAAATCAGTTACCCTCTTTCATCCCCACTTCGTAAAAACTACAGAATCACATGGACTAAACACTAATTAATCAACAAGCTTTTATTAAGTGCCTGCTATGGGCCAGGCATCGAGTACATGCCCCCTCAAGAGCTTACATGCGTTTTTGGGGGGAGGGGAATGTACATATTGCAATATGGATGCAAAATAAATAAAAGATAATTTAATGTAGAGGGCATTAGCAGCTGGCAGAGAGGGAGGGAGGAAAAACTTTCCAGAGAAGGTGACACTTAAGCTGAGTTTTAAAGGGAGCAAGATTCATGGAGGATTTGGAGAGGAGGCAGTTCATTGGGGAACAAAAAATTTAGAGGCAGGAAAGGGAGTATCATATATAAGGAAGACCAGTTTGGCTGGACCATAGAGTATGTGAAGGAAAATAACGTATTAAAAGGCTGGAAAGGTAGGTTGGGGCAGGTTGTGACATGCTTTAAATGCCAAACAGAGGAGTTTCTATTTGATCCTAGTGGCAGTAGGAGCCTTGGAAGTTTATTAAGAAGAGCAATGATATGGTCAGGACTATGCCTTAGGATGGATTGTAGTGGGGAGAGACTTGAGGCCGGGTCACCAATTAGGAGGTTATTAAAATGGTCCAGGTGTGAGGTGATGAGGGTCTGCATTGGGATGGTGGTCATGTGAGTAGCAAGGAGAGGACAGGTATATTACAGGTTATGGAAGTGGAAATGACAAGATCTGGGAGCTTATTAGATATATGGACTAAGGTATTCACTTACCCCTATTCAGTATTTCCTATTTCAACATTAATAGGGTAATTCAGGGGAGGCTACAGTTGGGGAGGAAAGACAGTGAGTTCTGTTTTAGTCATGTTTAATCTCAGATGCCCATTGGACATTGAGTTTGTAATATCCATTAGAAACTTGATTGACCTAAGGTTGGGGGTGAGGTTGAGGACCCTAAACTGAATTCAGACTTTTGGGACAGGCTGTATGGGTTTGAGAGTCCTCATTGAAGAGATGATCATTAAACTCATGGGAGTGAATGAAGACCAATTTTACCAGAGTGTGAAGAGAGAAGAGATACTTGGACACAGATCTGAGGAACACACCCATTCAGGGAGCACTGGATGAATGATGAGCCACAAGAGGACACTGAGGAGGGTTAGTCAGATAAGTAGAAGGAAAACTAAGCAAGGGGTGTCGTGAATATCCTAGAGGTAGGTGTTGTCAGTGGTATCAAAGGTGGTCACCAAGAGGTCACGAAGTAGGAAGGTTGAGAAGAAGCCATCAGATGGGCGATCCATCAGTCTGGCATTGGTAATGCCAGGACTATCCTAGAGAAAACATTTTATAAACCTTAAAACCCTTTACAAGTGAGATTTTGTGCAGAGCTGTGCTCCGTAAGAACACTGGGTAAAGTCCAGATCTGGAAACTCATAACCAAGGATTGGTGGCTGTGTCCACAAAATTGATGGGGTATGGATTTCTGCCTTTATATCACAATTATTTCACATCCTCCTTCCATTGATCCTCTGATTGTGATAAGGAAAAACAAGCAAAAATATCTGATACAGAAACTTCTAATACTCTGTATAATTTTCCTACCTCGTGATTTCGTATCTCTTTGTTGTGAAAGAGGAGACATTTTTCATTATTTGTTCACAAGAAAGACTTTCGTTTTTATCCCATTGAGTCCTCCATCTTTGGAGTTTACTTACTTCCCATCTTCCAGACCAGAAAATATCTACAGAATTAAGCTCATTTGATTCTGAATCTGAGGAAAATATGCATTGTAATATGTCCCCATTTTCACAGGGGAATTACCATCTTTCTCTAGGCTTCTAGTTTGTTACAGGTCATCATTGTGATATACTGGAAAGAGCGGTGGATTTGGAGTCAAACCTAGGTTCAGGCCCCTTCTTACTTCTGTCTGTGTGACTTTCACCCCCATGTCAAAGCTAAGGGAAGCTCCCTGAGCTGGAACTGTATCTCTTCAGGCCGCAGTGTTCCACATACTGTATTTGGGACGTGCAAACAGGGGGCACTTCTTAATTTCTTCTGCTGGTCCTGTAAGCCTTAGTTTGTGTAAATCTTTCCATGCTTCTCTCTCTGTATTTATCATACTTGTCATTGTTACAGCACAGTAATATTTCATTACATTCATTGACCGCAGTGTATTTAGCCATTCCCCAATTGATTAGCATCTCCTTGTTTCCAGGTCTTTGCTACCACCAGATAAAAATGCTGCTGTAAATATTTTTGTGTGTATGGAGACTTTCTTCTTGTCATTGACCTCCTTGGGGTCAGTGTAAGCCCAGTTGTGGTAGAATTGCTAGGTCATTTCAATCACTTTATTTGCATAATTAAATTAGCACTCAATGTTGTCTTAATTTTTTTTTCACCCTGATACCACAGTTAAAGATTCGAGTGGGTTTTAAAAAATAATTAAATTGTGTTGACAAATTGTCTTCAGAGAACATGATCTTTTTCCGAATCTCCAGGGCTACATACAGCCATTAATTAAGCTCCTTCAGGAGTCTCTTCCATATATCTATTTTGGTTCCAGTTCTTGTGCTTCCTGTTGAATATGAGGCATAAGGCTCAGGAAGACACAGCTGTCATTTAGCAAGGTACAGGCCCCAGCGAGTAGTTAGCAGCTTGTACTTGGCCTTAATTGGGTTATCAGCTGAGCCCTGTAAGATTAAACGAACTGACCTCAATACTCCGCCTCGTTAGTATTTGTTTTGTCTTTTTTTTAAATATGTAGTTCCTGCTTTCGGTCTAGGCCTTCTCCCAGTGGTGGCTATTTTCTTGACAATGGTATTCCATCTTTTACTTATGGTTCCCTTTGACCCTGAGTGATGTTCAGCCTTGCTTGTTTGCATATTCTCCAACTAAGTGGTATCTAAAGAAAATTCCAGCTCTGGCACTGCCTCTCACAGGTGACAAAAGGGTGAGGGTGAGGCAGGCTAATTAGAAGGCATTGGGTGTCTAGGTCAGGGGTGGTCTAGGTCGTTGCAAGGTTCAGAGATTATTTAGTGTACTAACAGATGGAAGGGTGAGGTGAAAATCATCACTTTTCATTAGCAGGTAACTCTCTATTCTGCATGAGATGACACTGAATGCCCTGTGTGTTTTAGCCACAATCAGCTAGCAAATGTTCTGGAGAAAAACCTTTATTGCTTGGAATGGATTTTGAAAATCCCCTTCCCCCTTCCTTCCATCTTCTCCCCCACCCCATAGAGATGCCAGTAGTGATGCCCTATCCCAGAAGTGATTTTGGTTTTGTGGACAGAGGAGGGAACTGATACAGAAAGGGAAAGACATTGAAGGCCCTACACTATTCATCCTGGAGTTAAGGGGAAGGGGAGTCCACAGCCTCTATGCTGATTTGGGACCGCCCCGGGATGTGGCTTTGGACACTGGTCCTCCTCATCTTTCATCTTTCTTTATCTGCTTGCTCCCTTTGGGTTAAAAAAAATCATTTAGGGGACGGATAGGTGGCAAAGTGAATAGAGCACCAGCCCTGGAGTCGGGAGGACCTGAGTTCAAATCCGGCCCCAGACACTTAACACTTATTAGCTGCGTGACCTTGGGCAAGTCACTTAACCCTAATTATCCTGCCTTCCCCCCTCCAAAAAGCAAAAAAGAAAAAAAATCACTTAGAAACCTGTAATACATCTTTCTCCTTCTAGAAAGAGAGACGATCCAAGTACTAAGTAACTTTGGAGAATCTGTCCCATTGCAAAGTTTTTCAAAACTTGATAGTTTCATTATCTAAAGGATTTAGGATCACAGACTGTAAGTTCCTGGGGGAGGGATTGACCCCCATTTGTATTTATATTCCCAGCTGGCAAATAGTTGTTGTTCAGTCATTTTTCAATCACGTCTGACTCTTCATGACCCCCCTTGGGGTTTTCTTCGCAAAGATACTGGAGGGGTTTGCCATTTCCTTCTCTAGCTCATTTTACAGATGAGGAAATAGAGGCAGACAGGGTTAAATGACTTGCCCAGGGTCCACACAGCTAGTCTGAAGTCAGATTTGAACTCAGGAAGGAGGAGTCTTCCTGACTTCAGGCCCATCAGTCTGCACTATGGCGCCACCTAGCTGCCGTGGCAAATAGTAGGTTCTAATCAATGCTGTTCATTCATTCAGACATGGGATCGTAGAGAGGGAGCTCAGATCATGACCGTTCAGTCATTCTGTTTCCTCTCACTCTCTGCATAATGGCTTCCCACCTCTTCACTCCACCAAAGCTGTCCTCTTCGGAGCTACCAGCTATCCCTCAGTTATCTGTGCCAATGGCCCATTCTCAGTCCTCAGCCTCCTCCATGTCTCTGATGACTTCCACACTGTAGATCCCCCTCGCTTCTCCTTCGTTTCTTCTCTCTAGACTTTCTTGTTCTCTTCCTGCCCAGTTCTTCTCAGTCACTTTTGATGGATCTGCATCCGCGTCATGCCTGCCTAAATACGAGAATCCACCCCCCAAGCAAGGCTGTGTCCTGGGCCCTCTTCTCTTCTCCCCCTTTCCTATGTCACCTGGCGGCGATCTCTCCACTTCCAAGTTTTCGGTGACCATCTCTATGCAGATGTCTCCTACATCTCCAGCCCTAACCACTCTTCTCATCATACCCAGCCACGCATCTCCAGCTGCCTACTAGACATCTGGAACTGGATGTCTTACAAGGCGGCCAAGCCTGAACTTGGTAGCTTTCCTCCCAAACTCTCTTTTTTCCTAACTTTCCTATTGCTATCTAGGGTACCACCATCATCCCAGTCAACCAGGGGCCCCCTAGGTATCATCCTTGATTCTTTACTTTCTCTTAACTCCTCTCTTCCCGTCCAGTCAGTTGCCATTCCTGTTGTGTCTGGAAAACACTATCTTCATCCAGAAAAAGAATTGATAAATAGAAGGATGTATTTTACATTTGTGATGTGTGACATACATATTTGTGTCTAATGGTAGCCTTCTCTAAGGTGGGGAAGGAAAAAAAAGAAAAAAATTTACATGATTCTTTTTTACATATGGAAAAGGAACGGCAGATTTTATGTAATAGATTTGCAGTTTCATGTGCAGTCATCTTTTTTTTTATTCTACTATTATGGAAATGCTTGTTCAGTTTCATAAATTAAAAAAAAAATAACACTGTCACTAACCTGGTGCAGACCCTCATCACTCTGCACCTGAACCATTGCCAGGGTCTATTGGTTTGTCTTCCGGCATCATATCTCCTCAGCATAATCCATCTCTGCTCTGTTGAATTGATATTCCTAGAGCACCGGTTGAACCATATCAGTTCCTGTTCAGTCATCTCCATTGGCTCCCTGTTGCCTCCAGCATCAAATAGAAGTCTTAAAGCCCTTCATAACTTGCCTCTTTTATACCTTTCTAGTCTTCATATAACTTCCCTCTGCGTACTCAGGGATCCAGTGACACTGGTCTCCTCCCCTCCTTGTATACAAAATGCCATTTGCCACCTCTGGGCAATTTCACTGGTGGTCCTTTATACCCAGAACTCTTTCCTCCTCATGTCTACCCCTAGACTTCTCTGCTTCTTTCATTTCTTAGGTAAAATCCCACCTCTTACAGTAAGCCTTTCCCAATCTTCCTTACTCTTAGTGCCTGCCCTCTATGATTATTTCTAGTTTAATTTGTATATATCTTATTTGTATATAATTATTTGCATGTTGTTCCCCGTCCCTCCCTTTGCCATAGACTGTGAGTTTCTTGAGAAGAGAGACTAGATTTTGCTTTTCTTTGTAACAGTGTCTGGTACATCATAGGTCTTTATTAAACTTTTTTTTTTTTGCTTTTTGGAGGGGGCAATGCAGGGCAATTAAGTGACTTGCCCAAGGTCACACCACTAGTAAGTGTTAAATGTCTGAGGCTGGATTTGAACTCAGGTCCTCCTGACTCCAGGGCTGGTGCTCTATTCACTGCACTACCTAGCCACCCCTTTATTAAACTTCTTGATTGTCACCATCTTAATGTACACCAATTGAATTTGCAGATAAGGAAACTGAAGCTCCCCAAGAGACTGAATGCCTTGTTCCAGAGCACACAAGTAAATGGCGATGCTAGGATTTGACCATCATTCAGTCCATTCTGTCCATGTTTGAGATCCTGACTCCATTGGCTCTTTGGGGAATCATGATCCCATTGATTTCTGACATTGAGAAATAATCCTGTATCATCAGGGTTTCTTTACTACCAATAGGGTACTTTTGAGATGTACATAGACCGTGCTGTCCTTGCTTAAGGAACTTACTACAGAGCCACCACCTTGTTATTAATTCTTTTTAAAAGGAGATAAATATACTCACAGAATAACGATCTTCTTCTTATCTTTTTTGTAGGGGAGTGGGAAGTTGGTGGTATTCAGAGTAGGTCAGGATCAGTATCTGTTTTCTACCTTGCAAAGGGGCATGTGTACACATGGAAGATTGAGGCAAATACGAGATATGGGGACATGTACAAAGAACCTGGACTAAGTTTGTACATTTCTTGATGATATGCCTCTCTAATGTGAAAGTGTGTGGGAGTGTAACAATTTTTAAAAGATTAAAACATGGTTTGGGATTGATGAAAGACCATGGGCTTCTGTATTACTCGGATGCCTAACACTAATATTTTCCTGAAGAAGAGAATTGAAAAATATTGCAAGTGAATTTCATTTTCTTAAAATTCTAAACTTAAACATCAACTAAAACACATACAAGACAGAGCACAGAATTGTATCAATCTTTGTTATATAGAGTTTGCTTTTCCTTTTTTTTTGAGGAGGGAAGGCAAGGCAGTCGGGGTTCAGTGACTTGCCCAAGGTCACACAGCTAGTGAAGTATCTCTGATAAGTATGTCTGCGGCTGGATTTGAACTCAGGGCCAGTGCTCTATTCACTAGCTGCCCCTTGCTTTTCTTTTTAAGTATGTAGCAAATGCAGCATATAATTTTCAAAGCTCTCCCACATGTCCATGATTCCTTTTGGCCCTCCTTTTTGGTTCTCTTTTCTACATTTTTTTTGAAAGGCTGAAACAGTTGCAGGTGGCAAATTCTGAACTTTGCCAAAAATGGGCTGTATCTTAACAGGCAAGAAACAACTAGCTGTAGATGTAGGAGTCATTTCAAAATCTGAGATAACTGGTTAGCACAAAGGTCAAAATTAACATTGAATTAGAAAGAAAAAATGGTGAAGATAGGAGGCAGCCACTGCATGCAGATTACAGCAGCCTGGTCCAGTCTTTTTAAACAAGTTGTTCATGCTGAAAAATGGGAAATGGATAAAACTAAAGACTTCATTTAAACAGGTAATTTAAAATTTTTCAGGATGAACATGAGAGAGCTTTTCCTGACTGAACTTGTGACACAATTACAGTGTCTTAGAGTCGGAAGAAACTTTAAAGACTGTCTAGTCCAGCTTTTCTCTCCCTTTGAGAGATCAAGAAACTAAGACTGAATTTCAAATATGGGTCATGCCAATCTCACCCACTTTCCTTTTTTCCCAAGGAAATTATACTGGTGGATCAGGGGTCATAGACATTGAATATTTGGATTTCATCGAAACATTTGACAAAGTCTCTTAGGCTGTTCTTGTAGGCAAAGTAGAGACATGCAGGCCAGATGATTTGGTAATGATTGGTCTCAAAGAGTAGTCGTTAAGAGTTGGGGTTAGTGTGGAAGGAATTGTCTAGTAGAGTTCCCCAGGGAGCTGTTCTTAAGCCATCTGATACAAAGATTCTGATTAATAACTCAGATGAAGCTACAGAGGCTTGTAAGATTTGTGGAAGAGCTGAAACTGTGAGGACTGACAGACTTACTGAATGACAGGATCTAAAAAGGCCTCACCGAGGTAGAGTGAGCTGAGTCTAGAAAATGGGGATTTAATGGGGATAAATGTAAAGTTCTACATTTGGGTTCACAAAATTAACTTAACAAATACCGGGCTTGATCCTGGCTAGTAGCTGGCCTGGGTGAAAGAATATGTGGGGATTTCCATGACCGAAAAGCTGATGTAGCAGCCAAAACAAATTAGTACGATCCTAGACTTCATTTTAGAAAGGCATAGTGGGAGACAAAGGGAGGAAAAGTCCTGCTCTATTCTGTCCTAGTTAGACTACATCAAGAATACTATGCTCAGTTTTGAAAGCCATATGAAAAAGTTCTGGGGGAAAAACCAAAAAAAACTCGTTTTACAATTTTATTCCTGTTCTGTTGTAACAGCACAGCCATTCCTTGATATGCTTGTCCCTTCTAATCCCCCAATTGAACCTGCCCTTGTAACAAAGTAATTGAGCCCCCCCCCCCCAAAAAAAAAACCCCAACCCTAAAACGGCATTACATCAGACAAAACATATAAAATTCTGTGAAAGTTTGTCATTTTTCTGCTTCTCTGCCACATGAAGGGAAACATTTCATTATTTGTTCTCTGGGACTGTTAATGGTGTTTATAGTCAGTCACTTTGAGTTTGGCTTCCTTTTGGTGATATTTTCCTTTATACAGTTGTAGTCATGGTATAAATTGTATTTCTGGTTTTGCTCACTTTATTGCATCTGTGCATACAAATTTCCCTGAATTTTTATGAAATCTTTGTATTAAATACAATTATATTCATAGGTCAGGAAGCTAGGTGGCATAGTAGATAGAACGCTGGTCCTGGAGTTAGGAGGATCTGAATTCAAATCTGGCCTCAGACACTTCCTAGTTGTGACCCTGGGCAAGTTACTTACCCCTGTTTGCCTCCGTTTCTTTGTCTGTAAAATGACCTGGAGAAGGGAATGACAGACCACTCCAGGATCTTTGTCAAGCAAACCCCAAATGGTGTCATGAAGAGTTAGATAGATGACTGAACATCAACAACAAGAATATTCGTGGGTCACAGTTTATTCCGTTGATCTGTATTCAGTGTGCAGGTCTTATTGAGACGGGTCTGATAATTCAAGTTTGACATTAGAATTAAGTGAAATACTCAGAGCCCATCTCACGATTCACAAAAAGAGGTTTACCGAGCCATAGAAAGGATACAGCATCGCTTTGGGTAGACATGATCCCTCTTGTCTCCATCCAGACACACGTCTGATCAGCAAGGTACAATATGGTCACATGGCACATCAGTGGCGTATCTACTTAGTCCGAAGGGAATTGACTCCTCACAGGTTGGCCTTTTAGATGTCCAGGAAGTCCCAGGAGGAAGAAAGGAAGAAATCTAGCATTTATTAAGTTCCTACTATGTGCCAGATTCATTGCTAAGTATTTAACAGACCCTCACAGCAACCCTGGGAGATAAGTGCTATTATTTTCCTTATTTTAGTGTTGAGGAAAATGAGGTAAACAGGCTTAAGTGACTTGTCCAGGGTTACACAGCTAGCAAGTGTCTAAAGCCTGGATTTGAACTCAGGTCTTCTTTACTCAAGACCCAATACTCTATCTACTGTTCTGCCTAGCTGCCTGAGGTAACTAGATCAGTCAAGTCTCAGGGATAGCTTCCTTCCCTTTTTGAGGAAAAAAATCAGCCTAGCCTACCTGGCAAGGAATCCCAGTAGATACTGGTTCTCCCACGGGCCCAAAGAGGTGACTTGCTTAGGGTCACACACTCCCCAATCCGGTAGTGGAGCTAAAATTCATACCAAAGTCCTCTCACTACAAATCCAGTATTCTTTCAAGTATAACACAAACTTTGTCTTTTATGGTGATTATCTCTTGAAAACACAATATATTTTCTAAGGGTTTCCCAAAACCAAAAATAACTGGATTTCAGAAATGCCACAAAATGGGAGTGATGATAATATTCCGTGGTATCTCTATGCCTGCAAGCATCTTATTATTTTGTTTATTGGACAGATTTTATTTCCGCTCTCTTCAGAAAGCAGGGAAATGGCATGTTTTAGATTTCTCAGTCTCTTCAGAAAGCCAAAACTCACCAAGCGGCTTCTCCGCTGTATTTGAAGCGATTCTTTTTTCTCTTATTCCTTGCCCCTCCATGAGCTTCCAGAAGGCAGCAGGGACTGTGTCCCTCTTAATCTTTGGATTTCTCTCTGTGAAGAGCACCATACCCTCTGGTTTTTCTGTTTTTCCTTTGTGTCCCCAGACTTGTAGTATAGGGAATTCCTTGTGAGAAAATCCAGTATATAAGTATTTGGGAAGAAACTTAAAGTGGGAGAGAGTGGTCTGAGAGACTAAGGGGGTTTGGGAAGCTGAGTGAGTCAGGTGACCTGCCCGGGGCCGCAGTTTATGTCAGAGGTGGGCTTTGTACCTAGATTTTTTTTGAACTCAGCCTGGTTCTCCTTTTACCACCCCCAGCTCTCTCCTCTCTCTTCAAGGGGCTAGAAAAAAATTTATTATGCCTCAGGTGAATCCAGAAATGAGGTAGCAACCATGATATCAGAGAAGACAAAAATAGAAAAAGAAATGGTTGAGAGCTAAGCAGAGAAACCACTTTATGGCATCAGAACATTTCATTCTGCTTTTTTTTTTTTAAGGTATAGAATAAATTTCACATGTTGCTTTCAAACCTGAACAATTTGTGCATCCTTCTGAACTTTGTTTTGTCCATTCTTGTGCCTCCACATAGTAGGTGCTTAGTGGATGGGGCACTGAATCTGTGTTCAAATCCTAACTCAGATACCAGGTGTGGGCAAGTCTCTGTGCCCCCTCATCTGTGAAATTAAGGGGGTGGCCTGGAGGGTGTCAAAGGTCCCTTCCAACTTGAAGTCCATTCGATTGTGAGCTCCTTGGGGGCAGGGACTCTTGTCCCTTTTTTTTGGTATCCTCAGTGCTTAGTGAAGTGCGTGGCACACAGTAGGAACACACCAATTGCTTATCAGTTGATTGATTACAATCCCAGTTTCAAGCAGTTTCCCTTTGCACCTCTCTGTTCAGGTATTCCGGACAGACCTGATCACAGCCATGAAAATCCCGGACTCCTATCAGCTCAGCCCGGATGAATACTATATCCTGGCAGATCCCTGGCGGCAGGAGTGGGAGAAGGGAGTGCAGGTGCCAGCGGGCACAGAGGCCATCCCTGAGCCTGTGGTGAGGTGAGTGGATCCTGTGGTTTCCTGTTTAGTGCCCCAGTTCTTTGTGGCTGCCTGGCTTGATCGATAGGATCATGTACATTCACACCTCATCCTGGGTTTGTCTGTGCAGCCTGAGAGCATTGTCCGGCAAGGCCTGGGAAGTTCTCCAGGGGTACCCAGGGTCCGTGGATATTTAGTGATGTGGGGAGTGGTGATGGAGTAGAACACTTTTCAGACCTTGCGAATATTCATTTTATAGACCTAGCACTCCCTTTAAGAAAATATAATTTAAAAACCCTATCTCATATCCAGGCACTGGGACATAGAAATCCATCTAGCCCTACTAGAAAGTGGGGGGTGGAGGAGGGTATAGAGCAGATTGGGGGAAGGGGTATTCAGTAAGCTTGCTATCTTGGGGTGGGGGTAGGGGAAAGACAGGGAGGAAATTTGTAACTCAAAATCTTGTGGAAATGAATGTTGAAAATTAAAAATAAATAAATATTTTTTTAAGCCTATCTAATCCCCTATATTTCAGAATTCCTATTATAAACAGATTCACTTTTAGAATTCGCAGGCTGTTTCTTCCCTTTCCAGTCTTCGTGCACATTCCTCCCCTTCCCATGTTCTGGCGACATATCTCGCTGACTGTTCCTCGTGCCCATGTCATTTTGGCGTCCCTGGCTGACCTCCAGGCCGAGGATGCTTTTGCCCCTCACCCCATCTCTTCACTTCCCTGGTTTCCTTCAAGACTCAACTCAAATCCCACTTTCCTGTCTCCTTCCTCCATGGTCTGCACCATCCCTCCTGCAGTGCCTGCTAATCTTAGACTCTTGTCTTCTGTGCATTCTGCATCTGGCTTCTCTCCACAGATTTATTGCGTGTTGTCCCTTCTATTAGATTGGGAGCTCCTTGAGGGCAGGGATCATGTTTTTGCCGTTTTTTGTAGTGTGACCTGGCAGAAAGTGATTTAGTAAATGCTATTAAAGACTTACTAACTAGTTCCTTTAAAGCAGGGGTCCTTCACCATTTTTGTTTTCTGTGCTCCTTATATTTTCGAGAAATCTTTTCACATCTGTTCAGAATGAAAGTATATAAATGCATGCCTAGTCATAGCAGAAATAAAATAGATTATTTTTCTCTTCTTCAAGAGGGACAGCTAGGTAGTGTGGTGGATAGAACAATGACCCTGAATTCAAATCCAGCCTCAGACACTTACTAGCTGTGTGACCCTGGGCAAGTCACTTAATCCTGCTTACCTCAAAATAAAAAAGGTATACCACAATGTCTTTTAACTTAATTGATTAAAATTAGTTCAGGCTTTCTGGAATGTTTCCCTGTTATTTTACGGTGATTTATGAGACATTCCCTATACTCCATTGATAAGCCAATCGGCTCCCCGGGTTAGGAGCCACAGCTCCAATGTTTATTTCTAGGCCCCTTGCTGGAGGCAGAATGGTGGCATTAGGGCCAAGAAACTGACTTGAGATATTTCATCACCAATTAGCAGGAGTTCTAATCAGAGACAAATGTCTTTCCCCCAAACACAGGCTTATGTGTCCATTCCTAGGAATGTGTGGGAGAGAGTAGGGTCTGCGGATTATGAAAGTTGGGCAGGGAAGGGTCCCTGGAGCAGGTGGGGTTTATAAAACTGGGTTCTTATCATTTTATTTTTCCAAATTCTCTTCATGTTTATCATGCTGTCCTTGTACCAACTGAAGAAATTTGGGATTATTATTCCCTTGAACTTGGATGTTCTGATTTCTTCTGTTAAAACTGGCCAAGACTGGCAGCCAGAACAGGACTTGAGGATTGCCTCCCAAGCGGGCTCTCTTTCTGCCGATATAGGCTTCCTTAGGAAGCCTTAAGTATCTGTGGGGCTAGGTGCTGGGTATGTGAAGACAGAAATGAAGAAGTCTCTACCCTCAAGGAGTTTAAATTCTATTACAGGAGATGAGTACATACAGACTAAATCCAGGGCCATTTGGCGAGGGTGGGGGGTAGGGGTGGGGGTGGTGTTGAAGTAGGAAGGATGGTCATGAAAGATTTCTTGTTTGTAGCCTGGGCTCTGGAGCTGAGTTTTGATGGAAACAAGGGATTCTAGGAAGGGAAGAATCCAAGACCCAGAGAAATGAAGAGACTCACCCACATCCTGTGGGAAGCTCGGCAGGGCCTGGCCTCAGGGTTGTGGTCTCCTTGCTTTTATTGAGTGCTCAGATTCTCCATTGATTTCTGAAAGGAGCTCATCACCCATCCGGGGTTTTGCTCTGTAAAGAAAGTTGACAAAGGAAGGGTGAGAGGTCTTTCAGGTACCTGAGGCAGCATTGGGGTGGCCTGAAGAGGAGGTCAATGAGACTGTTGCTAGAAATACCCTACTTACAGGCTAGGTTCAGTGGGGTTGACCTCCATGTTTTGAGACGGAGCTTGTTTCAGACGAAGGAGGTCATGGCAGCTTTTTGAATTGGTATCTAGATTATTAGCAGTAGAGAGGAGCTAGACAGCCTCACCCAGGTTATCTGATGACTCTGCTTTTTTCTCTTTTTTTTTGGTAGACCTATGACTTCAAGATAATTGTAAAACTTTGATGTTAGTGAAGTACTTTGAGAATTCCCGTGAGAAACTGCAAATAGCAATAGCCATTATTTCCTTTCTGTTCATTTTTTAACTGAACCTGTGGTTTTAGGGGTGTAGTAAATGCTAGATTAAAGAACTCTCTCTACCAGTAGAAAGTTGACTGGGATACTGAGAATGTTAAGTGACTTACCCAGAGTCACCATACCCAGATAGCCTGGATCAGAGGCCTGACTTATAGTCATAGGATCATAGATTTAGAACTGGAAAGAACATCAGAGCCCATGCGGTCCACCCCCCTCATTTTACAGGTGAGGAAACTGAGGCCCAAGGAGGAATTTGCCCAAGGTCACACGACTGGTAAATGTCCCCACAAATTTGGTCTAGGTCTTCCTGACTCCAAGTCTCTATCCACTTCTATTTACTATTACACACTGCCTCTCCCCATCTTCTGTGAGCCTTACAACTCTCCTGAGAGGGTGGCAAAGTCGTCTTTATTCCTACATGCCAAGGGTTCTTGGTTTGTCATTGTATATGTTTCTACCACCAGATCCCAACCTCCAATAGGTCTTCTACAATTAGGAGTTACTATGGCCCAAGTATTTGTCTACCGGGGCCAACTTGGTGATGAACCTCTTTAGATTTAAGTTGCCTGGTCCTTAGAAAAGAGTACACAGTGTGTTCCTGGGCCCCTACCTTTCCATGTTAATGGGACTCAGCTGATTTAGTGTGTCACTGAGGCCACCTTCATGCCATGATATGGCACAAGAGTATGATCTTTGTAGGTAAGGCCTAGTGTTTTGTTCAGTTGTTTTTAGTCGTGTCTGACTCTTTTGTAATCCCATTTGGGGTTTTCTTGGCAAAGATACTGGAAGATTTGCCATTTCCTTCTCCTCATTTTACAGATGAGGAAACTGAGGCAAATAGGTTTAAGTGACCTACCCAGGGTCACGTGGTTAGTAAGTGTCTGAGACTAAATTTTAACTCTGAAAGATGAGTCTTTCTAACTCCAGAACTGGCACTCTATCCACTGAGTTACCCACCTACCCATCCTATGCTGGTAGCATCCCCATTTTACAAAGGTGAAGACTGAGGCACAGAGAAGTTAAGCAGCTTAGCCAAGGTCAGAGTGACAGGAAGGTGGACTAGATGATAGAAGCTTAGATTTTTATCTGGAAGGGAGCTCAAAGGTCCCTTCTCTTGTTTGTTTTAAAGATGAACACCCGAGATTAAGTCACTTCTGCAAGGCCATATAGGTGGTAGGATTCAGAAAAGGATCTGAACCCAGGGCCCTGGATACCAAAGTTCTCTTTCCATTGTACCACATTGCCCCTCTACTTGAGAACAAGGAGGCAAGTAGATTATTAAAGAGTCAGTATTTGAACTCTCCTCAGCCTACAGGGTGATTCTTAGGCCTCTGATGCCAGCTGACTTCGAGATAGGCTCTAAAACTTTGCTGTGAGGGAAACATCTGAGAATCCCAGTAAGCCTGAGCTGTGGGGGACTGAATGTACTGTCCCTTCCAGAACAATTCGCACCTTGATATTCCTGGTGTAATGTAAAGGGCCAAAATGTGCATCCTGGCTCGGCCTATATCTTTGTGTATAAAATGATCCCTTCCCAGTCTGCAAAATGTGGGAATTGGACAATGTGGCCTCTCAGATGCCTTCTAGCTCGGACATTTCATGGGGCTGTTAGCGCTGGAAGGCATCTGAGAGGCCATTATTCAAGTTGGCTTTGGAATATGCTGGAAGGTACCTCTGCCCTTTGCTTCGAAGAAATCACTTGTCTTCATTCAACAGCCTGGGATAAGGCCAGACTGGTCCCTCAAGTTTTTTACCTGTTTTTCCTCTGAGTTGACTTGTAAGTTTTGACATGTCTTTCTATCAGAGAGATTATAGGACTTTAGTGGGAAGGGATCATGGAGATTATTTGGTCCAATCTCCCCATTTTACAGATGAGAAAGCTTAGAGAAGAGTAGTCACTTGCCCAAGGTCTCACAGAGTCAGGCAGGACGATCCAAGTGCGGGTCCTCGGAGTCACATTTGGAATGAGTCAGTCCTTGGGAGAGATTTTCACCTTTGGCTGTTGGGCCCCCATTTAAGGTGAGTACTTTATTAGGGAGATCCATCCAAAGCCCCCACATCACTGTGGATTACAGCAGCTAGGGCACATTTTCTCTGCAAGGTCCACTTATAGCCAGTACTACCTAAAATATCTTGGTGTAAACACGTGCATTTGATTCCCAGGAGTAAAAATTTCAAAGAGCTGAAACTTTAATAAGAAGCCTAGACACAACAGAAAAGAAATGATTGAAGGAAGACCATCATTTGGCTTACTGGGGTGTTTGGGGGCATCTATTTTTAGATGCCTTTGGTATCTGCATTATTCCAGCCTGGATGCAGAAGTATTTTTGTAATGCCAAGGGCAGATTTGAAGTTATTTCCAGATGAGAAATGACAGCATGAGCTGATCTCTGTACTAGGTGACATCTCAAAGTCAGACTCCATTTTGATGGACTGGGAAGAGCCCTTGGTCCAGAAGGAGCCCTTGGGGCAAGGGGAGACAGGAAAGATAGGCCTGAATTGTGGTTGCTGTCTTTTTGTTCCCCTTCCTGTCTTGCACAGATCAAGACATCCCCATCTTTCCAAGGCAGGGCATAGGGCAGACAGGCAGGCAACATGGTGGTCTAGAAAGAGGCCTGGATTTACAGTTCAGACCCATCTTTGTGATTTACAGCTTGTGTGAGCTTGGGCAAGGTACTGACCTCGTCTGAGTCTCAGCTTCTTCATCTGGAAAACGAGGAAGATTGAACCAGACTCCTTCTACACCGCTTTTGTCTCATTGACCCTTTGAGTTAGTCTGGTGACAACAGTGAACTCTCTTCTCAAAATGACATTGCTAAATGCATAAAATACGGTGTATAGGATTATGGAGGAAATTAATTATATCAAAATACAATAAACAGAAGATTACAGAGTCCAAGTTGGAATGTCAATGACGATTTATCCTTGTGAGACGATTCTGGGTCGGGTTCAGGTTGGGCTGCAGGATCTTAGAGGTTCCTTCCAAGAGTGAGAGTCTGTGCATTCATCATCATCTCCATTTTGACAGATAAGGAACTTAAACCCAAAGAGCTTAGGGAACTGACCCGGGGTCACTGGCAGAGCCAGTGCTGGGTTTATTCACCAGCTCTTTGTCGTCTCACCCGTTCTTCTGTACCTTTCTAGCCCAGTCCAGACCTCTTATCAGTGAGAGCAGTGTCACAAATACCACCCTAATACTCTTTCCTCTGTATCACTGTGCCTTATTGAAGGGAGATCCTGGCAGATTACTTCAGGCTCTGGCATCCCACAGCCTCCACTTGCCCTCAGACATTCTCCAAATGCTCCCTCTGAAGGTATGTGCTGGGGGCTAAGGTGTGTTGATGACTTGCAAGTTCTCTCCTGCTTCAAGCACTTGTCTGGTCTTCAGTTTGCATTTAATCCCATTGTACTATTAAAGGGTGCTGTGTTTTCTTTGACACCCAAGAGCTAAACCTCAAGGCTTTTAAGCAATCAATATAAATTAAAACACAGGGATTATTCATGCTGCCATTTCTAAAACTTGTTTTTTAACTGTCTTAAGAGTTTAGAAGTGATGCTGCCCTGTTATAAGAGCTCAGGAATGACAGTAAAACATGAAAGATGGGAAACAGTTTTGAGGACCTTAGAACTAATCTTGATTTCCTCCTGTATCACCTGATGATGACTGATGGCCAAAGCATGTTCTGTATTTATCTTGTTGCCATTCCACGTGCTGGGTTTGACTCACTGCACAGCTCCCTGTCAGGCCTGGTGATGACTTTATTTCCACACCTTTTTTTTAAACCTGTTTCCACTTTCTGTTTGAATAAGAGTTCTGAGTGCTGACATCCCTGATCAATTTGGGAAGGACATTTTTATTTATTTTCCTAAATATTTCCCAATTACATGAAAAAAAAAAATTCAGTTTTAAAAATTTTGACTTCCAAATTGTCTCTTTTCCTCCTGCCCCTTCCCCCTCCCTAAGAAGGCAATCACTTTAATATTAATTATACCATGTGAAGTCATACCAAACATATTAGCCATGTTGCAGAAAAAAAGCAATAATAATAATAAAATAAGAAAGTTTTTTAAAATATGCTTCAGTCTGCACTTAAAGTTCACATGGAGGCAGAGAGTATTTTTTGTCATGGGTCCTTTGGAATTTTGTTGGGTCCATCATCTTGATCAGAGTAGCTGAATCTTTCATGGTTGATCATCCTTACACTATTGCTATTACTGTGTATGATGTTCTCCTGAACCTAGTTCTCCTTGACTCGACCTTGAGCATTTATATATATATATATGTTTGTATATATACACACACACATACATATATATGTATATATATGAGGCTGGAAAAGCTGTACAAGCAGATGAAGTATGGGATGGGAGCAGAGCATCTTACTGATGATGAAGGGGCCTGAGGAGCTGCTTGTAACCCGTTGTAACAGTAATGGAATTTAAAGATTTCCCTGTATTGGCTTGGTTTTTGGTTTGATTGTGTTAAAACCCAGAGCTTGTGAATCCCACTTGTGGGATGGACTTGTTTATGTGAAAAGAGAGGGCTCAACTGGGAGGAGCTGGTGAAATTTAGAAAGACACAAGCAAAGAGAGAGGCAGAAGAATATTTTTGGAAGCAGCATGGTGGAGGCAGAGAGACGGAGAGGATTGCTGAGGGCCACTTTGAATTGCCCAGGACTTTTGAGAGCTGCCCCCGGAGCTGCCAAGGACTGAGGAGACATGGCTGTTTTGCTGGTACTTTGTCTGCCTATTTTGATGTTGTTTTGCCATATTTGTCCACTGGTGAAGGACAGTGCTGTTGTTGCAGAGTCTTGGAACCTGGCTGTTGGTTCAGAGCTCCTGAGACGGTTCTGCAGACAGAGAAATTAATGAAGACCCTGGCAATGTATCTTGTGGCCTTGCTAAGCTTTGTCTCCCCAGGAACAAAGATTGCTGAGAACTTGCCTGGGTCAAGATGAAGAAAAGACCTCTCTTTGGGTATTAAATGCTGTGCTTAAGCTTGTTGTAACTCTGGGGTAGATTCAGTTGTGATCCAAGGGTGGGGAAATTTTGACCTTTTTGTGCTCTGTGTTTGAACAAATGAATGTACTTTACTTATGATTGGAAACTAATCTCCATTTGAGAAGAGGGGCTTTGTGATGGACTAAATGAAGGTACAGCCTAGGGGTGGAGTAGTATTTAGAAGAGGGTCTTTGGGATTGACTAAATGAATTATAATATCCAGGGGTGGGGTAGTACTTGATTGAATTACACTTGGCAAATGCTGTATTTTGAATGATGCCATATTTTGATTTTCTCTGTTCGTAATTTTTCACGGAATAAAATGGAGAGCAGCTATGCTGGTATTTTGAACCTTGGGAAGTTGCCTTTGCTTGGCATTACACCGTGTGACTTGGACAGATCATGTAACCTCCACCAGCCTCTGCTTTTTTCATCTGGGAAAAAAGACATTTGGACTACATGATCTCCAGGGCCCCTTCCAGCTCTGCATCTGTGATTCTTTGATCTCTTTCCTTCTTCTCTACGGTGGGATTCTCTTGAGAGGGATTCTCAGCCTGCATCTGCCACTTAGTCAATGTGATCTCTATTAAGCTGCTTAACTTCCCTAGGTCTTGGTTTGCTCCTCCTAACAATGATGGTAAAAGCGGTAGCATGGGTCAGGAGAAATTATTCTAAAGATGGCTTCTAAAAATAACATGTAATGCGAAGTTTCTTGACCTCAGATTTTGACCTTTCCTTTGCTCATGTGCATTGGATGTGAAACAGCTAGTTTTTATTTAAATGAATTTTGCCTTATCATAGCTCTTAAAATTGTAATTTTTACAAGAAAATTGGTGAAGGGCAAGGAAGGTGTGGCCCAAATTATCAACATCTAGTACAGTGGCCCTGCCCCCCATTTCTCCATCATGACTTTAGTCTCACCTGGATAGGTATGTCCAGTAGGGCTGTTTGGGGTATCTTCTTATCTACCCTAAGATCCAGGAATGGCAGGGACTTTTGGAAGCCATATTCCTTTATCCCTGGGCAGGATTTCAGGGCCCCAAGCATGATAAGACTCTTTTCCTTAATATATTAATGTCAGAAGAATTAAGCATCGTAATCCCAGTGTTTGCTTTCTCTTCAGCCCAAATCTCTGCCTGTAAAATTACCCAAAGCAGAGCAGCTAGGTGGTGCAGTGAATAGAGCACCAGCCCCGGAGTCAGGAGGACCTGAGTTCAAATACGGCCTCAGACACTTGACACACGTATACACACACACTCACACACACACACACATGACCTTGGGAAAGTCACTTAACCCCAATGGGTTAATGGTAGGGCCCAATGGCCCTACCTTCCCTCCTCCAAAAAGCAAAAATAAAAAATTTACCCAAGACCTTTTCCTAGTGCCCTGATGAAAGTATTGCCCCAGTTTTCCACTAGGGATAGGCAGACGTAACAGGCACAGGAATGGGTCTGCTAATCTAATGATTTCTGAGCGATAACCTTGTCTCCAAGATTTGGAGACTGTAAAATAGTGGTAATCACAGCAAGTATGAGAAACAATCTTTGAGTGGCTGTGGGGGGAGGGGGACAGAGAATGAGACTGAGAAATAGGCATTGTTGTGTGGGGCGTACGCAGTACACAGTTGCTTCCAATTGCTAAAGAGACATCATCTCTAACACTGAACCTCATGGTATGCAGCAGATAAGAGCAAGGAAAGCCCAGCCCTCTGGGGGATCGTCCCTAAACTGTCCCTTAAACTGGTCATAAGACCGGTTTTGTGGGAGAGAAGAAGGGCTAGAAAGGCGGATGAAGCTTAAGACCTCACTGGGCAGGGTAGTGTAGCTCTGGAGAATCTGGTTACCTGGGTGGCCTTCTCTGCACGTAATGTGTGTGCCTTGGGTTGTCAGGACGCCTGACATCTTACTCACAAGCATACCTAAGGGTTGGGTCTAGTGGAGTTGAGAGCTCTGCTCCCTAATGGTACCTTCCAGGCCTTTCCTTACATACTGTCAGTCTCAGCTGCATCAGAGGTTGAAGGACCCTTGAAATCAGTAGTAGGGACCTGCAAGAAACGTGGAAGGGATATTCAGTCTTCTCTTGCTATAATAGATGTGTTCTTGGAAATTGCCTAGAAATTGAGCTGTTTCCACACTGATTTGCACAATTTTAGGTGTGTATCATCTTCATTTTTTATGATACCAGAGGGTTTTCTGTTCCATAGACCAGCCTAAGACTTGAGATGCTCTATTCCAGGAATTTCACAAGCAGAGGGAATTAGTTTGCCTACTAACTTTTGGACTTAGCTGGTCTACAATCTAATTACCATCATTGCCCAGCTTCTCAATTTATACTTCTTCTTATTTCAGCTTGGATCCTACCCCAGATAGAGCTTGTCCCTTTCTCCCAAGGGATGGGGTGGGCGTAGGGGATACCTAATCACCCCATGGTGCCTAATCACATGAGTAGTGAAATCTACTGTAGACATTGATATAACATTATAGGGGAGATGAAAGGGAATAGGGGACACAAGACTGAAAGCAGAGTCCTGGATAGGCGTTCAAACCTGCAGGCTGTGTTTGTCCTTTCTTCTTGAAGAGGACCATGACATCAAGGTCATCAGGATGACATGACTTGCAGTTGACTTTGATTTGAGTGAAGGAGGGCTGTTCAAGGTGACCAGCCTCACCTTTTCCTCCAGAGCCATCTGGGTCCAGTGACAACTGGAGATGGCCCAGGATGCAATGGGAGACTTAAAGATCCCAGTTGTCAGAGCTAGAGATATGATCAAACACAAGACAGTAGCCAGATTGACTCAGTGCTGAGCATTTGTCTTTAGCCAGGGCTGATGGGACCCAGTTCACAGATGGGCCATTTAAACCCTACCTGTAGGGTTCCAAAACAGAGTTGGGGGTCTAAAGGTGAATGTGCTGAGCCCTGGAACAGTGATTGAATGGCCCTTGAATAAAGGAAAGCCCACCCCACTTTCCCAACATAGATTTATATACTTTTGGAAACTAGAGATTTCTTTGCGTCAGCCTGTGTGAGATGCCTCCTGGCTGACCACAAATCCCGTGGCTCAGGATCACTTAGCTTGGAACATGCTCTTTCAGGTTTTATCCAGAAATTTATAGCATTAATATAGTGGGTAGAATACTGTACTTGGATGCAGGCAAGCTGGGGTTCAAATCCCACCTCAGACACTTAATAGCTGTGTTACCCTGAGCAGGTCACTTACCCTTTCCTTGCCCCTATTTTCTCATATATAAAATGAAAGAATTTGACTCATTGGTCTCTAATTTCTCTTTAAAACTTAAATGTAGAGTCCCATGATCCTCCCTTTCCCCTTTTTACCACACCAGGCCTGCTGGTCTTCTAGCTCATGATTCTTTCAGTGATGGGGATGCTGTGGATCAGCTTAGAGAGGCCCCGTGAGTCATTTCTGACCTTCAGTTAAATTCAGTGAGTGAATGTTTACTGACCACACACTCACTCTGCATAAAGTCCCTTTCTCCTTTGGCTGTCCTTGTTCTGTTCTCAGAGATAGAAGGTAGCATATCTGGGATAGGTGCCTGATTTCCCCAGTCTAGACTGGATTGGTCGTGACCGGAGCGCCTCCCTCCCCCTAGGTAAGGACTGATCCCTAAAGCCCAGCCATGGTCTGTGACTTGTCTGTACTAGAGGTTTGTAAATGATTCTCTCTCTCTCTGTCTCTCTGTCTCTCTCTCTCTGTCTCTGTCTCTGTCTCTCTGTCTCTCTCTCTGTCTCTCTCTCTCTCTCTCTGTCTCCCTCCACGCCCCCCCCCTTTCATTAATAAAATAATTCTGGAGACGTTTACTAGCTGGGGTAATTAATTCCAGATGCTCTCATGGTGCTGGCTGAGCAATAGCATCTTTTCTTTCCTCTAGAGAATTTATACTTTCAGATTTCCTTGATTTTACCAGAGGCAATTCCAAATAGTAGTTGCTTCATTAAATGGGAGTGAACAAAAATTTCAGTAGGGGTTACATAGATAATCAGAGGCTTGTTTAAGGTTGGAATCCTGTTCAAGATTCTTTTATATCATCAGACCAGATCAAGGAGGAACATCCCATTCCAGGTACTGAACTGCTACAAGCAGACATGTATCTCTGGAAAGACCGCTACTGTTCATTAGCCTATAAATTTGGTTGGCACTGCATGGCCTC
Organism: Petaurus breviceps papuanus; assembly: GCF_028583685.1. NCBI lineage: Eukaryota > Metazoa > Chordata > Mammalia > Diprotodontia > Petauridae > Petaurus > Petaurus breviceps. The sequence goes on from NW_027185809.1 coordinate 6,430,176, forward strand.
GGTGCAGAGGTGTCAGACACAGCCTACAGGCCTCACTGTGGCAGGAAGCAGTCCCAGTATGCAAACCAGATTAAAATGTAATTGGGAAATATTTAACAAAATAAGTAAAACTACAGTAGAACGTGGATAATGTCAATATGTGGTTTTCTAAGTCGTTGTGCAGCCAGTGAGAATCCTTACATATGGCCCCATTTCTTCTTGAGTTTGACACTGTTAATCTAGAACTTTGGACTTGAAACACACAGACCCGGGTTCGAATTTGTCTCCATTACTTTTTTGCCATGGGAACATGGCACGTTATTTTCACCTCATTCTGGTTTCCTAATCTGTAAAATGGGAATACTACCGCTTACAACTGTTTTTTTACTGGATTTTTGTGAGGAAAGTACTTGGTGCTCCAACATGGTGAGGCTCCGTGGTGTATTAGAAGAAATGTTGGCCTGGGAATCGAGAAGAACTGGCTTTAAGTGCTGCTTAGCTACTTGTTATCTGTGTGGTCTTGAGTAACTTACATGATTTTGTTTAACATTTATTTTCTAATCTATAAAAAGAGGGGGTTGGACTACATAGTCTTTTAAGATCCCTTCCAGTGGATCTCCAAAAATTGAAGTGCAATAGAAATTAATCATCTTCATTTTACCCGAACTGTGCATACCATCAAGACCTCCCCACCCCATCCCCAATATGGTTTAGGCTTCAACCAACTGTCTTTTTTTTTTGTCTACAATATATTTTTCTCTAAAATGGCTGAAACTTTGCTCCCCAGGAGTTTTGGAAAAGAAAGGGGCTTGTCAGAGGATTTGGAGTCTTTTAATTTTTTTGTTTTTTGTTTTTTAGGAGTTGACATCTTTGCCAAGACATTTTGCCTAGCCAGCCTCACACCTGCTTCCTTGCTAACTGATCCAAGAGAATTGATGACCTCACATAGAAAATTTCCAATCGGTCTTTTTTGATAAAAGGGCTGCTCAGGGCTTTCTATGCCAGGAGGAGAAGAGATATAGTGTGAGCCAGTGGTTGGGCTGCTGTCTAATTATATTTCCTTGGCCAGATTGTTTCAGACCAAGTTCCCTTTTACGGCTTCTGATGTTGACCCTTCTATCTCTAACATTCTGTGATTAATACTTGTTACCAGATGGCCTTTAGAGCAAGTTATTCTCCTTAAGGTCTATGTATTTCTAATCTGTGATAAAAAGTCATCAGCTTGGTACCAAGCACCCTCTCAGGCAGACATATGAGTAATACAGAGACAGGTCATAGCCTAGTTGGGGAAATAATATGTCTCTATGCGGAGAGATAATTAATAGTATCAGACAGGAGTCAGCTTAGCATAGTGGAATGAATGCTGAACTTGGAGCCTGGGTTCAAACCTGGGGATTGAATTACTCGTACCAAGGCATGGTTTGGAAACATTCTAGAAGGCCTGGGTTCAGGGTAAGATAAAGAAAGTCACTCATAGTTGTCCAGTGTCCCAGGAACTACATCCAAGGTTCCAGTTGGATGGGGCAGAAGGAGGTTGGCTGGCACGTAGGCAGTATAGTGTGTATATGACCAAGATGTCAAGTTAGCCTACTTCTAGGCAAGATATGGTGAAAGTTCACCTGTAAGATTCTTGGGGACTTGTCTAAGGTCACACAGGTAGAATTTGAACCAGGGTCCTCTGACGCCAGAATCGGCATTCTTTCCAGGCTACGGCATTACTCAACCAGGGTTCAGAGCAAGTCCTCCACATTCTCTTTCTCCATTAGGTATTAAGATAGGTGACTAGCTGGTTTGATATCCTATTTAATTTCATGTGTCTGACAGTCAAATTTAACCTCATTTTAAAGAAGTGAATGATAGTAGAACATGAGCATTTGGGGCTTTTATCTAATCTTCTGAGTATCAGGTGCTTTTACTGCATAGCGATAGACAGCCGAAAAAGAGATTTGGAGAACTGTATGATTTGAGCACCATAGGGTTAGTGCCTATTTAAAAGGTTACTTTGTCCCCAGTACCCTGCTTAGTGCAGAGCACATTGTAGACACCTGATGTTGTTTTCTTGCTTTGTTGATTCTCCAAGGAGGAAAAGACCACTAAACAGGCAGGGAAGGCCCCATTCTGATGGCATTGAATTTCCAGAGGCTCCCGTATGAAGGGAGCGGGAGAGAGAGTTTTAACTCTACCCACCTTGTGCTTTCGATCAGGTGACTCAGACATTGGCAGTGTTATCCAGGTAAAAATGAGCTTTGACTCTGTGTACATTAGGTCACTTACCTCTGAAGCCCCGAAAATGAGTAGATCTGGGTTTGGAGTGTGATGAGATTTCCAGCCAGATGGTCTCTAGGCCAACTTTAAAACAATTCAAGCATTCCTCTAATAAAATTTTAGAAGTGAGAGACTTCAGAAGCTACCTAATCCAACCTTTGTTTGTCTGTGTAGCACTGAATCTCTTATATACTGTAGCACATTGTCATGTAGCCTCTGACCAAAGAGTTCCAGCAGTCACCTTCTTTCCACTTTTGGACAGCTCCATAATGTTCTCCTTGTATCAAGCTTAAATCCTCTTTCTGCATCTTGCTATTGCTATCAGTTCTGCCCTGTGGGAAGCAGTTTAGCATCCCTCTCCCCCAAACATGACTGTCCTTTAAATGTAAGAGTTGTTACGTTCATCCCTAAAAACCCACTATCTCCCCCCAAGCCTTCCCTTCTCTGGGCTAAACATCCTTGGTTTCTCCAACTTGAATTCATCTGTCACGGTTACCACTACTTTTGCTATCCTGGCTTCTTTGTTCAGATGTATTCCGTTTCTCCAACACCCTGTGTATATCAGAACTTGCCTGGATGTGGCCTGCTCAGGGCAGGGCTACGGCTGGACAGTCACTTTCATTCTGAACACTATTCCTCCACTGAGAAAGCCCAAGTTAATGTGAATTTTATCATCTGCCATATCATACTGTTGATTTGCTGAGTTCATAAAAACCACCCAGACTTTTTTCCTACAAACACTTTCTAGGCACACTTCATCCTTTAGTGCAATCTTTTTAACCCAACATTGGCAACAACAGCCTCTGCTTAAAGACCCAGGGAAAGAGGGTTTCAGTGCCCTGTCCACTTCAGGACAGCTGCATTTAGCAGGGAGTTGCCTCAGAGAACAAAAGTTGTTTGTTTTTTTAACTTTACTATTACTTTGGTTCTGACACGTTAAGGAGGCATCATTTTACCCTTTGTTTTGTATGTTTGTAAAATTGTTTTATTGTTTATAATGAAATTTTTTTAACTTAAAATTTAAAAAAGAAAAGAATCTTCCTCCCTGCATGTTCCACCCATGGGCCCTGGTTCATTTCTTTGGGACCAAGCTTCAGCCTCCTTCTACAGGACAGATTTAGCTGTCCTTCACCTTTCTCTCCCAACCCTTGCCATTTTTTTCTTCTCTGACCCAAACATTCCTAGTTACTTAAGTTGATCTTATTCTGTTCTTTCCAGTTTTCTCACCTCCCTAGTTAGTAGGACTTGAGTTGCTTTGGTCAGAATAGTTCAAAAGGAGTTTGATCTTACTTAAATTCGCTGTCACCACCAGAGAAAAATTGTTGCACCTCTGATCTTTTAAGATTTCTCACCTATATTCCCTCTCCCTTGTAGGGAAGAGGCAGGGCTCAATAAGGCATGCCCCTGTGTAGAAGGGTAGGGAAGATAGAGGAGCTCTGAAAGCCCAAATTTTATGGAAAATCATTTGGAGATTGTATGTAGGAGAAAAAAAGCTTATAAACATAATTGCTTTGGTGGCTTTAGCTCTCTCAGAAAGACATTGAGAGTACTATTATCCCTGTTTACAGAAGAAGAAATTGAGGCCCAGAGAGATTTTTTTTTTAATTTGCCAAAGGTCAAAGTATAAAGAAACATTTGAGTCTGGATTTGAACCCAGGTGTCCGAAGGATTTAAGTCCTTTGCCCAGAGACACACCATGGGGGGGGGGGGGGGGGCAGGGCAGAATCTGTAAGAATCCTTTTTCTCTCTCAGATTACTCTGCCTCCTCTGGCCAGACCAGGCTTCTTACTCACGTCTACCCTTTACTCATGTGTTGATTTTTTTTTTTAATTTTCGTTTTTGTCAACATCTTTTATTTTTATGTCACCATTTCAAATATATCAGTCCCCTATCTTCCCAGCTAGCCATCCCTTGTAGCAAAAATAAAGAGCAGAGAAAAAAAGATAGTTCATCAAAACTAACCCAGACAGTCTGTGCAGTGATCTATGCCCATAGTGTCACCTGGTGTCCTTCCACCCCCACACTGAAGGAAAGGAAGTGACTTTTCTCCTAATGTAGCAATTGCCATTATAATTATACATTTCCCACTTTCATTATTTTTCGTCTTTCCATTTATATTCTGGTCATTATACTGCATTCCTGGTTCTTACTGTACGTAAGGCGTCTCTGAATTCTTCGTATTTGTCATTTCTATCACGGTGACGTTCCATTACATCCAGTGTAGCATTGTTTCCCAGTCAACATACATCCATTTTACATGTAATTTTTAACTACCACAGAAAGTGTTGCTGTGACTGTTGGGTGTATATTTCTGTCTTTGACCTCTTTGGAATATAGACTTATCAGTGGGAAGCCTTGGCACAATCCATTCCATCCGCTGGACCGTGTTTTGTCCTTTCTTTGCCCTTCCAAAGGCCATTCGTCCTTTGAAACCCAGCTCCTTTCCCTCTTCCTCCATGTAGCCTTCCTTCATAGCCAGTCCCGTCTGCTTTCTTCTCTGCTAAAACAGTTATCAAGTGAACACGACATTCTAGGCCTTGCTTGGCTTTGCAAGTAATTGAGCCAGCTAGTCTGGAAAGTACAGTAAGATATCTAGAAATCCACATGTAGAAACAAGGTGAGTAGATTAATTAGATAATTAGATTTCTCCTTCTGGATCATCGTCTATTTGGTTTTCCCCCTACCACTCCCTGCCAATTAAAAGCAATTAAGAGATGATAGTTCTGGGTTCAAGTCCTGCCTTTGACGATCCTAGCTATGTGACTTCTGGTTAGCTGAGCCTCCGGCAGCTCTTGGAAGTCTCTGAGCAGCAGAGCAGGGCCTCTCCACATTGACTAAGGGAATTACACCAGGAAGTGTCGTACCCTATACGAGGGGAACTAGAGAGATGGACCAGCAGTAAGCGGAAGGCTGACGCTTGGATTCCAAGATGCAAGAAACATGGTTACACAACAATTCTCTGAAAAAGATCTGGGGGTTTCGGTGGACTTCAGGCTTATTGAATCTGCAATGTGACCTGGCAACCATCTAGACTAAAGCTCTAGGGGGGCTGCATTAATAGAAAGACGGTGACCCTCATTAAACTGTATCTGTAGCATTCAGTTCAGGGCACCGCATTTTAAGAAACACATAGACAAACTGCAGGGCAGCTAGATGGCACAGTGGATAAAGTGCTGGGTCTGAAGTCAAGAAGACTCATTTTCCTGAGTTCAAATGTGACCTCAGATACTTACTAGCTGTGTGACCCTGGGCAAGTCACAAATTTGCCTCACTTTCCTTACCTGTAAATCAGGCTGGAGAAGGAAATGGCAAACCATTCCAATATCTTTGCCCAGAAAACCCCAAATGAGGTCTCGGAGAATTGGACACGACCAAACAACCACTCGGCTAATGTCTCAGATAGAAGTTATGCCCCTGTCCTTTCTGAGTCCAAATTTAGTACTCTGTCCCCTGTACAACTCTGTCTCCTCCGTCTTGGGCAATTACAGGACCTTTGAGCTCCCTTTCAGCTCTCAGATTCTTTTATTTGGATAGTTTTGGCAGGCGACCTCCTGAGCTAACTGCTCTGGCCCCAGGGCCATTGTCTCCCCTTCTGTTTCCCCTCCAGTGTGGATGAGCACAGGACACAAAAAAATACTCCTTAAATTAACCAGCTTTGTCAGGATTCCCTGACTGGGCTGAAGAAGCAGTTAAAGCTGGTCAAGTCGGGCCCACACTGACCCAGAGCTATGTCAGAGCACTCCCCACTCCCCTAACACACATGACCCACGCAGCCCATGGCCAAGTTCACATTCCCCATCCTGTATCTGATCTGCCAGAGTCTAAACTCTATCTTTTCTGATAACATCAAGAGTGTGTATCCCTCTTCTCATGTTTCCGTCCAGATGTCTGGACCAGCAGGAGGGAGGGAAAAAAAGCCTTGAGGTTTGGGGGAAAGAGAAGGAAGCTTCCTCCAGGGTTTATTGCCTGGAAATCACCCCTCTTCTTTCTTTTGCTGCCACCAAAGCAAATGCATTGTAGGTGTTTTGTTTGCTTGGTGAGACGAAATCAGTGATAAATCACTGCCTGCATTTCCTTCCCATGCAAAAGCTTCCTCACCCCCACCTCCATTCTTCAGTCACCTTCTCCTTACCTACATTCCTTCCAAATGAGACTCATCTCCTGCCTATAAATAAATCTGCTTAATACAGTCTTTAGAAAGATCATTTTGCTTGCAGCCTTTGCAGATGCTGATGGTGACCTCCAGCCAGCCTGAGTCACTGGGAATTCTGCCTGCCACACTGCCAGTTAAGAGTATGTTCTGCTATTAAAGGGCCGAAGGTTCCTTTCTTGTGGGTGCTAATGATTGTAAAAAGCCGGCCATCCAGCCCTCAGGCTGTATGTAGCTCTTCCTATTCAGAGAGAAGTGGGGTCTAACCCACCCACTGGGATAATAATACACTTTACTCTATACCTCCTCAAGCACAATTAGTGGCCTAAGCGAGTACCCCAGTCAGAAGCAGCCCCAGAGGCTTTCAGGGTATCTTGGAGCCGGTTCAAACCAGCTAGAGAGGGATCCGTTTATTAATTTCATTGCAAGTATTTACACCTCTGAAATTGGCAAACACTGTAAATCTGGGCATGGTTTATTGTTTTGCTGATTGTCTAGCCTTAAGAAAATGTTAACAATGCAAATTAAACTTAACATCCCCCCCTCCACCACCGAGAACTGGTTGTTAAACATTTACCTGCACACCCCTGAATCTAGTCTAACCTGTACCTAAATAGGAATCTCCTCTAACCCAAGAGTCTTTAGGCCTTCACTTGAAAACCTTCAGTGTTGGGCATTTCACTTTTTTTTTTGTGGCTATCCCTTTCACTTTGGGACAGATCTGATTGTTAGGAAGTTTTCCCTAATAACCTAGCTAGACTGCCCTCTCTGCCATTTCTCTGTATGGTTCCTGGTTGTGACTTCTCGGAACAAACAGAGCCAATCCACCTTAGCTGGTTGGAGAAGAATTTCACATTCCCACTAAGTCTTCTATTCTCTGCGCTAAATATCCCCAGTTCCTGCTGCCTTCAAATGGTGAGACCCTCTGCCATCTTGATCACCTTATTCCAGATGTTTTCTAGCTTGTCAGTTTTCTTCCCAAAGACGTAAAACTAAGAACTAACTATACTGAAAACCCCAGAAGTTGTGCTTTAATCAGGACAACAAATTACCGCCCCTCCTCTCGATCTGGGTACTAGACTTCCAGATGCATACCAAGGTCAGACACGATGTTGACACAACTTCAGTCTAAGAGAGGGAGACATTTTTTACTTCTAGGGGCTTATTAGTTCAGAGGAAAGTATTCATTTATCCATCCATTTTTTAATCTCCAACATCCACTGCTCTGCTCCAGTCAGGCCAATATGTCCTGCCCACTTCATATTCTTTCCTTAGGCTGTACACAAACACGCCCACATACCCTTTTCAATTTCTGTTTGTATGTTGTCTTCTTCCATTAGACTGTAAGCTTCCCGGATGGCAGAGACTGACTTTTTCAGCACATAGTAGTAGGTATGGCCTAACTTCTTCCTGCCCTCCTGGAATGACTTCAGGTCCGCTATTCTCCATGAAGCCTTCCTAATTTACTTTAGCCCACACTCTTTCTCCTTGCTTTAACATAAATACTTATGCATATATCGTATATTGTGCACAATACCATATATTTCCTAGCACTGTTTAATGTAGTATTTTTGATGCATGTACAAGTTTTGACTTCTCTGCTAGATTGTAAGCTTCTTCAGGTCAGGGATCCTGCATTAGTCACCTCTGCGTCCCTGAGGTGTTTGAGAAATAATTATAATTAAATTTTGCTAGTAAAGCTTTAGTGATTCTTAAGTTCAGTCCCTTCATTTTATAAATGAGTTCACTGAATCTCAGGGCTTTCCACTAACCATAATGTAAATAGGTTCGGGGATGGCCTTTGGGGCCTAAAGCCAAGTGCACAGGTGGAGCTACCACCCAGACATCCTGCAGGTGCAGTGAGGGAGTTTTTCTGGTGTAGGTTGCTAGGGAACTGTGTGCTGGGAATCCGACTCCAGCCCCAGCCAACAGCCCTAGCCTCTTTTGAAACCAAGCCTTGAGGGCACTTTTGAGTCAGGATTGCCACGTGCTTAGGGTTTTCCCCTTCCCTCAGGCATTCCATGGAGTTTTTGACCCAGAGAAAAGGCTTTCTTCCCTGACTATCTTTATAGGGGAGGCAGGTCTCCTCTACTGCTACAGGACTGCCTCCTGGGGTCTGAAAGAAGACTAAACCTCTGCAGACAAATCCAGCAGAAACGTCCTGAAAGCTGGTGTGGGCCCATAGAATAAGAATAGAGCACCGTATGCAGAAGAAATGCTGGAGCGGGGCAGAAGACCAGGGCTCAAGGCCTGGTTCTGCCACTTTATAACTCCAGACCTTCACTTCTCCTCCTATAACATAAGGATGATGTTACTTGAGGTGGTGTGAAGAGAGTGTTGTGTGAACTGAAGGGTCCTGGGAAATGGAAGCAGCCATAGAAGCTGAAGTGGAAGCATTTCTAGGGCACAGATTCCCCAGTGCAGTACACCTCATAGGCGGTCACTGGGGCTTTCCACATGTGTGACCTTAACATAGTTGCCCTTCTTGGTCTCAGTTTCCCCATATGTAAAATGTTTTCGTTGGAATAGATGATTTCTTCATGTCCCCTTCCAGTTCTACATTCTGTAATCCTAGTATAATGTGTCCAGAGAAAGTTTGTTTCACTGCTGCACAGCGCTAATGGCTAGCTTTTTCCTCATACCTAATTTGAAACCTGCCTTCCCGCGACTTCCCTGTAATTGGTATTATATCCGCCATCTAGGATCACAAAGAACAAATCCTTCTTCCGCATGACAGCTTTGGTGTCATGGTGTCATTGGTGCTCAGCAAACACTCTTGACTAGAGATGAGGTCGCATCTCACCCCACCCCAGAACAAGAAAACTGACGTCATTGAAAGGTTGTGGTCTGGGGAGATCATGGGAATGGGGCTCTTGGTCAGGAAGGAATGAGAAGAACTCACTGAATGCTACCAAGAAAAACTTCCACAAATCCCATGAAAGACGGAGAGAATTTGCCATATTTCCAGGGTTTTCCTGTTAGCCAGAGAATAGCACATTTGAAGCAAAGCCTGGAGAGCTGCTATGGCCCTGATGGTCAGGGAGATAAGAGAGAACAACATTCTGCCTGGGCTGTGCCCCTATGGGAAGTCCTGAGATAGGTGACTGAGCCTCATCATTCCTGCACCGGGAGCCAAGTCCCTGTCTGGATTTTCCCCCTGGTGTTACCGGGCAAGTCCTGGTTAAGTTGCAGGCTCACTAAAGGACAGAATTTCAGAGTTGAAAGGGACGATTCCTTTTGCAAGATCTCCAGCAAATAGCTGCTTCCTAGTTTTTACTCAAGAGCCTCCCAAGAAGGACAGCCTCCAGAGCCAGCCCCTTTCAGCTGAGGATCTCCCTTAACTGCTTGACAAGAAGTCTAAATTTGCTCATCTGCAACTTTTACCTAGTATTCGTTCCTAGTGCTGTTCACTGGAACCAACCCGATCAAGTGAATCTTGCTTTCACTAGACAACCCTTCAGATACTTGGAAGAGAGCAATCCTTTCACCCCCTGAGTCTTCCCTTCCTCCAGCTAAAGATCCCCATTTCCTTCAGATAACACTGCTATCCTGAATTTGAGTCCTTCCTCCATCCTGATCTGTAGCATCCTCTGGTCAAAAGAAATGTTTAGTCTGTCATGACCCGTTCTTGATGAAGCTGTGGTCTTTGTTCTCTATGATAAAATATTCGAGGATTTTTACCAGGAACCAAAGTCAGATTCATTGGCCTGAAGTTTGTAGATTCCATTCTCTCTTTTTTTGAATGTTGTTGTATTTGCTACTTTACTACCTTTCCATGATTATTTCAGGTATCCCCGACAGTGGCTTAGCAATCAAATCTGCCAGTTCTTTCAATACCCAAGAATGTAGTTCCTCTGGCCTAGATGACTTGAACTCTTTTCCTTGACAGCTAGGTGCTGAATTACTATATTCCCCCCTGTCACAAGCGTCAGCTGCCTCTCAGTGACTTTTGGTTCTGAACTTGGGGGCCCAAAGATCAGAGAGAACAGAAGACAAATGAGAGTTGCACAATCTCACCTTCTCTCTGTCATCAGTTATCATTGTCCCACACACCCAGCAAAATTGTCTTAGCCCTTCTTTCATCTTGCTTATTTCCCCCTCTATAATTTCATAGAGCCTTTCTGTTCTCCTTATCTCTTATTGCCAGCCTCATCTCATTCTGAGCTCTAGCACTCTTGACGCTATCATATGCCTCTTTGTTACCCAACTTTGCTTCTGTCTTCTGTGAATGTCTTTTTATACTCTAAGTTGGCTGGTAAGTTCCACGCGCATCCACGTCGCTCTTTTCAGATACCTTTCACTTTTCCGCTTCATCAAAGTTATTTCTCTTTGTGTCTTTAGAATTTCATTCTTATTTTTTTTTGTCTAGATCTGTGATTTCACTGGTATGGAGAATACAAGCTGGCAGCTTCCTTGTAGAAAGAAGTCTTAAGAGTGTAACTTAGGGTACTTACCTAGGGTCACAGAGTTAGCATTTGTCAGAGGAGGGACTTGAACCTAGGTCTTTTTTATTTCAAGCCTGCTTCTTCATACTCTAAGCCATGTTGCCTGTCCAGATGTCTACCTTGAACTAACTTCCCCAGTAGAATAGTCCATAGGATCCTAAAATCTTTCCTCTGAGCCTTTGAGGTCTAACTCTCAAAATCTAGGATGTGTAATATACTGAACCTGGCTCTCTTCCCTTCTGTTACAAGCTCTAAGAGGGAATGGTCTCATCCTCACCCTCCCATCTGTCATTTATACCCCAGCAAACCAGGTCTTCTGTGTTATGGAGAATCGGGTCCAGAACAGAATTTCCCCTAATTGGCTCCTCCACTTTTTGAAGGATGAAATTATTAAAGCAAGTCAAGAAAGTATTCATTGCTTTGCATTTGTCAGAGAGAGAAGGAGAAGGAAGAAAAAGGAGAGAAGAGGGCAAGAGAAAGAAAGGAAAGGGGGAGCAAATATAGCAGAAAGGAGAGAAAAGAGGAGAAAAAAGAAAGAGGGAGAGGAGCCAAATAGCTGACATTTCTGTCACCTTTGAATGTTTATAAAGTGCCTTATTTGCATTACTCCTTTTGAGCCTTGAGGTGACCGGGTGAATATAGCTATTATTATCATCATTTTAAACATTTGAAAACAAGCTCAGAGAAAGGAACTGATTTATTCATGAAGACAGCTAGTATGTATCAGAGGCAAGATTTCAAATGAGGTTATCCTAACTAACCCCAAGTCCAATCGTCTTTGCACTGGGCCTTCTTGCTTCTTTAGCAGTGAACCCATAAACCCATTGTTTTTATTTTTCCATTATTTCATTCATTCACTTATTCAACCTTAAAAAGCTCTGGAAATACCTGTGATGACCCCCCACTGTCAATGTTAATTATGTGTTCAGGCCTATACTAAATACCATGGTGGGACTTGTTTTAGGAGGACGAGAAGGCACAGTCTGTGCTCCCTATGGAAATGAGTTCTGCGCCCATTCTGCAGATCTTGAGAATTCAGCCCTTTCCTTTAGGGCCATTATTCTCACTCAGTTTGAGATCAGTGGCAGGGCCACCTCCAACCCTCTTCAGGGGAACGTGAGGTCCCAAGAACCTACTGACATTAGGGTCCCCTGGCTCATACTTATGACTTGAAGTTTTTTTTTCCCTTTTCCAAAGATAGGTTAGATAGAGGCCAAAAAAAATTGTTTTTGTTGAAAAAGTAAGCCAGTAAGAAGCAGGAAAAAGTTTGTAGCTTGGGAAACAAACATTTTTAAGTGGGCGAAATATCTGAGTCATAGACAACCCTTCAGCAGTCTCACCTAACTGATATTTCTGTGTTTTACATTAGCAAGAGCTCATTGGCCGATTTTCTCCTGCTTTTGAATACACCCAATTCGTCATCCATTTGAAATTATAATAAATATATCATTTTATAGGGGGGGGGTATCCAGGTCAGTTTCTTTCTGGTCAGAGCCCAGGAGTGGATATAACCACAGCATAAAATAGCCAAAAAAACCCAAAACCATCCCAGTCATACTTGGTAGAATGAAAAAGGTATTGGATCAGGAGCCAGAAAACTTGGGCTCAAATCCGGATCCTGCCACCTACTTACCAGCTGTGATCATAGAATCATCATCATCATCATCATAGCTAGCATTTACACAGTCCCTACTGTGCGCCAGACACCATGCTGCATTCTGTACAAATATATCTCATTTGGTCCTCACAATAACCCTGGGACATAGGAATCATTATTATCCCCATTTTACAGTGGGAGAAACTGAGGCAGAGTAAGTTATTTGTCAGAGTCACACAGTTTGAGGAGTGAGATTTACCCCTCCATCTTCTAACTCCTCTCTAAACTCTAGTGCATCACTGTTGAATATGTCATTTGAATTGAGTATGTCAATTTAATCTGTGTATATGTTGTCTGGGTTTGTGTGTTCATTTGCCCCTTTAGACCATGAGCTCTTTGAGGTCAGGGACTGTCTTTAACAACCTTCCTTTGTATCCCCAGTGCTTAGCATAGTAGCTGGCATGTAGTAGGCACTGAATATTTATTGACTGACTGACTCCAAGTCCAGTGTTTTCTCCATTGTACTACGCTGCCTCCCCTTTCTTTGAGCATGTCTCAGTTAACTCTGGGCCTAGTTCCTCTCCCTTGTAGAATGAAAATGATGATGTTGTCTACCTGGTGCTTTCTAGCTCCAAATCCTACTATATTCAATGCATATGAATTTCAGTATCTGAGTTCCTGCCATACCATGCCCAGGGCAGCCAAGGGCCCAGCAAACTGCTGGCCCATTCAAGTACCTATCTCATCATCCAAGAAGACCCCAGGGGCCTGGGGATCAAGAAGCCTGGTTGAAAAAAACAGGAATATGTCCTAAACCATTTGGGAACTGATGGCCAGAGTCATTTGCTAGAAGCAGTCATGGGGTTTGTGGTGGTTGTGGAGTCATTTTCAGTCATGTCCTGCTCTCCATGACCCCATTTGGGGTATTCTTGGCAAAGTTACTTAAATGGTTTGCCATTTCCTTCTCCAACTCATTTTACAGATGAGGAAATGGAGGCAAACAGGTTAAGAGCTTGCCCATGGTCACACAGCCAAGTATTTGGGGCTGGATTTGAACTCAGGAAGATGAGTCATCCTGACTCTAGGCCTGGCATTCTCTCCACTGTGCCACCTAGCTGCATAATCATGGTGTAACTGAGATGCCACTGTGAGCTTCTTGAGGTGAGGGACTCTCTTTTCATTGTCTCCGAAAACATCCAGCATAGGCCAATACTTACAGAACGATTGAAGCGCCCAGATTGAATGAGTGCCCAGGCTTCTATAGCTGGGGAAACAGCTTATGGGGGTTCACAGAGACTAAAATGATCAGAGTTCATACAGTCCATTACCTCACAGAGAACTATGTCATCAGTGGTTAAAAAAATAGACATGCAAGGAGTAAAGGAACAGTCTGTCATGGAAGAAAGGACCTTGGCTGCCTCCATGGTAAGGAGTATTAAACAGAAGTCTTTACTCTTCTGTTCCCAGTCTGTGGCATTTCTGAGATTCTGTGATGGAAAACTCATTCCTTTGGGCAAGTCAGATCCAGTTAAAAAGCGTTTATTAATTGCCAAGCCACGTGCTTAAGTACAAGGAATACAAAGAAGGGAAAAAATCAGTTCCTGCCCTCAAGGGGCTCACAGTCTTAACTGGGGGGGGGGGGGACAGAATGGGAACAGCGATGTACAAACAAGATATGGACAGGATAAACTGTAGGTAATCTCAGCCAGGGTGAAGAGGGGATCAGGAAAGGTTTCTTGCAGAAGTTGGGGGTTTTGCTGAAACTTTGAAAGAAAACAGGGAAACTTGTAGTTAGAGAAAGAAATTTGTAGGTAGAGAAGAAGAGGAAGAGAGTTTCAAGCTTGGGGGAGAGCCGGTGAAAACTCATGGGGTCAGGAGATGGAGCCTCTTGTGTGAGGAACAGGAAGGATATCAGGACACCAAAAAACTTTCTTTGAAATGTAAACATGGGGGGGAGCGGCAGCTAGGTGGCACCGTGAATAGAGATCTGGTCCTGGAGTCAGGAGGACCTGAGTTCAAATCTAGCCTCAGAGACTTAACACTTACTAACCTTGTGACCTTGGGCAAGTCACTTAATCCCAATTGCCTTGCCTTTTCCACTTCAGAAAGCAGAAAAGAAAAAAAACTGTAAGCACGTTGCATAGATCGTTTACCTGTGACCTCCCAAACATCCCAAAAAGTGCTTTGGAAGATACACATTACTGTTGTTATAAGTATTATCATACCCATGGCAGTAGCCAAACTCCCTGGGCAGAAAGGTAGAACCTGCCACCTGTGCCTCCTGAGGATGGCTTGGGAACAATATTCCGATCGGGAGGAATGGAACAACCCTTTACCTTTGTCCTCGGGCTCTTCATGGGGCCCAGAGAGAGGCTAACTAGCCAGACTTAGAACACACCTCATTCCTCAGTGACACCAGCTGCCCCTGCTTATTTGGGACTTGTAGGTTTGGCTGCAGACTTCTCCTGGAGCCAGTATCACTTTTAGGAGAGATGTAGGGCTACTGGGCTACTTCCTTAACCTTCTTACACATTCTGGGAGGGTTAGTTGAGCCTATTGATAGTGATAGTAATCATCTCAGAGAGGTGTTGGGTTTTTTTTTTCTTCCTGGGCTTATATTTTAGAAAAATTCAATTCGGCAAGCGTTCCTTAAGCAGCCACAGTATATAAAGCCCTGTGCTCAGCCCTTGGGGAGGGAAGTAGACGCAGTTCCCTGTCCTCACGTTTTATCGCCTAGTAAAAGAATGAGAAGTGTATTTCTAAGTATCTCTGGGAGAAGTAGGCAGCTTGGTATAGTAGATAGACTGCTATACTTGGAATCATGAAGATGGGGGTTCGTATCCTATTTCTGACACCCATTCCTTAAGCTTCTTAAACAGCTCAAGTGATAGTTTCTGCTCTGTCTACAGGGGAACGTCTGCTCTCTGAAAAATGGGGGTAATAATACCTAGAGAACTTAGCTCGTAGAATGAGGTTCAATGATACAATCTTGGTGTAGTCTCTGAGGCTTAAGGCTTCCCCAATTTGTGGTATCCCATGTACAATATCCAAGGTCTTAGGGACTGCCCTGAAAGAGCAAGTGATTTCATTTACCTACCTTCTCTGCCTCTAGCCCCTCCACCTCCACCTGCACTCCCCACCCCCACCCCAATCTATTCTGGGAAATCTCATAATATAACTCCTATCCACAGATAAGGCTGAAAGGAATCCCCTTCTCTCATGTACACAAAGTAATAAATGTAGTTATCTGTTATAGGACCTTTATTTTACCCCACAGAAAATGCATAAAATCTGAAGGACACACAGGGGCCTATAAACAAATTTGAAAAACACATAAAGGCCTCATAATAGCCCCCAAGCAATCAGTGTGATTCTCCTCTACCTCTAGTAGGCAGTAAGTCACACTTTTTCACAGATTTTTATACTGTGTCCCATGTCTCCCCCTTCCCCCCAACTTACAGTTATAGTGCTACCCTGTGACCTCTCCCGCCTCATACACACACCCCAGCTCCCAATCCCCCCTCGTACACACAGCCCAGCCCCTACTGCCCACTCTAAAGGGAAACAGTGTCCTTAGACAACCCAGTTCCCATCAAAACTGCATGATCCGAATAGCTCACAATAGTAGCAAAGAACATAGTTAAGGGTTTTCATTCATTTGTTTCTCCGTATCATGACCTGTTGTCTGTCCAAGGAAAGGGGAATAGAGGAATGACATAAAGACAGGTGCCAGCTCTCTCTTCTCAGACCAGCAGGCTGAATCCTAGGACTCTTAAATTTGGGGTTTCTCACTAGTTACCCCCCGAGACTGGAGCTGCCTTTGAAAGCTCTCTCATCTGCCTAGAAATCTAGATTCCATTTTCACACTACCTTGGAAATTCCTTCTCCAGCTAGGCACCCTGTACTCGAGAGTGACTAACCAGATGCTCCCTTAGGAGTTTGTGAACTCAAATTGTCAAAGTCCGGGGGGCGCAGGGAGGAGAGGAGAGGAGGTAAATATGGCTGCCACCACCCTGAAGCTGCCATTAATGGATCTTGTAGGTAAGGGAATGAATCTGCTGTATGTGCTTACAGGGTCTCCACAAAAGAACATAGAAGAGAAAAAGAGTAGTAAGAAACCCAGGGCCAAGGAAGACTCTTTAACAGGCTAGTTAGTACAAATGGGAAAACTTTTCCAACAAGAAGAATCTGGCTTTCAGAAATCCTGGCCAACCCACCTATTCATTTTGGGGACAGCCCCAGTCACCAGATCCTGTCTTCCAGGTGCTGGGGGCATGACCACACCCTCTGATTGCTAGGTGTGATCAGAAGTTCCAGAACAGCTGGCCATATTATTGAGAATTCCCTTGATAACTCTAGGTATGTTAAACACCTTGTAAACTTTGAAAGTGCTGAATAAATGTAACCTATGCCTCCTTCCAGCTAGTGTTATATATGGATTGGTTAGGCCAAACAAGACATTAAAAGGGTTGCTTATAATTTAAGGGATAGGAGACTGTTTTCTAGAAAAGACGATCCCCCAAAAGAGAGTATGTGGAGAGACTTTTTCTAAGCTTGGGGGTTTGGGGATCTGTTCTAATGGCTAGAGGTAGGAGATGTCAGGATGACCCGTGAGACTGTTATAGGAATTGTCATCGCTGTTTCTGAGGGAAGGAAACTGATGCCCACAGAGACTTGCCTGACATAGAATCATAGATGTTAGAGCTAGACCATCTTGTCATCTAGACCATCCCACCCATTCCACTATTCCACTATGCCATTGCACCCCCACCCCTACATTTTATAACTGAGGGAAATGGGGCCTACAGAGATTGTGATTTACTCAAGAATTTGGGTTTAAATCCAGACCCTCTGACTCCAAATCCAGGTTCCTTGTCCTTTACCAATATGTCCCCCCGGATGTAAAAGCTGGGACGACTTCTAACTTGGGGCTTTTTTCTAATACCACGCACTGATCTCTTCAGTCCACTTCTGGGGGTGGCAGGCCTGTTGCTGGGCTTTGGGCCAGATTATACCAAGGAGCAATGTTTCCTGGGTAACCCTGGCCTACCACACTGGCCTTGGAAGGTTTTCTAGCCTCAGGCCTCTGGCTATCCTCTGGAGATGAGTCACATCCCATATATTGGAATGTCTGTACATTGTCTTTCTCATGTCTCTCACCCTTTGGCTTGGACTCACCGCCTCAAGTGGAAAAAATCGACATTAGCCTCCCTGGGGTTCTGTGGCTGGCTCTGTCCCTCAGTCTGAGGACCACATTGCTTCTACTGAACTGGCATCTCCTTTAGGCTAGAGAGGGGAGCTTAAGAGAACTCTCCCAGACACCAAATCTGTCCCCCTATCCTGGCCCTCACCTTTTTCTAAGTCTCCCCTATCACCATCAGCTTGCCAGAGCTGGTCAGTGATGTCACATCGGGGCTCATGTCTGGCCCTAGAACCATGAGGAAGGAAACATCAGGGGTGGGAGATCACATGGTATCTAGTCATAGATCTGTGACAGAGAGGTACTTAAAGCTTAGGCTTCAGGTAGACAGAAAACTGGGTCATCTTAGGAAGATGGAAATGCCCTAGTCCCTCACATCAGTCTGTAGCTCTCTCCCCGTCCAGATGGGAGTGAGAGCTGGTGGCAGCAAGGTTACAGCTCTGCCTTTGATTCAGACTGAGTTTCTGGTTTTGTCCACTTCCTGAGGGGAAAATAAATGGTCCCTCCTCTTTTGCCCTTATGGCATTTGCTTCATTCTGTCTGCCTAGATTCACTGCTTTCTCCAGCTCAGTTTGAGAGATATCTGCCATCTTACCCTTCATAGGCAGATACACAGGAGTCACCCTACTTCATTCTGGAAGGAGGTTCTCTGGGCCCAGGGTCTGCCTTTTCTTCACCCAGACATGAGGCTCTGGCCCTTCAGAGCTGATTTGATGTGCTCTGTGGGGAACAGCTTTCTCTTTGTATGAACCATCCAGGTTCATTCAGCACTTTCTGCCGTAGAACAGGAAAAAGAGTCCCAGCTTCAGACTCAGAGGCCGTAGTTTAAAGGTTTGCCACCGACACTTTGTATTTGTGGGACTTGAGGCTAGTCATTGGACCTTGCTGGGTCTTTATGTCTACAGTGAGAGGGTTAGACTAGACGGCTTCTGAAGTCCCAGACTCGGCCACAATCCCAGGAGTGGGGGCCCTTTAGGCCAATAGTTGTACTTTCCTGTGCTCTGCTTCCTGTCACAGAATTCATCGAGAATTGATGGTGGCTGGGTGCAGGAGAATATGCCTGTCATTCCTGTTATTGGGAGAGGCTGAGGCTGGTGGCTCTTGGAGTTCTAGAGTTCTAAGCTGCAGCATTGTGAAAGCCGACTAGGTGACTGAACTAGCTCTGACCTCAGATACTTCCTAACCGTGCGACCCTGGGCAAGTCACTTAACCCTGTTTGCCTCAGTTTCCTCATCTGTAAAAAATGAGCTAGAGAAAGAAATGGCAAACCACTCCAGTATCCTTTATTTTTTTTAATTTTTTTTGTTTATTTTTAGTTTACATCATTCATTTACACAAGATTTTGAGTTACAAATTTTCTCCCCGTCTTTCCCTACCCAATACCCCAAAACAGCAGTCCCACTGTATATGCCTCCCCCAATCTGCTCTGTCCTATATCCTCCTCCATTCCCCCTCTGGCTTACCAAGATGGATCTCCATACCCCAATGCCTATATATCTTATTTCCCTGTTGCATGTAAATGATAATAATAATTTTTTTAAACATTTGAGTTTAAAACTTTGAATTCCAGATTCTTTCCCTTCCTCCCTTGTCACCCACCCTTACTGGGAAGATAGGCAATTCAATACAGGCTGTACACATGCAGCTACGCAAAACATTTCCATAGTAGATGTATTGTGAAAGACTGACTATATTTCCCTCGATCCTATCCCACCCCCTACTTGGTGTTCTATTCTCCACTTTGACCCTGTCCCTTTTCAAAAGTGTGTACTTATAACTTTCCTCCCCCCCAACTTGCCCTCCCCTCCATTATCCCCCCCTCTCATCCCCTTTCCACCTACTCTCTTAGCATGAGATACCCTATTTAGTGTGTATATCATTCACTCCCTAAGCCATATTCAATGAGAGTAAGGTTGACCCCTTTTGCCTTCCTATTCTTCCCCTCCATTATAACCATTTCCCCTTGCCTCTTCTATATGAGATAATTTACCCCATTCTGTCTCTCTCCATCTTCTCTCATTATGTCCCTCTCTCACCTCTCAATTTCACCTTTTAAGTATCACCCCTTCCTATTCAATTGGCCCTGTGCTCTCGGTCTATGTATACCTGTACACATATATACACACACTCACATATGCATTCATACGCCCATGTACCCTCCTGTATAGACATGTATATGTGTATAAAGTTTCATCAGTTACAATTATTGTTTTTCCATGTAGGAATGTTAATAGCTCAACTTTGATAAATTCCTTATGATTTCTTTTCCCTGTTACCTTCTCATGCTTCTCTTGCTTGTATCTGAATGACACATTTTCTATTCAACTCTTTTTTTTTTTTCATCAAGAATGCTTGAAAGTCCTCTCTTTCATTGAATAACCATATTTTCCCCTGAAACATGATACTCAGTTTTGCTGGGTAGGTGATTCTTGGTTTTAATCCCAGCTCCTTTGACCTCCGGAATATCATATTCCAAGCCCTTCAATCCCTCAGTGTAGAAGCTGCCAGATCCTGGGTTGTCCTGATTGTGTTTCCACAATATTCAAGTTGTTTTTTCTTGGCTGCTTGTAATATTTTCTCCTTGATCTGGGAATTCTGGAACCTAGCTATAATATTCCTAGGAGTTTTTTTTTGGGGGGGGGATCTTTTTCAAGAGGTGATGGGTGGATTCTTTCAACCTCTATTTTGCCCTCTGGTTCTAAAACCTGAGGGCAATTTTCCTTGAGAATTTCTTGAAGGATGATTTCTAGGTTCTTTTTTTGATCATGGCTTTCAGGTCGTCCAATAATTTTTAAATTCTCTCTCCTGGATCTGTTTTCCAGGTCAGTGGTTTTTCCCATGAGATATTTCACATTGCCTTCTATTCTTTCATTTGTTTGGATCCGTTTAATAGTATCTTGATTTCTCATAAAGTCATTAGCTTCCATTTGCTCCAATCTAATTCTGAAGCAATGATTCTCTTCAGTGAGCTTTTGAGACTCTTTTTCCATCTGTCAGATTGGGCTTTTTAAGGCATTCTTCTCCTCATTGGCTTTTTGAGACTCTTTTACCATTTGAGTTAGTCTGTTTTTTAAGGTGTTATTTTTTTCAGTCAGGCTGTTGACTCTCATTTCATAATTTTCTTGCATCGTTCTCATTTCTGTTCCCAATTTTTCCTCCATTTCTCTTGTTTGGTTTTCACAATCCTTCTTAAGCTCCTCCATGGCCTGTAACCAGCTCGTATTTTTCTTGGAAGCTTTTGATGCAGGAGTTATGACTTTGTTGTCTTCCTGCCATTTCATGCTTTGATTCTTTTTGTTCCCAAAAAAGGAATCCAAAGGTGGACTGCTGCGCTTGCTTTGCTTGCTCGTGTTGCCATTCAATCACTTGACCCCTGGGCTTTTTGTCACAGTAGAACTTTGCTTCCAGAGAGGAGAGCTTTGTCCCAAATCACTGAGGTTTTCACAGCTGCCAGAGCTATTAGTTGGCTGCCCTCTCTGAAGCCTCCCGCTCTGGCTCACTGGTCACACACCCCAGGCCCTCCACCCTAGACAGCAATCAAGATCCAAGCAGGTTAAAGCAAGAGCGATTATCCCTCAGAATGATTGCTTGATCCCCCTGCAGTCTGCAGGCCAGGAGCTCTGAAGCAGCCATGCGGCTACGGCCGCTGTGCCTTGGCCGCTTCTCCCTCTGGGGACAGAGGTCAGACCGCATTCCCAGACCCCCTGTTCCCAAAGTCCACGCTGACCTCTCACTTTGTCTTTGGCATTTATGGGTTGATAATTCTGGAAACCACCATAGCTGCTGGTGATCTACTCTCTTGATACCCCTTTAGCTGGGTCTGGTCAGGCTGCCCTGAGGCTAAAACCCCGGGCTCCCAGCAGGGCTGGGCTCTGCTCCCAGCACACTGGGATGAACCCTTCCTGTCCACCTGCCAGGCTGTCTTCAGCAGGAGATTTGTTTCTCTCGGTCACTTTGTAGGTTCTGAAGCCCTAAAGTTTGTTTAGGGTAATTTTTAATAGGTATTTGAGGTGGTTATGGAGGAAGTGCTGGGAGTTTTCCTGCTTCTACTGCTCCATCTTGGCTCTACCCCCACTCCAGTATCCCTGCAAAGAAAAACCCAAATGGGGTCTGAAAAAGTTGGACACAATTGAAATAAATGAATGAATGACAACAATGCAAATGGAATTGTGCTCTGGATGTCTGTGCTCAGTAAAAAAAAAATGTGGGGGACCCTAAGAGAATGTAAACCATCAAGAATCATGATAGCTCTGTTGAGACCTTTTTCTACTCGCCTTATTTGATATTCTCTCTTTCCCAGTCTTCATTCTTCTCTCCCCTTCCTCAACATTTTTCTCTTTTCCTCTTCCCCTTCACTTCCGGGTTTTTCCACTCCATTAATGACTCCCTCCTCTCCTAGAACATTGGAGTAAGGAATTTTCTCAGGTCTCTAGTCTCCTATCACCTAGACCAAACTGATACCTCCCAGCCTCTGACATCCCCCTGCACTTAGAACCTGAAGGGGTCTTCAAAAGATCTGATTTCATCCTGGGTCTTTCTTTCACCAGTGAAGACAAAGCATGATGTTGAGAATAGAGTGCCACTCTTGGAAATTGGAAGACCTGGGGTCATATGTCACACAACAGCTAACTGTGGTGTCCTGGACAAGTCACTTAAATTTCCATATAGCTCAGTTCTTCATCTTTAAAAGGAATAGGTTGGATGGGATGGCCTTGAAGACCCTGTCTATCCCTAAATCTAGATCTTTAGGATTTTAACCTCTCCATGGTTAAGTATAGTTCCATGAGTTCATGTAGCTTTAATTTAATATATGCTACTCTGCATTCCATTAATTGTGTTTGCATCATAATTTCTCAGCTTGACTGTGAGCTTATTTTCAACAGGGACAGGCTTTTATTCTTCTTGGCCTATGTCACAGGAAGGCATGTAGTGGGTGCTCAGTACACACATGTTGGATAAATGCTTTGCTGTAGAGCAGGAGTGAGCAAGTCTTTGGTAGGAAGTAGAGAAAGGATCAGTTTTTCCTTTTATGATCAGTGGGCAACAGTGTTGGATTTGGAGTCAAATAAGCTGTATTTGAATCTTGGGTTTGGCACTTGCTAACTATGTAACCTTGGAACAATCACTTAAGCTCTCTTATCTTCTTCACATTACAGCTGATGGGGTTGGGTTAGATGACTTCTAAGGCTAGAGTTCTTTTTTTTAACTTGTAAAGCAATTTTTATTGAAGTATTCTGAGGGAAATTTTCCATATTATAATAGTAAAAGTAGTAAAGTTGAACATTATAAAAAAATGCCACGGACAGAAGTGAGGGGCGAGGGTGGGGGCGCAAGGGGTGCCCTGCGGCCGAAGCATCTCATGCCTGCAGCACATTTCATTTCATGGGGTTGGACAGTTGAGGAGTGGTGCATAAGCAAACTAGAAAGACTAACCTACGACGGGAGAGGCGGCAACATCGAGATGCTAAGGCTAGAGTTCTTAAAAAAAATTTTTGTGTCACGGACCCTTTTGGCATTTCGGTGAAGCCCTATTTTTTCAGTATTCCAGTCAACATTTATTAAGTGCCTACTATGTGCTAACTTCTAGGGACACAAAAAGAGGCAAAAGATAGTCCCTGCCCTCGAGGATCTTATACTCTAATTGGGGAGACAGCATGCAAACAAATATATACAAAGCAAGCTATATTCAGGAAATAACAGAGCTAAGGCACTGAAAGTAAGAGGGGGTTGGCAAAGACTTCCTGTGGAAGGTGGTATTTTAGTTGAGCTTTAAAGGAAGCCAGGGTGGTCATTAGTCAGAACAGAGGTGGGAGAGCATTCTAGGCTTAGAGGGGAGCCAGAGAATGCCTGGAGCTGAAAGATAGAATATCTTATTTGTGGAACAGAAATGCTAATTTTAAGTTAGAGGATAGTGAAAATAAATATGTAGTTTTTTTTCCACCAAAGTGCTGAATTTTATGCATGGACACATGGATCCCAGGTACACATGGATCCTAGGTTAAGAACTCTGGCTCTAAAGGGTTGGCTCTTCCAGCACTAAACCTATACTCTTGTGAATGAATGAACATCATCTATCTAGCATGTTTCTGTGCTCAGGCCTCGTGTGTTGGGGGCCTTTGTTTTTCCTGAAGGCCTTTCATGAATGGAAATGCCTCCTAAAGCGTCCCTTCCTGTTCCACTTCCCTCTGATAGCCAGTTTTCCTTCAGTCTGAACCAAAGCTGTATGGCTGAAGTGAAGTCGTTTCTCTGGTCCCATGCAGCACACACACACAGAGCTGAAGTGGGAAGGGTATCAGTGTCAGAGCTGCCAAACCCTTCTCTTTTCCTCATTTTGGAAAAGAGGCAGAAAAGAGCTCTGAGGCAGCACCGGAAATGCCTTTTTCTATTACACCTTGAGGCATTCAGGAACCTCCTCCCTCTGCGAATTCCTGTCTCTGGAGGCCACTATTCCGGAAGCATCTCCAGGTGACTGACAATGGGAGCCAGCTAAGAGCTGTATTGACTCCTGCAGCTCTGGGTTCACAGGGGAGTGAACAGCTGTGCAAACTTCCAGGGCCACGTGTATGAGCCCTCACACCAGCGACTGGCAGTTCTTCCCTGAGCTGGAGGGAGCAGGCTTTTGCTTATAAGTGTAGGAAAGACCAGTTTTATTTTCTAATCCCAGGCTTCTCCTGTCCCTCAGTAGGAATGTTCTTAACCCACTGACCCAACCTCCTCCATTTGGCTTCTCTGTATTTCTGATAACAAGTCCCCATAGGTTAGGGCTCTGTATGTACCTGGATAGAGGTGAAGGTCCAGGGAGAATTCAAGTCGTCAGGTGTTTATTCACTTCCTGCTGTTTGCAAAACCTTGTGCCAGGTGCTGAGAGGTGGAAGGTGAGGAGAAAAAGGAAAGTGAAGCTGGTCCTGCCTTTAGAGAATGTAGGACTATGGAGCTTCCTTACATTCTGCCGGACTGTTTGGACTGTTTTAACAAATCCAGGCCCTATTTTCTGTCTAACATCATCTGGTGATTGACTTAGGGGCTTCCACCAAGGCAGGTGAAAAGTAGGTGTTTGGTCTGGGTATCAAAAGCCAGGCCAAATTTTCTCTTTGAACATCCCAGTCTTGGTTTGCTAATGGATCTATAAACCCTAATCTGCATTAAGAAGGCTAGGAAGCACAGTGGCTAGAGTATTGGATCTATACTCAGGAAGACTCAAGTTCAAATCTGTCCTCAAACAGTTACTGACCCTGGGCAAGTCACACAATACCCTGCCTCAGTTTCCTCAATCTGTATAATTGTACACCTACCTCCCAGGCTTGTGAGGATCAAATGAGATGTTTGTAAATGCTATCTTAAATGCTATGTATTATTGTTAACTTGACAAGTGTCGGGCAGCTGCCCAAATTTAATTCCTTCTTTCTTCTCTTTTTCTGTTTGTCTTTCTTTTAGTCTGTGCATGGTGTTTTCTTTTTCCACCTTCCTCTCTTTCCCCCTTCCTTCCCTCCTATCTTTCCTTCTTCTTCTATCTCCTTCATATATTTCTCTCCTTCCTCTAGCTTGGTTTTCTCTCCCTCTGTTTCTCTTCTTCCTCCCTTTCTGTTTTTCTCTGTCTCCCTTTTAAGAGCACAGGGATGCACTTCCCTAGCTGCCTGTTTGAGCAGCAGAAAATCTCTTCCTAGTGAAACAAGATGCTGGCCCTCCACCAGTGCTGGGGCCAGCTCAAGGACGATCGACCTCCAGCTTTCTGAGTCACTTGCTGGGAAATGTGAATGAAACCCAGCCCAACCGTGCTGGCCTGAGAGGTCACGCTAGAAGGCCTGCTGGCTTGCTGGGCAAACTGAGTAGGCCCTTATTAGCTCTGGGACTGGTCCCCAAATGGGCACCCAAGCTCAGCAGAAATAACCATAGCAACGAGACTGGCATTTCAGCACAGGCAACATAGGCCTCGAAGCCAGAGCAAGAACACAAAATGTCTGCTGGACACAGCTCGTAGCCGAGTGAAAAAGCTCTTTCTGCCAGCGTTTGGTGAAATCTCAGGCCAAGACAGGAGTTTGAGCTGTGGTGGCAGCACCGATGTACAGGGGCGCAGCAGCCCCCCCACCCATAATGCTCCCTGGGCTACAAAAACAGGCAGGTGGTTAAAGAACAAATGCCGGGAAGTGTTTTCCAAGAGTATGTGGGTTTGGCAAAAGGAAATATGTTTCTTTTTCTTTTTCTAGAACATAGAACACAGAATGTCAGGGTGGGGAGGGACCTTAAAGACCATATAGAGCCATTTCAGCTCCCCCTCATTTTACATTTGGAGACACTGAAGGGGGTGGGGGAGGAGAAGAGACTTGCCTACAGTAATCAAGGACAGAACTCAGGCTTAGAATCCAGGTGTCCTGTCTTCTTCTCAGAAGCAGCATGTATCATTGTAGGTCTGGGATTTGAAGCTCCAGAGACAGCGTGAACCTGGAGAGAGAAGATGTGTTTCTAGTGACTTTCAGACAGTCAGTATTTATTGAGTGCTTCTTATGTGTCAGGCACTGTGCTAAGTGTTGGGGATACAAAAAAGGGATAGATGACAGTCCCTGCCCTCAAGGAGCTTACAGTTTAGCGGGGGAGACAACACACAAACAAATATGTGCCAGACAAAATAAATGGGAAGTAACTCTTTAAAAGGGAAGGTTTTAGAATTAAGAGGGTTGGAGAAGGCTTCCTATAGAAGGTGGAATTTTAGTTGGGATTTAAAAGGAAGCCAGAGAGTTTAGTACTTGGAGAGGAAGAGCATTCTGGGTCTGGGGGACAGCGGGAGAGAATACCCAGAGTCTGGAGAGGGATCTCTTGTTTGTGGAACAGCCAGGAAGCCAGGATCATAGGAAGAAGCCAGGTTTTGAAGGGCTCTAAATGTGAAACACAACATTTTGTATTTGCTGCTGGAGGCAATAGGAAGCCGCTGGAGTTTATTGAGTAGAGGTTGTGGCATGATCAGGTCTATGTTTTGGGAAAATCACTTTAGTGGCTGAATGGAGGATGGATTGGAGTGGGGAGAGACTTGAGGCAGGAAGACTCACCAGCAGGCTATTGCAAAAATCAAAGTGTGAGCTAATAGGGCTTACACTAGAACGGTGGCTGTGTTGGAAGAGAGAAGCCGCCATATTTGAGAGATGTTGCAAAAGTGAAATCTGCAACCTTGGCGACCACTTGGAGATGAGGGTGGTCGGGGAAGGGCAAGAGTGAGGAATAAGATGGTGTTTACTTCTAGGCTAATAGGGAAGTTCTTCGGGGAGCATTTAGGGGGAAAGAGAATGAGTTGTGCTTTTGTCAAATTGAGTTCAAGATATCTACTGGACATCCGGTTTGAGATGTCTAAAAGGAGACTGGACTTTCAATATTAGAGGTCAGCAGATAAATTGGGGCAAGATAGGTAGATTCTGGAATGGTAATTAAATCCTTGGGAGCTGGTAAGGTCACCAAAGAAAATAGTATAGAGGGAGAAGAGAAGAAAGCCCAGGAGAGAACTCTGTGGGACACGCGCATGGTTAGAGAGTGTGATCCTAGTGAAGGATCCAACAAGGGGGCAGAGAGGAGTGGTCAGATAAGAGGAAAACCAGGAGACAGTGGTGTCCCCAAAACCTAGAGAGAATATTGAGGAGGGGAGAGTGACCGGTCAAGGAAAACGAGGCGTGAGAAAAGGTCTTTGGATTTGGCAACTGAGAAATCCCTGGTTACTTTGGAGAGCATTTTCAGAAGCTGTATTGTAAAAGGTCAAGAAGAAAGTGAGAAAAAAGAAATTAGAGGCACCTATTACAGACAGCCTGTTTTAGTTCAGTTACAAAGGGAAAAAGAGACAGAGGACAATAGTTAGCCAGGGTGGAAGGATCAAGTGAGTTTTTTTTTAGGAGACATGATCATGTTTGCAGGCAGTAGGAAGAGACCCAGTAAAGAGGGAGAGATGGCAAATAAGGGCAAGAGTGAAAACGTCAGAATGGGAAATCTGTTCGAGGAGCAGGATAGAATGGGATCACTTGAAACGCCCGGCCCACTAAGTCTGTTGCTTTTATACTGCCCTGTTCACCTGCCTCCTCTTGGCCTCTCCACTGAACGGTCCATCCATGAACCAGCAGTTAAATACCTTTTGGCACAGGTCCTCCACTCTCTGCCTACAAGGGCCAGGACTTTGACTAGGAAGGTGACCTTTAGATCCTGCATTGTTAGAGTGGGGACGGTGGGGACTTTAGAATCAACTAGTCAACCTCTTATGTTACAGATGAGGAAATAGAGGTCTACAGAGGTAAGGAAGCCCAAGATCGGCAAGCTTCTTTCCATTGTTCTGAGCTTTCTCCAGCGTCTCTTCCCATCATAGCTCTTTCCCTGGGTATTTTCTCCAGCACATACCAGTGTTCAGATCTGGGACCAGAAGGTCCCTCCCCTGGCCTAGCAAGTCCCTGCCTTTGTGTCCCCACCCCTTGCTAAAGAGAAGAACTTGGAGAGCATCAATCAACAAACATTTATTAATCACTAACTGTATAACCAAAAACAAAGATCCAGCCCTTCAGCCACTGGATACTCTAGGTTTTCTCCCTCTTTCTTTTCCAGATACTTCTTGCTTTATTCTCTTTGGTTCTTTAATATTTTATTAATGTTTTTTTTTAATACCTATTTCACTTCCCAATGATCCCCCACCAAAAAGCAAAGAAACAAAAACAACTTACCTTATAACAAAGAAACACAGTTAAAGCAAAGCAAAATAGGTTGTTAGCTGTATCTAAAAAGGTATACCTGATTCCACAGGTGTGGTCCCACCTCTGCCCAAGGCAAGAGCCATAATGGGATTTGGAGACATACCAAGAACTTGTGTCTCTGATACACATTGTATCGGAAAGCCTAACCATAGCCATCACTGAAGTGACATTGTATGTGTGTCTATAACACTGTTACATGTAACAGGAGTACCCCATGGGTACTCAGCTAGGGCTGAGGTCAGGTGGGTGCCCAGTACTGGGAGTCAGGAGCCCTGACCTCCAGTTCTTCTGCTGACTCAGTATGTGACCTTTGGCACTTCTCTATTCTTGACCCTGCTTTTCTCATCTGTAAAATAGGTAAAATTAGATAATAACATCTTCTTTTACAACTCTAGTCTTCCAGGATCCTCTAACTTTGTATGTGAAAAGATGTAAACTTTCTAAGAGTCAGAGAGAATATGGCCATTCCTAGCTGTCAGGAGGACTTCTGGGAGGCTTTCCCCACCAGGCATCTCTCCTAATTAGGCTCCAGTGTCCCATGGTCACCTGCAAAGAGGTGTCCCAATTCTTACCCTCTTCAGTTCTTCCCCAGGCCACCATATACATATGCACATCTATACTCTACTCTTTTCTGCATCTTGACCCATTAACTCCACGCCAGCCTCTTCTCCCTCTCTTGTCCTTAGTCCCTTAGCTATTGGACATTCTTGCCCTGCCAAGCCGCAGCCTTGGCCATCACTCCTCTCCACATGCTGCAGGACAAAGCCAGAGAAAATCATGAAAGTTTGCCACTACATATTTGTGTTACGTCATTTGTCACCTCACTTATCAGCTCACTCTCCTACTCATTGCAGCGGCTTTCCTAAGCCTTTCCATCCCTCCTCAGACCTTCCAGGGCTCCCTTTACCTTTTAGCCTCCAAGCAGAGAACCTTGCCTTATATCGCACTAAAGAAGTTCTTGCTGAGCTCACTGTTCTCTCTTTCTCCTTATGTCACATCGCTCAGATGCCTTCCCCACTGTCTCTTCCACCCATCTCACATGAAGAGGTGACTTCTTCTTTCTTCTCAAAAAATTTAATGATTTATTTCTTTTTAGTTTTCAACATTCGCTTCCAGAAGTTTTAAATTTTCTCCGGCTCCCACCCCAAATGGTGAAGAGGTGACTTTTCTTCTTGTCAAGACTGACGCCTCTATGTGCACCAGTGATTTCACTGGATCTCGTCTTTTCCAGCAGATTGCTCCCTCCGTTATCCCTCCTGTCACGAATCTTTAATCTCTCCCTGCTTATTGGCTGCTTCCCTGCCTGCCTAGTTCTCCCCCATCCTCAAAAAGCCCTCACTTGGATCAGTCCATCATCTATCTATCTAGCTATCATCCTACGTCTCTTCTCTTCTCCCTTTTATAACTAAACTTTTTGAGAATGCCATTTACAAAAGGTATCTCTACCTCCTTTTTCCTCGGTCTCCTTAACTCTACTATCTGACTTTTGACTTCATCATTCACCAGAAACTGCCCTTTCCAAAGTTACTGTTTTGTTGTTTTCATTCATTTCAGTCATGTCTGACTCTTTGTGAACCCATTTGGGGTATTCTTGGCGAAGATCCTGGGGTAGTTTGTAATTTCCTTCTCCAGTTCAGGAAACTGAGGCAAACAGGGTTAAGTGACTTACCCAGGGTCACATAGCTAGTAAGTGTTTGAGGTCAGGTTTGAACTTCTGTCCTGACAACTCCAGGCTGAGTACTCCACCACCTGGTGATCTCTTAGTTGCCAATCCTAATGGTTTTTTTTCCCAATCCTCACCTTTCTTAACTTCTCTGCATGCTTTAATACTGTCAATCAGTTTCATCTTTTTGATACTTCTCTCTAGGCCAGGGCATTTTAAACTTTTTTCACTCAAGACCCCTAATCAGCACTTTTTATTGAACTGTGGGTCGTGACCCCATATGGGTTATCCATACCTCACCAACCTTTGTAGCTCAACTGACAGTGGTTCCTCTGCTAGAAACCTTTCAACTAATTGCTCATAGTTTGGGGTCAAAACCAGTCAGAATTCTCCCATGTGACAGTCTTTCAAATACTCAAAAACAACTATCTTGCCATTCCCCTCCCCACCAATCTTTTCTTCATCCTCAAATTCCATCCTCAAAATTCCTTCAGCAGATCCCCATGGCATAAACCCAAGGCCCTTCCAGATACTTGGTGCCCTCCTCTGGACTTTCTCCACCTTAGCAATATTTCTTTTTCTTGAACTTTTAGTTTCATAGGCAAAGAAACCCCTTCCACCAAAGTAGATTGGTCCCCGAAGATGGGAGTTTATAGGCTGAGGGACTTGCCTGGATCAGCTAGAGGTCACCTGACTCAGTCAGGGTCATACAGTATGTGTCAGAAGCTGAACTAGAGCCTACATCTTCCTATCTTCTGGAAGCCAGCTTTGCCCCATACTGCTGTGTTGCTATCATTCATGATATTAAAACCCAGATTTTCCTGACTCTGACTTGACTTCCAAAACTACGTTTTTGGTCAAAACAAGACAGAGTATATCATGATTAGAGAAATGCAAATTAAAACAACTCCAAGATACTATCCCACCTATTAGATTGCCTAACATGACAAAACAGAAAAATGATAAATGTTGGAGATGTTGGAAAATTGGCACAGTAATGGAATTGTTGGTAGAGTTGTGTACTGATCCAGCCATTCTGTAGAACAGTTTGGAACTATGCCCAAAGGGCTATAAAACTATGCATACCCTTTGATC
This sequence comes from Petaurus breviceps papuanus, assembly GCF_028583685.1. Lineage (NCBI taxonomy): Eukaryota > Metazoa > Chordata > Mammalia > Diprotodontia > Petauridae > Petaurus > Petaurus breviceps. Next base: position 6,461,282 of record NW_027185809.1, read on the forward strand.
CAGCAATACCGCTACTAGATCTGTATCCCAAAGAGATCACAGAAAAGGACCCACATTTACAAAAACTATTTATAGCAGCTCTTTTTGTGGTGGCAAAGAATTGAAAATTATCAGGATGCCCATCATTTGGAAAATGGCTAGACAATTTGTGGTATGTGAATATAATGGAATACTGTTGTTCTGTAAGAAATGATGAGCAGGGGAATTTTAGAAAAAACCTGGAAAGACTTACATGAACTGATGTTGAGTGAAGTAAGCAGAAGCAGGAGAACATTGTAAACAGTAACAACATTATGCAATGATCAGTTGTGATTGTCTTAGCTCTTTTCAGCAGTAAGACGATCCAAGACAATTCCAAAAGACTCATGATGAAAAATGCTATCCACATCCAGAGAAAGAACTCTGGAGTGCGAATACAGATTGAAGCAAACTATTTTCACTTTTTTGTTTTCTGTTTCTTCTTTTTTGTGGTTATTCCCTTCTTTTACAACATGCCTGATGTGGAAATATATTTAACATGATTGTACATATAATCAGTTTGCTTGCTATGTTGGGGAGGGGGAAGGGAAGGAAAGGAGGGGAAAAAAACAAGACAGAGTATAGTGGAACCTTCACCTCCTCATTCCTGGAAATCATCTCTTGCATAATGCAGCCCAGGATCAAACCTACTTTTTTTGGCTGCCGTATCCTATTATTGACTCACTGATTACACCATATTTCTCTTCTCTAGCTTCTCCTGATGATAATTGTGATCTGTACTTATCTACCCTCCCAGACCAAGTTTCTCTGCACTCGCCTATAAGTTCTTACCTGTCTTTTGTCTTCCATCTTCTTTGCTAGGGTCCTGCCTCTGCTGGAGCATGCCCCTGGCCAGATCTCCCCAAGCAGCCTGTCTGGCTCTGAGCTCAGCGAGGTCACCAGACCCTATTCCCGCTATGACCTGGATGAGATTGATGCTTACTGGCTGGAGCTTGTTAACTTGGAGCTGAAGGAGATGGGTATGTGTGCTGCCTGCTTTGTGGCTTGGGAGGTGGAGTTATGCCAGACCAGAGGCATGGGGATGAGGGATGGTGGAATTAGGACTCAGACATACCACTTACTTAGCACTCTAAGCAAGGAGGCTTACTTCTGGTAGCAGCTTCTTTTAATGAAGCTATTCCTTGGTAACTCTGATCCTGATTGTTAGCCCTAAGACCTCTTTAGAAGATGCTGCTTAAATTTCATGGATCATGATTCTGGGGACTCTGGTAGAGAATGGGGCAATGACCTCATGCGGTAATTGGGTAAGAGAGAGGAGACAAAAGATAGCCTTTAGGCTGTTTTCCATCCAGTGTGCCCCAGGTTTTTCATTGTTGAGGCTGTATCTGGAGATGAGAGGGATGGTGGTAACCATACCAATCATGGTCACTACTGATATAATGACAAGGCACCATGGTCTGCCACTAGGAAGCAGGAAAGGCATGTGGTTGTTGGCTGTATCACAGTGTCTGTGTGTCTATGTCCATGCTGATTACCAAGTTTTTAATAAATGTCTTCTGTGTACATTGCTTCATGTTTGGTGGTGTGGTGGGAGGGGAGATGAAGGCAGGTGGATGGTAGTGATACACTTTCCCTGTTTCTGCGGCACAGCTCAGCTGGGAAGGCAAGGCAGCATGCAGGAAACCTTCCGAATACATGATCTCCAGCTCTAGGCCTGGCGTCCCAAGGCCTGGCTTCATCCGGCCCTGCCACTGTGTGTCTTAGTCAAGTTACTCTTTGGGCCCCAGTATTCTAATCTGTAAAGGGAGGGCACTGGACTCAATGATGTCTGACATACCTTGCAGCTCTGACCTTTCGTGATCCCATAGGGAGACTGTTGCTATAGGGCCTTAGAGGAGAGGTGAGGAGGGCCAAGAGTAGAAAGGAAGGACTTAGAGGAGGGAACGTTTATACTGGGCTTTGAAGGGATAGACGGAATGTAGAGAGGCAGAAGAGAGGGTTGGGGCCAGGGCCTGGGCCTGGGGAAGTGGCCTTTCAGTCAAGTGGGAGCGCCAGGAGCAGAGGTACAAAGGCAAACGTTAGCCCGGGATCTTCTGAAAGCAAAGAGAAGACCAGACTACGGCAGACCACCCCAGCACTCGTTGGGCATTTCTGTCCAGCATTCCTTCCTGCTGGTGTTTTCTTTCTTTTTCATGTCACCTTCTTTGTAAAATACCTTGTCCCCCTTCCTCCCTTGGGAGAGCTATCCCTTGTTACAAAGAACTAAAATGAGAAGAGGAAAGAAAGTCAGTTCAGAAAAATCAATATCAACTAAATCAGGGGTGTGTGTGTGTGTGTGTGTGTGTGTGTGTGTGTGTGTGTGTGTGTGTGTGTGTGAGTGAACACCTCCATGTGACCATACAAGCAGTATTCCACATTGGCAAACCTCTCTTGGCTACCTCCACAAAGAAGGAAGGGAAGCATTTTTTCATCTCTTTATAGAGCATTCAGTCTGGGTGGGGTTTTCTGTCCTTTCCATTTATACTGTAGTCATTGTGTTTGTCACCTCCTGGTTCTGCTCACTTCACTTCCCATCAGTTCTTAGGAGTCTTCTCATGCTTCTGTTCACTTTTCATCTTTTTATACGTCACAGTAAGATTCCATTGCATTGTGTCCCTTTTCTTGTTGAGCAGTTGTTCCCTGGTGGATGGGCACCTAATTTATTTACAGTTATTTTTCATTACAAAAAAAAGTACCATCTGATTTTTTTTAAATGGAGTCAGGTTTATGCTTCAGGAAGAGCAAGAGGAAGTATAATGGGAAAGAGGCTGGTAGATGGGTTTTATTCTGGCTCCGCTGCTTCTGGGCTACGTGACCTTGGACAAGATCCACATCCCTTTCTGAACCCTAGATTTCCATCTGTAAGATTGAGGTATTTGGGGTAAATGATCGTTTTCCTTTTTGTTTTTAAAGGGGGGAAGGAAGGCAATTGGTGTTAAGTAACTTGCCCAAAGTCACTTTGTGTGTGTGTCAAGTGTCTGAGGCCACATTTGAACCCAGGTCCTCCTGACCCCAGGGCCGGTGCTCTATTCACTGCACCACCTAGCTGCCCCAGTGTTAGATGATCTTGAAGGGCTCTGAGCTCTGAGTAAATAAATTCCTTTTTCCTTCAGGGGCATAGATTTCAAAGTAAACTACCTCCTTTCTTATCATTTATCATAATCATCTCATTACTTTTCCCCTTCTCAATATTGTTCCTTCTTCACTGTTCTGCTTTCTACAGTGGGGTAGACACTCTCCCTCCTCTTCCCTTGTACCCTCAGCATCCCTAGCTCTGGTGACTCATGTCTGGCCTTTGGCTTCTTATCTCCATTATCATCCTCCCTGAGCAAGAAACTTGAAGGATTCTCACTGACCCCTTCCACAAATATGCCCCAGAGTTTATACATTCAACCACAAATATTTATTGATCTCTTAATTTATGGGATCAACTTAAGTGGGGAGCTCTACAAAGTTCAAAAAAGAATTCCCTGCCTTCATGGAGCTTATGATCTAGAATGGAATAAAACACATACATAGATCGTTTTAACATATATCATCATTATCATTAGTTCACATTTATATAGCATGTTACAGTTGCAACAAACTATGTAAAATACATTATTTTATTCAGTCCTGAAAAGAGTCATTGGAGTTATTATTAATCCCCATTTTTGTGAAATGAGGGAAAAAAGGCCGAGAGGCTAAATTATTTATCCAAGATCACACTTGTAAGGGCTTAAGTCACAATTTGAATCCAGGTCTTCCTTTTCCAGGTAGCACATTTAACCTTTTAAAATACGTTTATATTGAGGTGTGGTAGAAGGTACTCTGGCCTGGGGGTCAGGATACCAAAGTTCTGATCTTGACTTTGCTCCTGACTATGAGCTGGAACAAGTTAACTTCCCTATCTGAACTAGTGTTTCGCCATCTGTAAAATGAGGGGAATGTCTGTCAGTCAGTAAACATTAATTAAGCACCTGCTATGTGCCAGGCACTATGCTAAGCACTGGGAATACAAAAAGAGTCAAAAGACAGACCCTGCCAAGACCATTCTGACTCCTGGTCTAATGTTTTCTGCCCTATGCCATAGGATCTTCTCTTGTTTTGAATAGTTTACTGAGGCCATCCATGTTTCATACTCAAGGAAGTAAGAACCATGTGGATAATAGTAAAAGATGCCAGTCACAGACACCTGTGCCTGCCCTTAACTCTAGTCAGTCTTTGTTTCTGAGCCCTAGAGGTTAATTTCCAAGAACCTGCCTGAAAAGTGTCCAGTGGTCTTTGTGCTTTGAGATTCAGAATTGCAGTGAGACTAGAACTTAAAGTCTGAGAAAAAGCAAACCAAGTTCACTGCCCACGGCACTTGAAACCTTAAGAGTCTGTTGTGAAGGGCATCCTGTGCTCATTAGAGACCAAACCTGGCATAACCAGGGGCTGGCACATAGGAGATGCCCGGGCTCTTCCTGGATCTTCTCCCCAAATAGTGACAAGGATGTCTAGAAACATTTCTGAGCTCCTGGGTTTTAGGGATAGGCAGAACTACAGTTTAGGTTCCTTGCCATTGGCCTATAGTCCCAGCCTCAGAGTCCAGGGTCCTTTGGCAGCCATTTCTCCTCGCCTAGTCTAGGCACCTTCTGGCCCAAGACACCATAAGGATTGCGATTAGAGCTGGAGACAACCCCAACCTTTGGCAGTCCCTGTTTATCAAAACTCTAATGTGTTTTCAAGTCCTGTGGAGAATAGAGGTAGGAGGAATCCATAGTTACTACCCTCAGGGAGCCAATAGTCTAATTTCATCACCTCCACCTTAAATGTTCCCCCCTTCCTCATTCACTTGGTCTCAACTGATCAAAACCTTATCCATCCTTCAAGGCCTCATGAAGCCTTTCCGTGTTTTCCTCAAGTTGGAACTGAACTCTCCCTCCAAATCCCCACCGTTATGGCACTTAATTCTTCAGCTTATATTCTAGTATTTGTATATCCTAGAATGATATGAGCTGTGAGCTCCTTCAACCCCAGGAAGTTTCTTTTTTTTTTTTTTTTTTTTTTTTTTGGTGGCAGTAATGCAACTAGTAAGTGTATGAGGGCAAATTTGAACTCAGGTCCTTCTGACTCCAGGTCTGGTGCACTGTCCACTGCACACCACCTAGCTGCCCCACCCAGAGATGTTTTCGTAATCATTTTTGTAGCTCCCACAGTGACATGCACACCACCCTGGGAATTCATAAGTACTCAGTAATTCTGTGTTGAATAAATGAGTATGTTTTAGTGTCGTATACATAACATGTAACTGTCAGCGTTCATTTTTCATTTCAGCATTCATTCAGTTGTTCTTCCGTATAGTGTCTTCCCAAGAGAGCGTGATAAAGTGAGAAGGGTTTCGGACTTCAGAGTGTGGAGATTTGGGTTGGAATCCCAATGTAACCACGAGCTAGTCGCTTCCCCTCTTTGGTCCAGTTTCTCCATGTTATAAAATGAGGGCTTTGAACTGAATGACCTCTGAGGGCCTTCCTGACTGTGGTGTTCTGTGATTCTGGGTCACATATATACACATCGACACATTCACCGAGTTAGGAGATCTGCTTGCAGGAGGATAACTTCAAAGATGCCTCGTGACGGAGCTTTAGTATATGCTGGAGTCGGAGAAAGTTTGTCGGAATATACTGAGCTCCCACCTCCCTAGCCTCAGACAGGTTTACTGCTGCCTGAGACGGCATTAGCTGTTTTTGGCTGTTATCTTGCCCTAGTGACTCATTCACTTCACAGTCCATCAAAACCCGTAGATTTTTTTCATACAAACTATTGTCTAACTAGTCTTCAGTCTTAAGGTTTTTCATCTTATTACATTCTGCCTCCATTCAGGCAGAGAACAGAGATCTTTTTGTATCCATTCATTATATTAGCTTTTCCTTTAAACTTTCTTCTAAATTTTTTTCCTTAAAAAAAAAAAGGTTTTCTTTGCCCTTTTTTTCCACTATAGATATTTCCTGATTCTCTTTCCTTTTTACTCCATGTCCAAACCCTTTCTTCTCACAGAGAACATTTAAGTAAAACCAAATGACCTATTGATTTCAGCACTCATAGTCCAGCCCTATGGAGAAGAGAAGGCTGTGTCATCATCTCTCCTTAAGGACTGATAATTGATTATTGCCTTTAATATGAGTTCAGCGGCCTTTTTAAAATTTATGTTATTGTAATCATCACGTATCATTTTCCTGATTCTGCTTTTACTTATCTCTACATCAGTTGATAGAAGTTTTCCTATTTTTTTCTGAATTCTTCATTCATCATTTCCTATGGAAAAATTCTGTTCCATTACATTATATACCATAGTTGTTCAGCCACTCCCCTGCTCTATACATACGCAGTTTTCTTCTGTTATTGATTGTTTTATGGGGTTTTTTCTTACCATAAAAGTACTGCTATTAAAATTTTGGCACATGGGGTTTTCTTCCTTTGGTCTCCTTGGCAGGTTTAGTAGTGAGATCACTGGGTCGAAGGGTACAAAAGAATTTACTGACTTTTTTTTGCATAATTCCACATTATCAATCTCCCATCCATTGCAGTCTCCGGTGAGCTCATAGATATTTCTTTATGTTCCAGGTCCTGGGAGGGGGATTGGAAGTGAGCCTGAGGCAGAAGGGGAGGCCCAGAACTGGCTGAAGTCCCCCACCTTCTAGAGATGGACAGGTGGAACAGGGAAGGGCCCAAAGACTTCAAAGGACAGCCCTGAACTGTCCATTTCATTTGGTCTTAATAAAATGGGGAATGAAGGAGGTTAATGACATTTAAAAACAGATGATTCCAAGCCTATTTTCCAAGCTGTAATCACTATGTAAGAGTTCTTTCATATAATAAGCAACATCTTAATTGTTCCCTGGAATTCCTTAAAGAACATAAGTATTCTCTCCTGAGATGTGCTCGAGAAGGAACCGAGGGAGAGGAGGTGCTGGGTTCTGGGTTCTGAGGGCAAGTACCTTAGGCAGGAACCTCTTGAGAGCAAAGTAACAAGTTGCACGATTGAGTCTAGAAAAACACCTGTAGCACAATGAGAGGAAAATTGGCAGCTAGCCACAGCATGCAAGCAGGGTCCTGGAGGAAGTCGTGGGATCATACAGAGTCATCCTAGAGCTGGAGGCCATCCGGTACAGCCCCCTCCTTTTATAGCTGAGGAGAGAGAGGCTGGGCCAGGTTAAATGACTTGCCCAAAGTCCGGTGCGTTATAGACTTCCAGGACCGGATTAGAACCCAGGTCCTCGACACCATAGTCAGTTTGCTTCCCACTGTACTATACTCTTCCTCCTGCCCTGCTGAGAAACTCCCAAGTTGGTGATGGGAACTTTTCAGTGAAGAAAAGCTGAGCCTGTGCCAGCAGATGGTGAAGTTAAGGAGGCAGGCAGCAAGGAAGGAGAAGCCTCTGGAAAGGCAAGCTCGGTAAGAACCTCTGAAAGGTAAAAAGACACACCTGTGACTTAAATCTGTGGGGAAAACTGTCTGCCAAGGTGAGTTCCCGAAAACAGGCCTCCACTTTCTACCTTGGCTGGTGAATCAAGCCATGGAGAGGTCAAGCAGCCTGAGCAGTCCAAGGAGGAGAAGGGCGGCTGTGAGCAACAGAGCCCGGTTCCCAGCTGCCTGATGGCACCGCTTGCCGACCATGTAAGCAGGCATTTAGGTGCTACGTTGAGAAAACAAGGTTTCTCATCCAGATTTCCTTTTTCTTTTTTTAATGCTATGCCTATGATTTTTGTTGTTTGTTTGTTTCAGTTGTGTCTGATTCTTTGCGACCCCGTTTGGGGTTTCTTTGGCAAAGATACTGGAGAAGTTTGTCATTTCCTTCTCTAGTACATTCTACACATTAGGAAACTGAGGCAGACGGTTAAATAACTTGTCCAAAGTCACAAAGGTAGTAAGTGTCTGAGGCCAGATTTGAACTCAGGAATTATATTGGTATAAGAAACCTCTGATAAGGCATCCCCCCTTCCCATGAAGATTGGCACCTGCTTTGTAACTTACATCCTTACAGAGATAAGTGACAAATCCTGCTATATGAATACAATGGAATATTATTGTATGGTAAGCAATGATTACTATGAAGAATTCAGAAAAACTTGGGAAGACCTATATTGACTGATACTGAGCAGAACCAGGAGAACAATTTACATGAAGGCCATAAAAATATAAAGGAATACAACTTTTAAAGACTTCAGAATTATGCACAGTAGTGACCTATCATGGGTACAGAAGACTGATGGTAATTCGTGTTGATAGACTAGAGGTATTAATCAACAAGCATTTATTAAGCAACTGCCATGTGCCAGCTATTGTTCTAAGAGTTGGGAATATAAATACAAGCAGAAAGACAGCCCCTGCCCTCCAGGCACCTAGATCACATATCACATCACATCATACACCATATCATGTTATATTATAATGGGGAGAACTGCACATAAAAGGAAGCTGTGAAAAGGGGAGTGGGGGAAGAAGGTACCCAAGTGGGGTGCACAGTCTGTTCAGCCACTATTCCAGTTGATGGGCATCTCCTTCATTTAATGTACTTTGCTACAACAAAAAGTTCTGCTATAAACATTTTGTACTTTTGGGTTCTTTCCTGCTCTCTCTGAGCAATGTGGAGCGTTCCTTCATAGTGTTGTTGCTGAGTTAAAGGGTTTCTACAGTTCAGTGATTTTTGGATAGAACTCCAAATTGTCTTCCAGAGTGACTGGATCATTTCCTAGCTCTACCAACAGTGAGTTAGTGTGCCTGTCAGCCCCTCCAACAATTGTCATTTTCATCTTTCAAACTCTTCGACTTGAAGCCTCTCTCTAGCAAACCAGAAAGTTGTTGCAAAGCCATGACCCCGAAAGAGAATGTACCAAGGAAACTATATGTTTGGGTCTTTTCCAGTACAGAACTCTACCATGTAGCATCTCATATCTGGGTCTTCTCTCACCTACCCTTATGCATGTGTGTGTTTCTTTCCATTCCAGCATCTTGGGCTAGAGCCACAGAAGATGGGTCTAAGTGCTTCATGTCCGCGGTAGAGTAGCGTTCCCTTGCAAGTCTCTGCTTATTTGGGTGAGGCTCTATGTTTCTAGAAGATTTTAGAGGTAGATCCTGAGTTGGTCACTTTATACAAGATTGGAAACCATTGCTGAGAGTTTTACCCTGGTATATCTCTAGACCAAGAATTCTTCATATCTACTTTATTTTTAATTTGTGTATTTATAATGGTCAGAAAGACTTAGTCACTCAAAGTCGTTCCTAAAACAATATTGCTGTTACTTTATACAATGTTCCCTTAGTTCTACTCACTTCACTCTTCATCATTTTGTGCAAGTCTTTCTATGCCTTTCTATGCATTTAACAATATTATTCTAAGAGGAGGTCCAAAGGCTTCACCAGACTACCAAAGAGGCCCATGATCCAAAGAAAAAGGTTAAGAACCCCTGCTTCCCACATATGCCAGACCCTGTTTCTGAAGGCTAGGGTCTGAAAAGAGAAATCCCAGGGAAGAAACCTAACCCCTTCACTGAAAGGAGATTAACCAAAGATAGTGGAAGGCCTAAGAATTCACACCAGCTCTCTTGATGAATTGCTTTGGTTTGACAGTAGCCACAGAATCCTTGTTGCTATTGGGATGATGAAGGTCATTTTGGATACGGACTTCTCCCCAAACCACTCAGTGAAAGCAGAGGCTCAGTACAAAGACACCAGAAAGTAAAACAATCTGTCCCGTGCTTTAATCTTAAGCTTCAGGGATAATTGGTGTCAGAAGGTGGCATATCAGGTGATAATTAGTTGCTCTGAGTCTTTGAAAAGTGCGGAAACCATTTATGTTTAGGAGAAGAAGGTGGGCTTTGCATGACCTCACATCCAGGCAGTAGGCATTAAGTGGTCAATGGTGTGACCCAGTGGTTGGTGCAAAGAGTCAGGCATACGGAGACAAAGAGGTTCCAGCCTCCCTGTGCTTTTGATTAGATAAGGCCCATCTCTGTATCAGGCCTCCCTATACTGCAGGCTATGAAAAAGCAAATAGAAATCTAGGTTTGCTGGGCCTGTGAACAGTGCAATGGTAGCAGATCAAGGTGTCCCAAACTGAGCTTTTGCTAATTAATACACAAGGGTCCCTACTTTAAGTAAACCTGTATATCAAAATTCAGACACTTTGAAAACTGATCAGTTAAAGTAAGGAGCAAGAACTATCCATACACAGAAGGTTCTTTTTCACTTTACAAAAAGGCACAAAACATCTTTTTTCAAAGCTCTGTAAGCATTTGTGCATATAATAAAGTCTCAGTAAATGTTTGAACTGAGTTGAACATTTTCAAAATAACTGTTAAATCATTGGCATATATAGTATTGAAAAGGACATTGTGCTTGAGGTAAAAAGACCTTGAATTCACATTCTGGATCCAACACTTAGTAGCTTTTGGAGCAACTGACTCACTTCACCTCTTCAGGCTGAAAAAGGAGGGGGTTATAATATTGACTTCTAAGGTACCTGCCAGTTCTGATACACTGTGATTCCATGAAAAGGAATTCCGTTTTCTAGCACGTGACTTGACTTCCTGTGAACACATCCATTGTATAAAGTGAGGTATGCCTATAGGAAATTGTAGTGTCTGGATTGTAGCTCTGGTCGCCCTTTCCTGCTTTCTCTATGAAGAGGTGAAGAAAAAGAGAAGAGTTGGTGGGGGTCAGGGCAGGGAGAGGCAGGATATGGGTGTGGAGTGTTGCTTATTACTGTCAGATTAGGTCCGTGGGTCACTTGGTTTTACTGAACTTCCCCCCCCCCCCACTTTCTACAAGTGTTTACTTGTTGATTAGAGAGAGGAGAGAGAGATGTAAATTGGAGGTGATATAAAAAAAAGATATCAATAAAAATGATAAAAAATAGAATAAACCAAAATAAAGAATAAAGGGCTTAATTCGTACTCTGTGGGGACATGTCCCATATTCTTCTCTGTACGGTTCCTCCCATTAGGAAACACTATTGCCAGGAAACAATTAATGGTAAAAGTGTCTTTTATACAGGACTTTACAGTTTATAAATACGCCTCCCATTCATCATCTCATTTGAGCCTCTACCTCCCTGCGAGGAAAACAGTAGAGGGATATTTTCCCTATTTTTCTTTTGGGGAAACAGAGGCCGTTCAAGGTTAGGTGACTTCTCCAAGTTTGATAAGCTTATTGATGAATCTGGAATTTTACAAAGCACCTGGTTTCTATTTGCTGTTGGTAGTTGAGTCATTTTGTTTCCTTGACTAGTGACAGCCCTAGCTCTGAAGTCAGAAGGATGCATTTACAGGGTGAGTTGATATGGACAATGGCCTTTTTTGCTCGGGGGAGAGGCTTTGAGGTTGGTGGGTGGGTAGGGAATGACTCATGCAATTGCCCTAACCTGCCAGCCTGGAGAGAGCTATGGAATGAATGCTCACACCTCAGGTTTTCATCTCGGCTCTTTACTGCTCTGCTCGCTGAGTGGGAGTACCCAAGCTTAGGTTTGTAGACTGTTCTGATTCAGGAGTCTGTGTGCCCAAGAGTTAGTCAGTGAACCCCTTTGCCTGGGACCGGGGGCATTGTCTGTTCTCCTCTTCCCGTAGCCTTTCGAAGACCTTTCCCAGGGGTGTCTCTGCCTTCTCTCTGGGGCCAGTCCTTTCCTCCCTGGCAAACACAGTGGCTTCCCTTTGCCCCAACGTGTAGATACAGCTCAATGTGCTGGTGGTTTGGCCTTTAGAAACTAGTATAACAGTGGCTCCATTGTCTTCTTTCCAGCCTGAAGTGTCACCATGGCTGGGAAGAGGTAACAGTGAGAAGGACTGAGGGTAGGGGAAAGGCAGGACAGACATGGAATTAAGGTGTCAGGAATTTGGGGGTTGGGTGGAGAGGGGAAAAAAGACTTCCCTCTCATCGTTTTCTGTTCTTATCAGTCAGCCAACTGACACAGCAGACGTTTGCCCGGCTTAAGGATTTAAGGAAAATAAAGATGGAAAAGACACGCTTCTTTTCCCCAGAAACAGGACTCACAAAAAACAGCACGATGCAGTAGAAGAATGTTGGATTTGGAGTAGCAGGTTCAGATCCTACCTTTGCCATTTATTTCTGCCCAGTGCCAAAAAGAGGGGGAGGGGGAGGGAGAGAGTCAGCGGCTTTCCTCTTTGCTCCCATACTTCTGTAGGCTGTATGGCTGGAACCCATGACAGCACAAGAGGACCTATCAATCAGGCCTCTTTGAAGCTGTCAAGTACCTTAACTGATGACTGGGGGAAAGGGAGCTGTGTTCTTGGGAAAGTAACTTAATCTCTCTGGTTCTTGGTTCCCCCATCTGTAAAATGAGAGTTGGCCTAGATGGCCTGTAAGACCCCTTTCAGGGGGCGGCGAGGTGGCACGGTGAATAGAGCATCGGCCCTGGAGTCAGAAGGACCTGTGTTCGAATTCAGCCTCAGACACTTGACACACTAGCTGTGTGACTTTGGGTAAGTCACTTAACCCCAATTGCCCTCCAAAAAGCAAAAAAAAAAAAAAAAGACCCCTTTCAGATCTAAACTGATGACTCTGTGATCCCATATTAAAAGTTACAGGAAGTTATACAGCAGAATGTGAGAGTCAGAGGTGGATGAGGGTACCTCAGGTGGGGTAAAGCAGCATGAGCAAAGGAACAGCAGCAGCAGTGATGATGGTGGTGAGTATAACAGTAGCTGAAGGTTTACAAAATGCATCACACATCTCTTTCAACCCTCACAATAACCCTGAGGTAGGAGCTGCTGTTACCCCCATTTTAATAATAATAACAATAATAATAATAGCTAGCATTTATGTAGTACTTCAAGGCTTGCAAAGCACTTTACCCTTTTATCTCTTTTGATCTCACTACAACTCTGGGAGCTTATTATTCCCATTTTACAGATGAAGAAACTGAGGCTGAGAGGTCAAATAAACTGCTGGGTCACGGAGCTAGTAAGAGTCTGAGGCAGGACTGGGATTCAGATGTTCCTTACAACTGAGTTCAAGGCTGCTTGGGGAAGAGGAACCTAGCAAGATAGATTGGAATAGACAAAAGCAAAGCAGGGGGTCGTGTGCCTAGCTTTAGGCTAGGTGATTCTCTGGGGGAGACAAAAGCAGCATCTACATAGTAGGTGCTTAACAAATGCATATTAATTCGTTGTTCCAGGCCTCATGCTCTGATCTGTTCCTGCAGAGATGCCTCTTCTGGGGGAGCATTCAGCTTGGTTTGTTCCCTTTCCCTTCAATTCAGTAAAGCTCTTTTAAGCACCTACTATGTGCCAAAAAGCTAAAAGGGGAGAGGGGAGTGTTAATGTGTGTGTGGAGTCAAAACTAAGCCGAGCTGCCGATGGAAAGTAGAATTACCTGCTTAGTGGTGACCCCAGCCCTCTCTGAAGGGAAGCCTTGGGAAGAGTTAGGTGCTCTACCTTCCAGTGATAGGGGAAAAGGAGCAGGGAATGCTGGGTATCAAGAGCTGAGTCAGTTTACATGGTGATGAGATAACGGGGGAATGTTCAGATGTCCTGGGGGAGGCCTGATGTGTGGACACTAAGTGTGGGATGACACTACCTTTTCCCCTAGCCCTGGTCCACTTTCCACCCCTTCCTGCCACTGTCCAGTGGAGCCCAGCTCCACGCTCAGAGGAGATTCATGTGATCACAGAATCTCAGAGGTCATCTCTTGAGGAAAGAGACCCAGAAGGCACCTAGGCCAACCCTCACCTGAAAGGGCATCCTTTCTAGAACAGTCCTAGCCATGGGTCATTGAGCCTTTTGTTCTCCGTTTCCAGAAATAGGGGACTAACCCCATCCTGAAGCAATCCATTAAGCTTCAGACAGATAGCCTCGATTATTCGGAAGTTTTCCCTTACAGCGAGCCAAAATGCCAAAATTTTGCTCTCTCCAACTTCCACTAGTGACTCCTCTTGCCCTCTGGGGCAAAACAAAACAAGTCTAATCCCTCTTCCATGTGGCTGCACCTTAGTTACTTGAACATAGCCATCACATCCCCTGTAGTGCTTGTCTACGCTAAAAAAAAGCCCTCCAGTGCGCCCGTAAGATCTGGTCTCCGTTCCTCTCACCATCCTGGATAGGCTAGGTTTTTTGGTTTTTTTAACTTTTATTTATTTTATTTTTGATTTATGAAATAAAACAAGCATTTCTATAACATAGTAGAATTTTTTACAAAGATGATTGTATGTGAAACTGCAGGTCTGTTAGGTTCGACTTGCTATTTTAAATATATAATAAAGTTATTGTGTAACTTTTCTTTTTTTCTTCCCTTCTCCCCTCACCCCCCTGCCCTAGACATGGCTACCATTAGACACGTGTGTATGTGTGTACAAAACAATTTTATTCATACTTCTGTTGATCAGTTCTTTCCCCGGATGCAGATAGCGCCTCCTTCGTATGATCTTTGTTGTTAATTTGGGGTATTCATAATAGTCACAATGAATGTAGATCGAAGCCTACTCTTTTCTCGTTTTTTTCTTTCTTGTGGTTTTCCCTTTGATTCTGATTCTTCTTTACAACACAACTAATGCAGAAATATGTTTCATAGGATTGTATATGTATAGCTCGTATCAGATTGCATGCCGCCCTGGGAAGGGGGAGGGAGGAAAATTTGGAATTAAAAATCTTATAAAAGTGAATGTTGAGAACTGAAAGTAGAATAGTCACAATGACTTCGTTGCTCAAAGTTGTGCTTAAAACAATATTGCTGTTACTGTATACGACAATTTCTTAACAGATTTAAAGAGGCCATTTAGTCTAACCCCTTGGTTTTAACAAATGAGGAAATGAGAGTTAAGTGACTTGACCAGAGTGACACAGCAGAGCCAGAATTCAAACCTATTTCCCATTTCCTCATTTGACAATGACCTTCCTGGCAGATTGAGAGGAGAAATGGAGTGCCCCTTTTTGGAACCACCATGGGATCTGGCCACCTTTTAGCCAAGCAGGAAGATTCCACTTGAAAACACATTGAGAGGGAGCTGCTTCCTGTTTTGGGGTTTGTTTGTTCGGGGGTTTTTTGGCTTTGCTATGGAGAGGACTCCCCCTCCCCCCTTGCCACTGGACAATTAGAGTAAAGTTACTGTGGTCTCACCTTACCTCAGCAAAGACCACCTTACCAGCATAACCCTTCTCTGCTCCTGCCAGAACTAAAAAACCCAAAACTGCTGGATTGAATACTAGCCTGATTAGGGCCTTTGCAACCCTTTGTTTCTGGGGAAATGTCAAGACTCAAAATCCCCTCATCATCCTGCTCCCATTGGGTAGCACCAAGAGATGAAGAAATTGAGGCCCTTAACTTCACAGAAGTTAAAGCATACTCTGTGAGATCCTCAGCAATATGCTTTAGTGCCTTTGGTTAACGATTTCCAGAAGTAGGAAATGAACTCCATTGAAGCACTCTATTGAGCTTCAGCCTTAATTGTCAGGAAGTTTTTTCCTTAAAGCAAGCCAGAATTTACTTTGACTTGCCCTAGGTCAAATGAAGAATAAGATGAAAGGCAGAAATGAAACCTGGGTCTGTTGACTGCTGGTCCAGGCCTCTTTTCTACTCACCATCGTGCCTCAAACAAACTTGAAGATGTTCCTGAGACATCATGGTCATCTGAGTTTTTCTCTTGTTGTGTTAGAGTAAGAAGGGACCTGGAAGTATATAGTGATAATGGTGTAGACTCATAGACTTAGTACATTAGAAAATACATTAGAGGTCATCTGAACCAACCCTCTCGTCTTATGGAAGGATTGGGGAGGTTATGGGATTTGCCCGAGATAACAGAGAATTAAGCGACACAGCTGAGATTGAAGCCCAGGTCGTCTGACTCCAAATCCACTTTATGCCACAGTTGGCTAGTCCAGTTGTGTTATTTTATGGAGAGGCAGGGAAGTCTTTGTTTTGCCCCCTTCCCACACACCTTTCATCTTAAAGCTTCCAGCTCTGCCTTCTTTTTGGAGGCTCATGATTATTCCTATAATGAGGATTAAAATGACAGTACGCATTACACAGAGAGAGTGGTGAGCCGATAATGTTTAGAAAGCTAAAAGCTGGGGATAGAGTAGAGATTCGGGGAAGTTCGGGGTATATTTGACCTGTGTTCTCACTGTTTGTTGACTGGGGAACCTGAATGCGAAGGCCAGGGAACAAGCAGCCGCCTTGGCTCCCAGCCCTGGTGTGTGGATGGCTGAAGGGACCTGTTGGTATCTGTATCACTGAAAAATTTACAGCCTAGCTAGCCCCGACTAGTGACAGAGAGGAGGCCAGGGGAAGAAAATACACTTGCGGGTAACAGAAATTTCCACTTGGAACAAAGCGGATGCTCCACAGATGCAGGGACCTTGGTCTGGGTTCACATTTCTCTCCAGGCCACCTCCCCTCCCCCACCCCGAGTCCTCTCCTTTTTTAGCCTCTCCCTCGCACCTGGTGGAGGGCAGAGCCTTGTTCCTAAAATGAGCTGATCCAGCCATGGGCGTTCCTTCTAGACCTCTACCCCTAAGGGGTACGAAGAGAGCTGGAGAGGGGACAAACATTGTTCCCTAAGTTACAGAAGCTTGCTTCCATAGAAGTATCTGACTTGCATGGCCACATGAACAGGTAGAGTTCATATTCATATACTGGCTGGCTCTATCACTTTACCCTTTGTGAGCATCAGTCTCTCCATCTGTCTTATGGGGATAACAATGCACTCCTTTGTCATAAGACTGTTTCAGGGAAATCCCTGTAGGAATTTGTTACTGATATTAGTATTATACATCCCATTGCTGTTGTGAAGTGATATTATATAGGAGCAAAGGAGGAACCCTAGACTCGGAGCCAGAAAACATTGTTTCTGGTCCTGTGTGTGCTGTCTACTCCCCAGGGGGTAACCTTGGGCAAGTCTCTTTCCTTCTCTGTGCCGGTTTTTCCATTCTTTAAAACGAAGAGGTTGGACAAGTCAATTCCTGAGGAGGGAGACGGAAAAGCACTGGCTGTGGAGTCAGAGGTCTTGGGTTCAGATCCCACCTCTGATACCACCTGTGAGACCTGGGGCAAGTCATCTGATTTTCCTGAGTCCTCAGTTTCCTCCTCTATCAAAGGAAGGGGTTAGACCAGATGGCCTCTGAGGCCCCTTCTAGATCCCATATTCCTCTTACGTTTTTTCCAGCTCTGTTATGATCCTTAAAGCCACTGGGATTGGCTATCGTCATCATTTGTTCATTGTCTCCGGCACTGGTGAGGCACTGCATCTGAGAGAGGAGCTTTCCCAGAGAAGGAGGTCAGAGCACAGTAAACATGAGTGTCAGAACTAGGGGCAAACAGGAAGTGAGGGGAGGGAGTGAGAGAAGGAGAGAGCATCCTCCCGCATAGTGCTGACCTGGGGAAGGTCCACTGCACTGCCTAGCTGTGGGAGGCTTCGAGGATCTCTCTGGTACAAGCTCCGCATCTTTAGGACTACAAGCCCTTGGCTGTGTGAGGCGGGGGTGGGTATAATGAAAGCATTTTATTCCCCTTAAAATTTTATGTAAGTTTGAGCTCTTACTCTTCTCTTCCTTGCTGAGAATGGCAAGTTCTGAAGAAAGAAAACAGGGCACGGAGGAGGAGAGACTAGCTGCTTCTAGTTCTTCACTTTGGGCCCGCCTGTTGGAGAAGGGCAGTGGGTGTTCCTGTGCTTCAAAGGATTAATGATTAAGGAGGAAATAGGGGATGGCTCTGAGGCCTCTAACGGGGGTTAGAGGGACCTCTGCAGCAGCAATGAGACCGGTCCCACCAGGCCTCTGCCTGATCTAGCCCAGTGACTCATACAACTTGAAAGGCTCCCGGGCCATGGAGCTGCCTGGGAGAGTTTGGCCCAGGCAGGCCCGGGTGAGGAGATGCCAACCTAACTATTGAAGGGATCTTTGGGGTACAGAAAAATGGTGTGAAAAAAGAGACTTGCCCTTTACCAGTTAATGCAAGTTCTCCCGTGTCCCCCACCCCTAAAAACATATACACTGTGTACTTCTCCTGCCTGCGATCCTGAGCCACTGCTTCTGCTAGCTAGGTTTTTTTCTCTCTATAATAACATGTTGTAGTGCTTTATGGTTTACACAGTTTTTCCATAAACAAGCCCAACAAACCCTATTGTTTTAAATAATATGCCGCCACCACCACCCCAAAAAGACCTGAACCTCAGTTCCCCTATTTGTAAAATGAAGATCTTAGCACCTACTTCATAGGGTTTAGGAGGATCAAATGAGATTAACGAATGTAAAACACTAAAATATAAATGTTGTTATTATTATGGCAGTGGTAAAAGATTCTGGCAACATTTATGAAGAACATTGGAATTAATTACTAAAAGAGATTGTGGAAATTCCTTTCCCTATATGGTCTTCCTTAAAAACAGGGAGATGGACCCATTGAATTCTAGAGGTCTGTTCTCACCTCTACATATATGCAAGCTAAGTAACTGCCAGTGATAGGAAAAATTGGGAGGAAAAAAAGGTTGGAAGCACTCCAGAGTCTGAAAGGGGAGATAATGAACCCATTTATCACTGTATTGGAACTGACCAGAAATGGGCAGTGGGTGAGAGGTGAAATTTGTGCTGATTTGGAGCTTTTGGCATCAAATGTACAGTTCTATCTAATTGACCTGAAAAGGGTCAGTTTTCCATGTCCTGAGAATTAGTGTCCATCTTTGAGAGGCTTGGACTTCTAGCATTTAAGCTGTCAGGTTGTATTTATCAGTGTAGATTCAATGGGATGGAACTTTTCTCCCCTCCTCATTTGCCCATGTCTAGCTCTAAAACATAGTATGGCCAGGCCTTCGCAACAGCCATGAATTTTGTGGGGCCCAGGAATTTGCTGCTTTGGTTAAACCTGCTGTCATCAAATGTTCTGCGAAAGCTAGTCCCTCCAGCCCTGTGTAGGTTGAGGGATGTCACATTGCCCACCAGATCTGGGAACTCCTGGACAAGACAGTGCCTCTCTGCTCCAAATCTGCCCTTTCCACTATTGCCCTGTGGCCCAGAACCAGCTCTTTTTAGTCTAGGTCCAGAGCTATTTCCCACTATTATCACTGGAGAATTGGATGGTATTTTTGAGGTGAGGGTTTTTTGAACCAGACCTTGTGATCTCCTTGGTGTAAGAGACTCCTACTACCGTGTTTCCCCGATAATAAGACACTGTCTTATATTTTTTGGACAGAAAAACACCAGAGGGCTTATTTTCAGGGGAGGGCTTATTTTAATGAACATTGACAGCAATTTTAATAAACAGGTAAATGTGAACCAAAAAATGTACCTTTATTCAATAAGCAAATCACTGGGGAAGAACAGGATGACGCGCTCACTGCTGCAGCTCAGAGCGCGGCGTGCGTTTCACTGGGGGGGGGGGAGGAACGGTGCATACAGAGGGTACCGTAATAGGGCTTATTTTAGAGGAATCTTACACAGTAAGAGGAGGGCTTATTTTCAGGATAGGTCTTATTATCGGGGAAACACGGTATGCAGATTACCTAATGGTCTTAGAGAGTGGCCCCGGGCACTAAGAAGCAAAGTGACTTAATTGCCTAGGACACAGCATATATGTGGCAGAGAAAGGATTCGAATCCAAGTCTTCCTGGATGCTGTGCCGTACTATTGGCTGGTGTTGTTATAGTTAAGATTAATAAAAACACACTTCTACGGTATTTTCACATTGGCAGAGCACTTATCCAGGTCTCCCAGTTCAGCATCTGTCATCCTTCACAATACTAGGTTGGATTTCCCTTTTTAGGCAAGTTGATTCTTAAGCCTGACTCTTGACCCCAGCCAACAATAGGGAAGAAAGTCATGGGATCATGGAATGAGAAGGGACCTTCAGTCATCATCTTACAGTTGGAGAAACTGAGGCTCATAGAGATTGGGTGACTTTGCCTGAGATCATGCAGATGGTAAATGGCAGAGCCGGGGTTTACACCAAGGTCCTCAGTGAGCTTGCACGACTCTGTGGGTGTGATCTCCCCTTTGTTCCTTGCTTTGCCATCTGATCCTCCAAGTCCAAGGCCTTTCTCCACCAAACCTTGAAACTCCTGCTCCTGAACGGGATCCCTAACTCAGCCCTTCATGACAGCCTGTGCATCTCCATTTCTTCACACTTTCCCCAATTAAATAATCACAGGACGAGGGAACACCTTAGGATGGGAGGCACCTGATAGTCACAGGCACTGTAAGCTAGCTAAGCTTTGTATCTTCCCCTGCATTGAGTACAGGGCTATCAAAAAAAAAATTGGACAAAACCTGTGATTTCATTGATGTAGACAGCTCCTCCTACCCTTACAGATGAGCACCTGCTTGCAGCAGGGCCAGCACGTATGAGAAGCAGGACCTGAACTCAGGTCTTCCTGATTCCAAAGCCAGCTCTCTAGCCACTATTGCATCCGCAACTGCCTCTGGTACCATGCTTAGCACATCTTTTGTCCTTTATGAATATTTGATGAATGAATGAATCAGTCGGTCAGTCTCACCTGAACCTTGAAGTCTGAGTTAAGGTATTAGTAAGCAGAGATGAGGGGAAGGCATTCCAAACAAAGGGTGCAGCAAATACCGTGTTTCCCCGATAATAAGACCTATCCCGAAAATAAGCCCTCCCCTTACTGTATAAGATTCCTCTAAAATAAGTCCTCCCCCGAAAATAAGCCCTATTGAGATTGCTACTGTAGTGAAGGTGATCCCCTGCGCTACATGCTACATTACGGTACCCTCTGTATGCACCGTCTCTCCCCTCCCCCCCCGTGAAACGCACGCTGCGCTCTGAGCTGCATCCAATCAGAGCTGCAGCAGTGAGCGTGTCATCCTGTTCTTCCCCAGTGATTTTCTTATTGAATAAAGGTACATTTTTTGGTTCACATTTACCTGTTTATTAAAATTGCTGTCAATGTTCATTAAAATAAGCCCTCCCCTGAAAATAAGCCCTCTGGTGTTTTTCTGTCCAAAAAAATTAATAAGACAGTGTCTTATTATCGGGGAAACACGGTAGAGAAGTCCAGTATGTGTCTAGATAACAACAGGTGGTCTGCTTCCTAGAACAGAATCTGTTTTGGATTAAATTGGATAAGTATTATGTTATCTGTGCCAGTGAGCATTCCCCTACCAAAAAAAGATGGTGAATTCCAAGAGGGCGGGACCATATCTTATCCAATTTCTCATCTCAATCTAGTACCTTGGATATAAGTACCCAGAACAGTCTTAGTAAATATTTATTTGAATGCGTGAACCAACCCAGAGAACAGCCTGGGGATGGGGATCTCCAGACACTGTGCCTGTCTCCTGCCTAATACAATCCAGACAGGTGTTTGTCAGTCTCGTTCTTGGGAATTTTTCTGGCCTACTTAAAGAACCTTTTCTGAGCATCCACAGCTGGGTAGCTGTACATACCACTGGTAGCTAGCATTGGGTAACTATGTACCGCAAGCAAAGCTAAGGATTGAATCTCAGAGTCAAAAGGGACCTTACTGGTCATCGAACCCAGAGATATCAAACTCCCGAGATGCCAAAATAGATTAAAATGTATTTGGAAAATGTTTAACAAAATAAATGAAAATACAACACTATGTAGATAATGGGAATTTGTGGTTTTCTGAGTTCATATGCAACCTATACAGATTTCTTCTTGAGTTTGATGCCACTGATCTTGACTAGCTGCTAAACTGGCTGCCATTTTAGATCAGGAAATTCAGGCCCACAGAATTTTAATGACATGTTCAAGGTGGTGCTAATAAGTGGCCGAGATTTTTACCCAGATCCTCTGACTCCAAATAAGTGGTTTTTACAGTATTTCATGCTTTCTGCAGGGTCACATAGCCAGTTGATGACAGAATCAGGCCTGGAAATCGGAAGTTTCTTATGTCTTTCCTAAATACCCCTTGCCACTTGAAGGTTGGCTTCACATCTCCAAAGAAGGACTTTTCTTTTTCCCCAGGATCATCACTTCCCTTAGGAGTCTGAGTCCCATCAGGGATTCTCCTTCTCAGAAACTTCTTTCTGTTTCCCCAGAAAAGCCAGAGTTGGACGAGATGACCATGGAGAGGGTGCTGGAGGAGTTAGAGACTCTGTGCCACCAGAACATGAACATGGCCATTGAGACTGAGGAAGGGCTGGGCATTGAGTATGATGAAGATGTCGTGTGTGACGTGTGCCGCTCGCCGGAGGGCGAGGATGGCAACGAGATGGTGTTCTGTGACAAGTGCAATGTGTGTGTTCATCAGGTAAGCTGCATCTAGGCCAGGTTGGGCCTGGGCCACACAACACAAGAATGAGCATCATTCAGTGCGTGCCGTGAGGAGGGGGAAGGGGGGACACCAGTGTAAGCGTGGAAGAAGCCTCAAGCGGTGCAACTGGCTGTGTGTGTGTTGGATTGTGCCTGTACAGGGTAAAGGTACAGAAGTCTTTAAGTCTCTTAGTGAAACATCATCCTATGAGAGAAAGAAACTATGGGAAAGAGTGTGAAAAAGAGACTTGCATGAGAAAAAGGTATTGTAGTGTATATCAGACTGTGTTCAAGGGTATCTGTGTGTGAGATTGTGTGTTTGGGAATGGAACTGCAATGATTCATACCCTCACCTAGAAATAAACTCTTCTTAGGAGGCTGGTCCTGTCCTCTCCAGGTCCCTGCCACCCCCTGCCTCAGGGAACCACACCCTATAGAGAAAGCATTGGAACTGTGGACACCATAAAGTGACCTCTCACCTGAAGAGCAAATCCAGGTGCCCCTGTTCAGGACCCGGGGGAGAAGTTGTCCATGGCCCATTTGCAGAGGAGGTTGGTGGTAGCCAGGTCTCTCACCACCATAGCAGAAACCCTAGGGGGGCCACTTTGTACCAGTCATTCCTGAAGTGTTTGAGGCTGAGTGTGAAAGCTGGATCGGGGCTTGATGACTGACCTTGTGCTTTCCTGTCCAATCCTGTGGGAGTGCAGGCCTGCTATGGAATCCTCAAAGTCCCCACGGGAAGCTGGCTCTGCCGGACCTGTGCCCTGGGGGTCCAACCCAGATGTCTGCTCTGCCCCAAAAGGGGGGGAGCCCTGAAACCAACACGGAGCGGGACCAAGTGGGTTCATGTCAGCTGTGCCTTGTGGATACCGGAGGTGAGTAAAGGTCCTACTGCGTGCCCCTTTGTGAAGAGACCCCTTGGTGAACAGTGAACTGCTTGAGGGTCCAAGGTCAGAAGGGAATCAGGCAGGGGGCGGCCAGGTGGCTCAGCGAGTAAGAGCACAGGCTGCAGTGTCGGGATGACCTGGGGATCAAATCCGGGCTCAGACACTCAGCACCACACCCAGAAATAATAACTGGCCATGTAACCTTGAGCAAGTTACTTAACCCCAACTGCTCAAAAAAAAAAAAAAAAGAAGGGAATCAGGCAGTGCTTTGTTCTGAACGCAAGAGAAAAAGAATATTTCTTTTCTGTTGTTTTTTGAAGAGTGATCTTGTCCAGGCCAGAGAGAGCAGCCGTCACTGAACCTTCACTCCCATGCTGGGTTCTCTGTGCTGGTTGGGAGGGAAGGGTGCTGGGGGATTAAGAGACAGTAGGAAACAACATAGGGTGTCAGGGACCTGAGAACAACAACTAAGTGTGTGACCTTTGATGAATTTCATTTTCTTTTCCATATTTGTGTATTCCCAATACTTGGTGTATAATATAGCCTTAATGTTGGGTTCAGCTGATTGAATTGAATTAACTAGGGTTTTATTCCCCCCCCCCTTTTTTTTTTTTTTTGCAAGGTAGTGGGGTTAAGTGACTTGCTCAGGGTCATACAACTAGTAAGTTTCAAGTGTCTGAGGCTGAATTTGAACTCGGGTCCTCCTAAATCTAGGGCTAGTGCTCTATCTACTGCACCACCTTTTTTTTTTTCTTTATGATAAAAAACTAAAACTTTTTTAAGCACCTCTGGTGGGCAGAGAGGATGCTAGTCAGCCAGGGTGAGCAGATACAAAGTTTTTAGAAGATACAAGTCTCTTCCCTCAAGGGATATTTAATTTAGTAGGTAGTTCAGTGGACAGAACACTGACCCTGGAGTCAGGAGATCTGAGTTTAGATCTGGCCTCATATACTTAACTAGCTGTGTGACCTTGGGCAAGTCATTTAACCCTGTCTGTCTCAGTTTCTTTATCAGTAAAATGAGCTGGAGAAGGAAATGGCAAAGCATTCCAGTGTCTTTTGCCAAGAAAACTCCAGATGAAGTTATGGAGAGTCAAACACAACTGACATGGCTGAATGACAAGTACCATTAAGAGGAGGCAGTGTGGTGCTGTGGAAGCAGTGTGGGATTTCGGGATGAATCTCTGTGGCCTTAGACAGCTTGCCTAACCTCTCTGTGCCTCAGGTCCTCATCTCAAGCCTCTTCCAGCTCTAAATCTATGGTCTCATGGCAGGGTCCCAGCCAGTGGTTTGCCATTATCTTTTGTCATCCTTTCAAGGCTCTCTTCCATTACAAGATCCTCAATTCAGAGTCTCTTGGCTTTCTTTTTTTAAAGTAAATATTTTGTGGACCCTTTTTCCCCTCACAGTCACTCCTTTCCCAGTAAACATCTTCCTCATAGGATCCTCCCCTGTAATAAGAAATTGTAGTGAAGCTAAACAAATTAAGACCGGGGTCCCATGGTACGCGCATGCCCCATTCTGCACCTGCAGGCTTCCACCGATATTTAGGGAGAGGAGGCATGCTCCACCCCACTCCTCAGCCTACCACGTTTCTCTTGCCCATTTGTTTCAAGTTAATAAAACAGGATGAAATGAATGAATAAAGTACTAATATTTATATAATTTATATAATAAAGTACTACATATTTAGGGTAAAAAGTATAATTAAGCCTAGTATATATTGTGAGGTGATGTTCAGAACGACACTCCTGGGTTCCTGTAGGATTCAGCATCAATTTCTTCCCTTCTGGCCCTTGGGTATAGTCTAATCCGGCCCCTTTCCTTTACAAATTAGGAAAATGAGGCCCCTTCCATCTTTAATAGTCTCTGATTTAAAGAAGGGCTTTTCAGGACAGCTCTATCACGTTTGGGACACACTGCCCTTCAAGCTTTTTTCCATCAGAGACTAAAAATGATTCAGGAAATCTCCAGGGGAGGGAGAACTGGCGGAGGAAGGGGCCGAGAGAAGGTAGATTGCAGGCTTGGCCCGCAGCTTGGTGGAGTCATCCCTCCCTCCTCTCCCAACACCTGCCAGTCCGTCCCCTAGCTGAGCGGCCCCACCTCTCCAGCCCACCTGCTGATTGGTCGAGCCAGCCACTCGGCTTCTCGGAGCTTGATGCTTGTGGGCTCTGGGGCCCTGGGAACGGAGTGAAAGTTGAGTAGAGCAAAGGCAGAGATAGGAGTGACAGCCCTTGGGGCAGGGCCACTCCTTGGCACTGAAGCCTCCTGCCTCTTTTAAGAAGGATGAAGCTGCACTCCTGGAGGCTGGATTTTATAGAGATGTCCCAGCTAAAGGGCTCCTTTTAGAGAGCTAAAGAGCCTTCTTTCCCTCCCCCAGCTTAATGGACTAATAATAGTAAGAATAACAACAGTAACAGCGATGATAAGACTGAGTGTTCTGTCCTCGTACAGTGGACAGGTTGGAGTCAGAAAAACCTGTGTTCACGTATCAGGTCTTGATTTTTACCTATGTGAACTTGGGCTGTTTCCATTTCCTCATCTATGAAATGGCCTCTGAGTCCCTCCCAGCCCTGAATCTACGGCCCTGTGGGCCATAACTAACTCAGTGTTAGTCCAAGGTGGTTAAGTTTAATTCAGCATGCATTTCTGAAGTGCCTACTCTGTGCAAAATATTGGGCTAGGGGTTGAGGATGCAAAGACACTAACAAACAGTTTGCCTTCATGTGTTGTCATTTTGCTGAACCCATGGATAAAGTCAAAGCTGGCCTGTTCTGGGCCAGAGTTCTTGGTTCCCAGGTGAAGTCTCCACGCTGAGCTTCCTGGCCACATCCATTTTTACGTGGGAGGCAGGCAGCATTGCTAGACCTGAGGCTCACAGAGATCATAACCTAGGCACCTGTGAAGCCAGGGAGAAACTGAGGTGATTCTCCTTGGGTGTTTGAAGCCTGTCTTGTTAGAAACCTGGGGGGGAGGAAGGCCTGGTTATTTTGAAGACTCCTCCTCCCTCCCTGAAGTCTTGAAGAGATCCTGAATTTCACCTCTTGTGACCTGTGGGGTTCACCTTCCTGCAAAGCTGAAAGGGAGGAATCTAACTTCTTGATAAGAATAGAGCTTCATCTGCCGTCCCTTAAGCTAAATTCATTAACACCTCATTAGATAAAAGGTGACAGGACCACAAGTGACCCCTGGTGGCAAAACAGGAAGAGAAAGGTGGGGGTTTGGGGGTTGAGAGGAATTAACACTGAGAAGAGGGTCCTAATCCCAGTCTTTTCTTCCTGCTTCCAGGAGCAGCCTGGGGATGGGACACCGTATCATAGCTCTCTAAAGCTGGCTTTCTCTATAGGACACACAATACCTTCAGTGGTAGTACTCAGCTTTTATTATTTTTTAGAATTTATTTTTTTTGTTTTTGTATCACCCATATTTCCCATCATATCCCCTACCTCCTCCTCCCAGAGAGTCATTTCTTATAATAAAGTAGAAAAAGAAAAAATCAGCAAAATTAGACAGCATAAAGAAAAGAATGATATTATTAATAGGACTCCAACAGTCTTACTATTGCTGTAAACAAGGCAGGTGCTTTCTCATAGCCTTTAGGGCCAGGCTTTGTCATTGTCATTTCTTCGCTGTCAGTTTTGATTGTTTTTGTTGTGGGGGGTTTGCCCCCATTTACATCATTGCAGCGTTTGTATATATTGTTTTCCTGGTTCTGCTTACTTCCCTTTGCATCAGTTCATATAAGCCTTCCTATCCTTATCTGTGTATTTTATTATTTTCAGGGCATATTGATATTCACATACCACAACTTATTTAGTCATTCCTAGTTGCTAGGCATCTACTTTTCCACTTTTTAATATTGTAAGGAAGTGCTGCTGTACCTATAGAGGTGTATATGGGGCCTTTGTTTTTAGCCTTGCCCTTTCCGTGGTATATGCCTAACAGTAGCATCTCTAGATCAAAAAGTATAGACATTTTTATTTGTACTCTTTGAATATTTCCAGAATGGTTGGACCACTTTACAGTTCCATCAACAGTGTATTAAGATGCCCATCTTTTTCCCTAGACCCTCTGACAATGACAATTCTCATCTTTTGTCATCTTGGCCACTTTCTATTATTAAACATTTCCCCTGTCTAGGGGATGCCATAGGAGAGGCACTGTGCCTGCAGAAAATTGTTCATAATGTCAGCTTTACAGGGACAGAGACCAGTGTTAGATTTGGACAAGACCTGGGCTCAGACCAACTGAGGCAAGTTCTAAGAGTCCAGCCTTTTTCAGTGTTGAGGGTAATTCCTGATCTTCTCCTGTTCAGAATGAATCACTCAAAAGACACAAATTGGATCAAGCCCCTATATTGTTGTGACATCTGTCTCTTAGACCTTCTTGCCTCTAGTCTCTCTACCCTGTCCAGCCCATCCTTTATATAAACCTTCCTGAGATGATCTGTTCGTGTCCCTCCCCCACTCTGCTGCAGAAGCACTCAGCACATCTTGCCCATGGCAGATACTTCAGTCCCTCAAACGGTTGCTGAATTGAATGGAAATGGAGAGCAGTAGTGTTCACTGAACAGGAAATTATTACAGCACATTTGACTGAAAGGACATAAGACTGTGGCATTCCTGGCCATTTTCCCCATTTCTTAAGATCTCAGCTCTTCGGTGGTATTGGGTCTGCAGTGGCATAATCATCTAAGTCAGTTGATGCTTTCCCCAACAACTTTTTATCCCAGAAGTAGAAGCTGCTATTGTTTCATTTAAAAATTCCATATCTTGGGGCAAGTCACCTGACTGGTACATTTTCCGTGCTTTCTTTCCAGTGACCAGTTCTGTGTTCACTTGAGACAAGCACTGTCTCTCCAGGAGAATATTCTCTTGGAGTCAGAATTCTCACTCTATTTCCAGTGGCTCTTGGCTTGAGGAGGAAACATATCCATGCTCCTTACTTCCAAGATTTCATTCAGTGGGCATTAATTAAGCACCTCCTGTGTACAGGAATGCATCATTGAGGGCTAGGGGTAACATGAGTCCTTGCCCTCCTGTAGCTTGAAGCTATTCCATGGTCTCTCTTGAGCTTTCCGTGGGAGTCAGCCATGGCAGGGTAGCACAAAAGAAGCAGGATATGGCTAGACCTCAGGCAGCTGACAGTCAAGTCAGGGATGCGCTGTGTTTCCATGCAAAGACAGAATGATGTGATAGAGGAAAGGTGTTACAGTAAGGGCACCATAAGGCCGTGCAAAGACCACTGAGCCTGGAGTCTAGAGTCTCGGCTCTACTGTTTCCTAGCTTTTTGCGATGGGAGCTTTTACTTCCTCAGAGCCTAAATTTCCTCTCCTGTGAAATGAGAGAAATCATCCTCTCACTGCCTGCCTTGACATAGTATGAGAAAAGGCCTCTGTAAACCTTAACGCCCTATGTAAAAGTGAGTTCTTACTGTTACGGGAAGGTTCAAAGCAGTTACAGAGAACAAAATGAAAACTTGACACGTTAAAGACGGAAAAGCCTAGGTTAGGTTGTGGAGTGGTGATGTGGTCTTTGTCCGGGGGGTAAGTTTTGATATAAGTAAGCAGCGCAGGACGCGTGGACCTGCCTTACCTCGGAATCAAACCCTTCTATTTGTGTTGTGCCTAGGTCAGCATTGGATGCCCAGAGAAGATGGAGCCAATTACCAAGATCTCACACATCCCTGCAAGCCGGTGGGCCCTGTCCTGTAGTCTGTGCCGGGAGTGTATGGGGACATGTATTCAGGTAGATGCACAAATGAAAACTTTGGACAGCTCCCCAAGTAACAAGAGTAGGAGTAACATGCATTTATTAAGTAACTACTGTGTGCATTGCACAGGGGAAGCCCTTGGGGAGATGCAAAGTTTAGATAAGAAACAGTTCTTGCTTCTGTGTATTTCTTACCCAGGGTCAGAGGATGCAGCATATACACAAATCCCTTTAATGTGCAATATTGCACATTGTACATATACAATCGTGTGCACTGTTGCGTGCTGTGCATTAAGGGTGTACAAAGCAAAGGGCTCACTGAGGACCACCTGTGTGCCCACCCATTCTGTCCTTTGTTGCATTGTTTGGAAGACACAAACAGATGACCTGTACCCTGCAATCAGGAACTCCCAGGATGCTTGGGGAGACAGGGCATCCTCACCAGCAGTATATGATTTGACTGTGTGACTTTGAACCAAGTTGCTTTCCATCCGGGAGCTGCAGTTTTCTCATTGATTGGACAAGGTCATCTCTGACGACCTCCTGCTTCTGCCATTCTTTGGTGTGGCTACACAGCTGCAGTGGCTCAGAGAGAAGGAAGGTATGCCCCCGTGTAGGCTGGGGTAGTCAGGGAAAACTTATCGAAGAGGTAAGCCTGGAACTTGGCTGTGAAAGAGAGAGAATTAGAAAGGCCAGAGAAGGAAGGGAAGGAGGGAAGCAGGGAGGGGATATTCAAGGCTTGGAAAAGAGGAGAATAAAATTGTCAGGCTTGGATGATTATTCCAAGCTGGAACTTATTAGGGAAAATTCAGTTCAATTTAATAGATACATATTAATCATTCACTGTGTGGGTAGTCTTGTGCCTGGTGTTACAGGAGATAGAGAGTTGAGACAAGACATGGCCCCTGCCTTCTTAGAGCTCACAGTTTGATTATGGAATGGGACAGATAAATGTCATACATAAAGTTGTAAGAATAGAAAATTAGTGGAATATAAGCAAAGTAATTCTTTCCAGGGAGGTCATTATTTCTAGGGAAATCAAGGAAGACTTCCTGGAAGGGGTAACATTCAAGTTAGATTTTAAAGGAAAGAATCTCAACAGGCAAATATGGTTGGAGAGGACATTCCAGACATAGGAAATAGTATGAGTGGACCACGGAAAAGCAGGAGAATGGAGAAATAGCTGGAGTATAGAGTTGGGGGAGCAGAGTGATAAGAATAAGAAAAGCCTGGAGAGGAAAGATTATAGAGAGCCTTGAATGCCAGGCAAAGGCATTTGGTTTTTACTCTGTGAGCAGTAGGGAAGATACCTGAGTGAAGGGATGATGTGACCATATCTGTACCGAAGGAAGGTGGATCTGAAGGATGAATCAGAGGCAGAAGGCCTACTGGGGACTATTACACTTAGCTGGGAAGTTCATGATAAGAGCTTTGCATGGGGTGGCTAGGTGGCGCAGTGAATAAATAGAGCACCAGTCCTGGAGTCAGGAGGACCTGAGTTCAATTCCAGCCTCAGATACTTAACACTTACTAGGTGTGACCTTAGGCCAGTCACTTAACACCAATTGCCCTACCTTCCCCTCTCCAAAAAGCCAAAAAAAAAAAGGGATAAGAACCTTGCATGAGGGTAGTAGCAATGGAAATAATCAGTGTTGTGGACATTCCAGTAGAACCCATAACTGATTTCACAGGAGAGGTGAACAAAGCATCACATAATCATGATTGTTATTAAATATGTTATGATTAATGTTATTATTGTTAGCAACAAGAAGTTTGCTGATCATAGAGGGAAAGAACAATTCCCAAAACATCTGCTGAAAATAGTCCTTGGCCAAGTTCAAATGCAGGGCCAAAAACAGAATGATTAATGAGTTCACATTTACAAGATGCTTTAAATTTTTTAGAGTACTTCATATCTCTTATCTCATTTGATCCTCACAGCAACCCTATTGAGGCTATCACTTATTAATGGTAATATTACTTCTTGTTTTTTGTTTTGTTTTGGAGGCAATAGGATTAAGTGACTTGCCCAGAGTCAGATTGCTAGTAACTGTCTAAGGCCAGATTTGAACTCAGGTCCTTCTGATTCCAGGGCTGGTACACAGTATTCACTGTGCCACCAGGCTACCTGCCAATAATATTACAATAGTAATCTTAATTATCCCATTTTACCAGCGAGGAGACAAGTTTAGAGACTCGGTGTCTTTTCCAAGACCGCATTAACTACTGTCTGAGGCAGGATTCATACCCAGGTTTTCTGAATTCGAGTCCAGGGCTCAGTGCGCTCTGCATATGGCCTTTCCTTGAAGATAGTAAGCCAGCTAAAATAACATCTCCCAACATTTTCCAGAGACACAGGAACCACCAGCAAGTTGAGTTGACACATAGGAATTTGTCCAAACTTGTTGCAGATAGGAATCCCCAGATAACAAGAGCTCCCCCCAGCTGACCCAATCCAGAAAAGAGCCTTCATTCAGCAAGTGATTGCTGGGCGTGAACTGTGTACAGAGCCCCGGTGCCAAGCCAGTTGGAGAAGTCAAAGGTTATAAGACGTGGACCCTACTTTCAGTTCTTCCTCTGTGCAACACTGTCCCCCACAGAACACAAGATAGACGCTCTGGGACATCACGTGGGTTGGGACAGGAAAGGGAGAAGAAAAACAAACCGGACTCAGAATAGGTTCCTTTACCTCTCTGAGCCTCATGCTTCCCATCTTTAAAGTGAAAGGGTTCTGACCCACACAGGCCATTCGTCCATTCATTCATTCATTCAACAAACATCTATGAAGTGACTGTAATATCCCAAACACAATACTGGGTGCTGGTGAGACAGACAAAACGAAACGATTTCTGCTCTCAAAAGAGTTTACATTGTGTTGGGGTCAAAGCAATGTGGGCACAGATAAGTAAATAGAAAATATATGCAAAGTAATTCTGGAGTGGAGGAAGGTGGAATTATTGGGGGGGGGGGCAGTGTTAAGAGGCATTTCTTGAGCTGAGCCTTCCTGTCCTAAGTGGCAGAGATGGGGAGGATGAGCAGTCCAGCTCTGACTTTCTCTGGTCCCATGCCCACTGAGTGGAACAGATAGTAAGTAATTAGGCTTGAACCAAGAGTGATGGTGGTGAGCCAGTAGGTAGGGTGTGGTCATGCCCACACCTGGCTTTTCCAGAAGCTCCTGCTAACTGGCTGATGCCTTATTAGTTGAACTTGCTTTTGGCTTTTTTAATTTGCCTTTTAAGTAGTAACAGCTATGTAGTAACTACGCCATGCACCATCTGGCAGAAGAAGAAGTCAGCCTGAGTGGAATTCCCTTTGGGATCTCCCCAAGGTAACATGGTAAAATTTTACCTCTGGAGACAGCTTCCCTTAGATTGGGAGGCCAGTCTAAGGGCCTCAAGGCTGGAGGATCAATGGACTTGATCAAGGAAAGAACTTGAACATTCAACAGTCCAGGGAGATAGACATGGCAGTTATTATTATTGTCACTCTACAGGTGAGGAAACTGAGGAAATTTTAGTTGTCATCTCACACTTAACATCAGCTATGGAGGCATTGGAAAAGAGCAGGTTTAAAACCCTACTTCCCTTAATCTCTTCAAGCCAGATTATTTCTGAGGTCCCTCACAGCTGTACATCCATGATTCTGTGATTGTAGCACTTGTGCAGAGAGAGGCTAGGAAGATTTGTTAATTAAAGAAATGGAAGTCCTTTCTCTGTAGCTTCACTTTTATTTTGATGATAGGGGCATCTGCCACTGCAGATGACTCAGACCTCTCTGAATCCCTCAGAACCTTTGCACATAGGCAGTATTTATGGTGAAGAAGGAAGGAGGATGGAACCTTCAGAGAAAAAAGAGATTTTAATACTGTATTGATGCAAGAAAGGAAAGATTGTGGCTGTATGCTTTTTATGGGCCAAGCTTGTCTGGTTAGCTTGAGCCTGTCTGTTCTCAGGGCCCAGTTTTGCTGTGTCGCATAGAGGCAGTTCAGCTCATCACCCACCACACCATGAAACTTTCCAGTGTTTTAGTTTGAAGCATCCCCAGATGTTCCCCCAGTAGAGACACATTGTCATTCGCTGGTTAGCTTGCACAATAAAATTACTTTCATTTTGGCGACCAGACAAGAAAACTCAATCAGGGAAACTTATGGCTTGCAAAACCACCCAAAAGAATGGTTCTCTCTGCAAAAATGACTACTTAAAAGCAGCATTGTGGAAGTCCCATGCTTTTTCTTCCTTAGTGATTTACATATCAAATTGGCTCCATTGATGAGCCACATGCCTTTTCCCCCAAGTCTTCCAGATGCTCAAGCTCTAGATTCAAAGTCTGGTCACTGCTGTTACCTCTGTCATCAGGGTTCATTGATAAGGAGTCTACCCTGGCAAGTGGCAGGGATAAACCACATCCCCAGAATGGAAAAGGGGAAGGTGCATCAGGTAGAAAATTTGGGGAAGGGGCGGCCAGGTAGCACAGCGAGTAAGAGCACCAGCTCCAGTGTTGAGAAGACCTGGAGATTGAATCCCGGGCTCAGACACTTAGCACCCACCCAGAAACACCTGGCCGTGTAACCTTGAGCAAGTTACTTAACCCCAATTGCTTAGGGGCAGCCAGGTGGCTCAGCGAGTAAGAGCACCGGCTCCAGTGTCGGGATGACCTGGATCAAATCCGGGCTCAGATACTCAGCACCACACCCAGAAATAACTGGCCGTGTAACCTTGAGCAAGTTACTTAACCCCTATTGCTTAAAAAAAAAAAATTGGGGGAAAGCAAGAAAGCTGGCTTTTCCCACCAATCAGTAAAAATAGCCAAAGTTAGCATTTTCAGTAGTGCTTTATGGTTCACAAAGCACTTTCCTCACAACTACCCTGGAAAAGTAGGGTGTGTACTTACACCCTCCCCCCATTTTATAGATGAGGAAACTGAGACTCAAAAAGGAAAAATGATGAATTCAAAACTCCCACAACTTCTGGCCATCTCTTATACTGGCTCTAAGCGAACCTTCTGGAAGCTTTATGAGCCACACTGCCTCTTCCCCTTCCCTCCCCACAGTGCCACATTGTGCTAGGCACCCAGAGGAACATAAGAGATCAACTAGCTAGAGAGGTGAGACATACTTTAAACAATACAATACAGTGGGAGTTCAGAGCCCGGCACAATCCCTATCAGCAGAGGGAATCATCGTTACATCCTCTTGGAGAAGGTGGGCTTGGAGCTGGGCCTTGGGTAGAGGTAGTGACCGAGAGGGCACACCAGAGAGGAGAACGTCCAAAGCAAAGGCTCAGAGAAGTAGAGATGGTCATGATGCAGCTTAATGAGCCTGGGGTTGAGGAAAACATGTCCTTGCCCTCCACAGACTTCAGTGGTGCAGTGCAGGGAGATCAGTTCTCTGACAGATCCCATGTGTCATTTTGCCTGGGATCTCTAATGAAGGGCAGAAAGCCAGGACGAATGGAACCTACTGGGAAAGAAGGAAATCACTGACATACTATATTGTTGAGATGTTGGACAGCAAAGAATAAAAAAACCTAGCTAACTTGTAAGAGGATATTTATATCTTTTTTTTTAACTGGTGCCAGAGAAGAGATGAGGAAAAAACGTACCTCCTTTTTGTTGGACCGGCAGAAAACTGGGTATGGAGTGTTGCATACACTCAGACAAAGTTGCTGTATTTTTTGGTTTTGCTTAATCCTTTTACAGGAGAAAGCTCCATGGTGAAGGGCATAGCTTGGAGGTACAGTGATATAAAAACAAAAAGAAAGGCCTCACTAAAACTCAGAATATCTCAATAAATAACTTGACGCCACTTGGGAAAAAATTGTTCCTATGTAAGACGGGAAGAATGCAGAAAGTCAGGGTAGTTGGGTCTCCACAGTCTGCTGTGGATGTCCTTGGTGAGTGGGATAGACCAGTTAGTTCTGGCTTCTGTGCCCATGGTAGGAGCCCTAGCCCAATGACATTATAAAGGGTTATATAAAGGTTTGCCCAGTGAAAAGATAAATTATTGAACTCAGTCAATTGGAATGATTCCCTCTAAGGGGGAAAAAAACCTGCCTTTGGTGTAATATCTACAGTCATTTCTGATTCACAGTCAGGCATCTGAAGGATCAAGCTTTCCCCTCTGGCTAGATGACAGGTTACCTCCATGGGTTTTCACCAGTTATTCTAGGATTTAGAAATAGAATCGATCCTCCCGTATTTATTAAATGTCTTTGTTGCTGTTCGGTCATTTTCAGTTGTGTCCAATTCTTCGTGACCCTTTTTTGGGATTTTCTTGGCAAAGATACTGGAGTGGTTTTTCCATTTCCCTTTCTAGCTCATTTTATAGATGAGGAAAATGAGGCAAACAGGAGTAAGTGATTTGCCCAGGGTCACACAAATAGTAAGCATCTGAAGCTGAGTTTGAATTCAGGTCTTCCTGATTCCATGTCCAGTGTTCCCTCCGCTGTGCTGCCCAGCTGACATTAAATGTCTTCCTCTTGCCAAAAACTGGAGGCCATGCTTTATGTAAATCGCCTAATGCAGCTCCCTTGTTTTATATAGAGAGAAAATGAGCCCCTGAAAGGGGGCTTGCCAAAGATCACACCTATAGTAAGTAGTAGAACTGGTCTCTAAACCCAGTGAGAGCAGGATGCAGAGAACCTCGCTGGCTTTGTCCTTCCCTCTTTTCCTGAAGAGTAGCTTTATGTAAATTGCTAAATCTGGAGTCGCCAGTAATCAGCTCCTTAGAAATGGCTTGTTAGTGTAGCTTAACTGGCCATTAACAGCTGGAACAGGCAGATTTCTTGTGGGCTCTTGTTTAAACAGTCACCTGCCACCCAGAGCTCTGAGTTCCCTTTTAATGAATTGAACCGAGGAGGGCAGGGCTTGGACGCTCAGGAAGAAATGGTCTCCTCTAGCTGGGAAGTGGGCTTCCTTGAGGGCCGTGGAGGAAGTGGGCCGGAAGCTTCGGCTGCCAGTATGGACAGAGTGTGAGCAGTGGCCCTCCTGCCAGAGGAGGGGAGCTGTGCCACTTTGATAAGCTCCCAGCAATGCCTTAGCTGTTAGCAGGGCTTTACTAAGTGAATTGTGGTCACTTCTGGTTTCCTTCCTTTAATTGCCTTTGTGAAAGCAAAAACCAATTAGAACCTGTGGACTTCCACGCAAAAAGCCTCATTGGGGCACTAAAATGATCCTTCAGCCTTGCTCAGAGACCTTAGGAGAATTGTACTCTGAAGGAGGCCGACCTGCACACAGCCCCAAACTCCAGATTACTAAAGGGTCAAGAGGCAGTTCTGTGTAGGGCCAGTCAACAGCATGACTTAAAAATAAATGAAATTTTTATCGAGGAATATCTCTGCTCTTCTGTGTTCATTGGGTTGGTCATAATCATCTTTCTAGCCTAGTTCTACCTTACTTTCCTTCCCAGACTCTATAATGCAACGAGACTGGCCTTCCTCACACATCTTCCATCCCCATGCATTTGCCTTGACTCTAATGAGCTCCTTTCTTACCTCCTCTGCAGAGAATCCCTCCCTTCCATTAAGTATAGATTAAGTGCCACTTTATACTCCAAGCCTTTCTAGATTCCCCCAACTGCCAATGCCCACCCTCCCTGAAGTGTCTGGTATTTATTTTATATTTGTTCTTTTTGTGCTTGTGTACAATGTCTTCCCCCATAGAATTTAAGTTTCTTGAAAGCAAGAACTGTTTCCTCTGCATTCCCACATTGTATTCTCAGCACTTTGCTGGGAATAGCACCTAGTAAATATTTGATAAGTGCTTGTTAATAGCTTGATAATCTTAATTGGAGGTTCCCCTGACAAACTTGGAAGTGAACTTGAAAGTGGTGCTAGCGAAGCTTGCTTCAGGGTCCAGAGGGGAGAAGAGACCTTGGCATCGCCATCTACTGCTGGCCAAAACAGATCTTATTTTAGATCATTCAGCGTGTCTACACTGACTTCCTACTGTGTGCCCGTCCATGTGCCCAGGTTCACAATTGGAAGATGTCTTGCCCTCCGGGAGCTCCCAGTCTTCTGGAGAAATAGGACTCAGTATGGTGATTACTGTGCCCCACCCAGATCAAACTCACTGGAAAGCATGTCAAATCTCAGTTCTGTAACTTACTGCCTTGAAGGTCCCTTCAAGCTCTGAATCTTATTATTAATATAGTGTCCTGCAAATCCCATGGGATTGAACCTGACCACCCTGTGTGGCTCAGACTCCTAAGGGCTCCTAGGTTTTACATAAGTGATCTGCCATTAATTGGGGAATACTTCCTGGAGGAGACAAGATGTTTAGCAGCAGGAGTCCTAAAGCAGCTCCTGCCACGCGCTGGGACAGAGCAGTTAGATTCTTTCAAGTAAGACCAGTTCTAAGGGTATCTGGTCATAAGGTTGGGCCCTGCACCAGACCAGCTGCCCCCTGTAAAAGTGCATGTGGCCACCAGGTAAGCTCCCAAGTACTTACTGTGTGGGACAGACCAGCCTGGGGAAGGGTTTGATCCCTCCGTTCACCTTCCTTCCTCTGGGTAGGTGTGAGTATATGTGGGGGGGGGGGGGAGGGGAATCTCCAGACCAATGTTCTGTGCTTTGGGTGGAATCCAACATGTGCCTTTCTCTCCTGGCAGTGTTCCATGCCATCCTGCATCACTGCATTCCACGTCACATGCGCCTTTGACCACAACCTGGAAATGAGGACTATATTAGCCGATAATGATGAAGTCAAATTCAAGTCGTTCTGCCTAGACCATAGCAGTGGGGCTCCTAAGCCGCCTGAGGAGGCCCGGGGAATAAGGGGAGAGGCTGGCTCCGGGTCTGAGCCCAGCCAGGCTGCCTTGGACTTGGAAAAGGTGACCTTGAGGAAACAGAAGCTTCAGCAGTTGGAAGAGGCCTTCTACGAGCTTGTGAAGCCTGAAGAGGTGGCAGAGAACTTGGACCTTTCTGAGACCCTTGTGGATTTTGTCTACCAGTACTGGAAGCTCAAGAGGAAATCTAACTGCAACAAGCCCCTCTTGACTCCCAAAACCGATGAGGTGGACAATTTAGCTCAGCAAGAACAGGACATCCTATACCGGCGGCTCAAGCTGTTCACGCATCTTCGGCAGGACCTGGAGCGAGTGAGTACCTGTGGCCACCCCAGCCCCAGCCCCAGCCCCAAGCTCTTCTCTGGGACCACTGTTTGCTTCAGCCCTAAGAGTGAGGGTGGAGGAAAGGTTGCCACTGGTCCAGGAGACGACTCCTGATGGATGGTTCCCGGGGACTTCCCGTTCTCAGGGCAAAAGCTGTGCTCCGTTTCTGGAAATGGAGCTCTGTGCACTTAGAAGATTATGGTGTTTCAAGGTAAAGGGGACTTTAGAGATTCTCTGATCCAACCCTCTCACTTTGAGGATTAGGAAAGGGAGGGGCTCAGAGACAGAAAGTACCAAGTAAATTGTATAAACAACAAATACTTCTAAGAAATAGTAGAATTCTCACATGTCAGGGCTGGAAGGAACCTGACACGTCATCTAGTCCAGCCTCTCATCCTCCTGAGTGGGTTGGTGCTTCTTAATTCTTAGTTGCCTGAGAGGGATGGGTTCCTGGGGCCCTTCACTGGGTTTCTGAAGCAGAAGGAGAGTAAGGATTAGAAGGGTAGGAGGCAGGAAGACCCGAGTTCAGATCCAACCTCAGACACTTACTGTGTCTGACTTACTGTGTGACCCTGGGCAAGTCACTTAACTTCTGTCTGCCTTAGTTTACTCAATTGTGGGATAAAGTGAAGATATTAACAGGCATAATAATAGTACCGACCTACCAAGGCTATAATGAGGGTCAAATGAGATCATATTTGTAAAAATGCTTTGCAAACCTTAAAGCGATAGATAAATGCTAGCTAATATTATTCTTAATCTCCAAACCTGAGGAATTTGTGCTATTCAAAATAGAGGAATCAAGTTTGTTAAAACTCAAGTTAAATAAGTACAAAAGAAAATGAGAATCTGAATCTCTGTGGACCCCAGCTTGGATGAGGAGCTCACAGTGATTTCCGTTTACGTTTGTATGGAACATTCTGCTTTTCAGAGCACTTCAACATCAGCTGCTTTGGAAGGCAGGACAAGGGTTTGTATTTCTCCATATTAAAGATGGGGAAGTAAAAACCTAGAGAAATGGCATGGCTCGTCCGGTGTCCTCTAGTTAACTTGTGGCAGAATTGGGAAGGAAAGCTCATTCTGCCTCCCAGATGCCCAGGTCCTGGCCAGGAAACAAAATTGGCCCCAGCTTCCCCAGGTTTTTAGCAGTTGGATTCTGCTACAGTGACATGAGGAGCCCCTATCCCAGCCTCTGATTTTACCACTAGGAACCATGACATCATCCCAGTGTGGCCACATGGTGGACCAAGTCAGGGAATGTGCAGGGGGAGAGGGACAACTTGAGCTTCAAAATTGTGGCAGCTTAAAAAAAAAAAAGAAAGTATATGACCATCAACCATGTGTCTGCTGGTCTAAGGTAGAGAGCCAGAAACCAAGTGGGGAGAGACCTTAAGTTGGGGGGGGAGGGGAGAGCCAGCCAAAGAAAGTTATGCAATTTATTTGCTATACTAAAAATTATTCATACCCTAGGCCAGGGGTTCTTAGTCTCTTTTTGTATCCTGCACCCTTTTGGTCTTCTGGTGAAGAAGAGTGTTTTGAATAAAATAAAATACATGGAATTACTAAAAAAAAAATTAGTGGCAGCTTAATTCTGCTGCCAAGATTCTGGGGCTCACAAATAGGAGCTGTGAAGTCATTCTCATTTATTGAAACTAGCCCAGGCTGGAGCTAGTTACTGGGAGTATGGAAATAAACGTGGTGCAAACTCAGGCTAAGGGGACAGGGCGGCAGAAAGTTTGGCTGTCCCAGAGGGGCATGTATAGAACCTCCCCCATGGCTACAAAAGGCCTCCGCCCCCAGTCTTCTGAACTTAGAAACTGTGGGAAAATGAAAGCAAGAAAGAGAAACGTGGAGAGCGGGGAGAATGGGGGAGGGAAAGAGACATGAGGAGAAAGGAGAGGAGGGGAAGAAGGAGAAGAGATAGATGAGAAGGGAAAAGTAATGAAAAGAGACAAAAAGGGAAGAAATGGCAGAAAGTTGGGAAGGGGAAAAAAGAGAAGGGAACGTAGATGGGAGGAGAAAGCCAGGGAGTGCCGATGAGATAGGGAAGGATAGGAGAAAGACGTAACAGAAAATGTCAGGAAAAAGGGAGGAGAGACTGAAGGAGAAGGGAGGGCAAGAGAGATGAAAAAAAAGGAATAGGAAAAAACGAGGATCTGTTGAAAAAGGAAGGATTTCATTATGAGATATTTTGTCTGAGCGGGGGTACTGGTGTGGCCACCCTAACCCAGGACAAGCCCGGACACCTGTGGTAGCCCAAAGAGCTGCCATGCCAAAGAGCTCATCCACCACAGCCTCCCTGAAACCCTGTTGGCCTGTCAGGTAGGGATGGGGCATTTAGAGGGAATAAATTCCAGACTGTGCGTTAAGAAAGCAGCATGAGACAGTGGGGAAAGCCCTAGACTTTGAGTAAGAAATGAGGGCTCTCTTCCCAGCTACATCACTCGCTAGCCTTGAGCAAAGTCCCTTCCTCTTGCTGAACATCATTTACCTCCTGTGAAAGGAAGAGAATGAAGGAGGTCAAGCTGTTCTCCAAAGGCTTTTCTCCCCCTGATATTGTAATGCCATGAGTGTGGGCTCTCTACAATGCTGCTTTCTAGGAATGGCAGAGCTGAATATCCATTTCAAACTGTCTAATGTTAGATCTCAGCCAGAGGAAAAATGATTGCCTGTTCAGTGTAACCCAAAGTGGCTCTCTGCTCAGGGGATGTGTAGGTACCAGCCCCAAATCGCCCATTTCATTCATTGCGTCTGGGAAGGGCTCCAAGAGCACAGAATGCCAAAGACACACAGTTACTCCCCAGGCAACCGCCCCCCTCCCCCCGGGCTTCCTCCTGCTTGAATGGGAGCCTCCTTTCTTGGTTGTATGGAATGAGCCTTATACTGAGGGTTGAGATTTGGATTTTAATGAGACAATAAGCAAACAAATATGTGCAAACTATATATGAGGGAAAATGGGAAATAAAAGAAGGAAGGCATTTGAATTATGAGCGAAATGCAGGGAGAGCATTCCAGGCATGGGAGACAGGCTGATGAAATTCCCAGAACAGAGAGATGAAGTGTCTTGTTTCAGGAACCACAAGAAGGTGAGTGTCACGTGATCTAAGAGTACCTGTAAGATA
Source organism: Petaurus breviceps papuanus (assembly GCF_028583685.1). Classification (NCBI taxonomy): domain Eukaryota; kingdom Metazoa; phylum Chordata; class Mammalia; order Diprotodontia; family Petauridae; genus Petaurus; species Petaurus breviceps. Next base: position 6,502,322 of record NW_027185809.1, read on the forward strand.
CTAGCAAGGCAGGAGGGGGCTAGATTAAGAAGGGTTCTCAATGCCAAGCCGGAATTTTATGTTTGGGAGGCAGTGGGGAGCACTGGACTTTATTGAGTGTCCGGGGGAGTGGGCAGTGACGGGATCAGACTGAAGGGTGGGCGGATTGGAATGGGGAGAAATCTGACACAGGTAGACCCAGCAGCAGGAATCTAGGTGTGGGATGACAGAACCTGCACTCAGCTGGTCACAGTGTCAGAGGAGAGAAGGGAGCATGTTTGAGAGATGTCGTGAAGGTGAAATCTACAGGTCTTGGCAACACATTGGCTATGGCAGGTGACAGACAAGGGTGACACATAGATTGGGAGCTTGAGGGACTGGGAAGATGGTGTTGTCCTTGACAGTAAGAGGGAAGAAAGGAGCAGCTAAGTGACACAGTGAATAGAGCACCAGCCCTGGAGTCAGGAGGACCTGAGTTCAAATCTGGCCTCAGACACTTAATACTTACTAGCTGTGTGACCTTGGGCAAGTCACTTAACCCCAATTGCCCTGCCTTCCCCCCTCCAAAAAAAAAAAAGACAATAAGAGGGAAGGATAGGTTGAGGTTTAAGGGGGAAAGATAAGGAGTTCAGTTTTGGATATGTTGAATTTAAGATGTCTACTAAGCATCCAGTTTGAGATGTGAAATTAGAGGTCAGCAGAGAGTTTAGTACAAGAAAGGTAGATTTAAGAATCATCAGCAGGAGAGATGGTAATTAAATCCATGGGAGCCCATGAGACCACCAAGTAACGTAGTGAGAGGAGAGGGCCCAGGACAGAACCCTGTGGGACACCCACAGTTAGAAGGCATGACCCAGGTGAGGATGGGCAAAGCAGACTGAGCAACTGGTCAAATCGATGGGAAGAGAACAGGGACCTAAAATCCTGGAGAGAAGAGAGCGTCAGAGTCAGTCGGTAAACATTTATTAAGCACCTACTGTATGCCAGGTACCGGGCTAAGCACTGGAGATATGTAAAGACTTAAGACAACAAGAAATAGTGGCCCTAAGTTCTCAAGTCTTCCAGGATCTCTAGATATTGCACCAAATGATCTGGATTCAAATTCCCAGCTCTATGAATTACTAACGTGCAACCTTGCTCAGTAAAAATAACTCTAGTTTCTCATAACCATTTAAGATTTAGAAGACTCTTCTTCATAATTAGAAACTAAATCATAAGGAAAAAACATGATTTTCCCAGGACCCTGATCTTCTGACTCCAGGACCCTTCCTACCGTAGCTCAGAGAGCTCATCTGTAAAACGAGTACTTTGACTTTGATAACTCTGGTGACCCCTTCCAGCTCTGACTCTTTTTTTCCTCTCTCTTCTTCACCTGTAAAGTAGGGATAATCCTACCTGCCTTGCCTCGCTTTGTCTAGCTACCCCAACAGCAGTTTGTGAAAAGGAAATAAAATGCTATCTCTAAAGATGCTTTCAAAAGAAGGTACTATCAGCAGTAGCAGCAGCAGCATTACTGTTTTAAACTGTTTAGCCAAGAAGCAGACTGGCCCCAGATGAGGCCAGCAGGCCCCTTCCTCCTCTGACCTGGCCCCCTCACCACCACTACATTTCTTCTCTCCTTCCTTCTGCTTTCCAGTTGTCATTCTGGGCTTTGCATTGTCTCGAGCCCTGCCCGTGGCACTAAGTCACTGATGTGGCCCGTCATGAAGAAGCCAAGGAAGGGCTGGAAAGAGCATTGAATAAGTAGAGAAATAGGGTCTTACTTGTTCTGGGCAGGGCCTGGATACTGGGCTTAGTTATGGAGAAGATGAGCTTAAAAAAGCCTGCTTCCCGTATTGGGGCCAAGACAGTTTACAGGTAACTGTGATGCAGAGCAGGGTGTGATAGGCCATGAAGGGGAACAGATAATAATTCTGTAAGGGTTCGAAGATTGTTTGATGGGAGAATCAAAGAAGGCTCCATGGAAGAGGGAATATTGATGCTTGCCCTTGAAGGATCAGTAGAGTTTGAGCAAGACAAAGCAGTAGATGCATTTCAGTAGAGGGAATGTTCAGACCAAGGTGCCAAAGCGGGGAGCTGTATGGTATGTTTGGGGATCCAGAGAGTTGTTCAGTTTGACTGTAGTACTAAATTTATGTAAAGGAATGTATGGAATGGGAACTAAGGCTGAGAGTAAATGTGTTCCTTGTAAAGTACATTTTTATAGATTAGGTCCCCTCTTAAAGGTACTAAAGGAACTCCCATTTGAAGAAATCTTGCAGTGAGTTTTTGTGGAAAAATAATCATCACCCAAGTTTATCTTGGTTAAAACATCATTATATATTCCTTTTTGTTTAAAGCAAGGAATTTGTATTAAACCTATATCAGGCAAAAGTATATTTTTAGGGAGGTGAGTGATGGACTTAGGGAGACTTCAGCTAACATTGGACCCTGGTTTCTCAGCATGTGGGAAAGGAGGGCAGGGGAGAGAAGGGCTGTAGCAGTGGAGGACACTCTGGGGATCGACCAAACAGAAGAGACTTCAGGTACAGCCTAGTGACTGAGTAGGCTTGTTGTCTAAGGAGCCTCCAGCGAGGTTCATTACCAAGATGGCCACACAGCAACTCCCAAAGACAGTCCACTCAGTAGTGGAAATATTACTGTCTGCTTTGGGAAGGGGGTACCCACATAGACAAAAATCATGGGTCTTTAAGTGTTGAAGTAAATAAGAGTAATGAAGGATCTAGAAAAAGCCCATGCTAAACAGAAATCTATCCAAGAAGACTTTTTTTTTTTTGAGGCAGTCGAGGTTAAATGATTTTCCCAGGGTCACACAACTAGTAAGTGTCTGAAACCAGATTTGAACTCAGGTCCTCCTGACTTCAGAGCCAGTGCTCTGTCCGCTACACCACCTAGCTGCCCCCCAAGAATACTTTTTGAAGGATTTCACCTTCCATAACCTCTTACCAAATGTGCCTTAGTCTGTTAGCCACTTCTGTTCTCCCTGAAATGTTCTGCTCGCATGTTAAATTGTACCCCACTGTATACTCAATCCCATGCTCACCTAAGCTAGAGTTATGCAACCTGCCCTCAGAGAAATGGTTCTCTTTGAGTGCATTTAGCCAACATCCGGCTGCATTTTGGGGCATCTAATCATATCTGTATTTTTAGGAAATAATCATTGTCTCATGCTACCCAGACACTGGGTGAGTCCTGCTGGCCAAGGGCCAAGGGGTGCTGGTCTGGGTCAGTCTGGTAATCACTCCTTCCTAAGCTCCCCTGCCCATCCCATCTTAATCCAAGACTTTAGAGGAAAGATTTCCCTGTGAGAGCCCACCCAACTCTCAAAGTATGGTTCCTCCTTGACTGCCCTTTCTTTGGCTTTGGGCACCACTGGCTAGAGAGACTCTTTTGGTTCCTGTTTCTGCCACAGAACCAGGAAGTCACCTGGAGGAGGATTGTTTGGGGTCTTCTTTCTATATCAGTAAATTTCCTCTAAGGGACATATTTGATGGGAGGCCAGTCTTGGAATCAAGAAGGCCTAGGTTCATATCAACCCTTTGAACCATACTTGGCTGTGGGACCCTGGCCAGGTCTCTTCACTTCTACACCCCAGGCAACTCTCTAAGCCTCCCTCATGCTTTTACGTGAGAGTGCACCAGTGGGAGTTTCCACATCAGTCCAGACCATGCCCCAAAAATCATTCTGCTAAAAATGTCCACTCTCTTGCCTCACACATTGTCATGAGACACTCCATGATTTCTCTGCTTCCAAAATAATTCTGTAAACTTAGTAGTTCATCTGTTACAAATAGGAGACTGGAAGAGATAGGTGACAAAAGGTATTTAAGGAAGAATTGTGCATTTCATACAGGAAGCTTGCTTTGCTCCCATCATGCAAAAGAAAACTAATTTTTGGCAAAGGGAGAGGGTTGATAGTGATAGATAGTAAGGCATAATTGTGAAGATTCTGGATGTTTAGAGTATAACCTTTGGTACGTGGCCCTGAGGTTGAGGCCCCTTGTAAAAATACCTCCACGTTTATCCCCCACCTCAACATGAAAATCCGTTCCGTTGCCTAAAAGCATTCTACTAAAGGTTTATTCAATACAATACAGTTTACATTTTTTATTGAGTGTCCGTTATATGCAAAGTCCAAAGACCTTCCCCCGAAAATTCTGTTGGGGGAAGAGGAGATGGATCGCTTAAGCAAACATATAAATGTGAGATAATTTCCAGAACAAGATAACATTAACAATGAGGCTGATTAGGAAAGGCTTCCCAAAAGAGGTAGTAATGGAATCAAGCCTTGAGAGAAGCTGAGAGTACTGTAAGGTTGAGGTGAAGGGGGAGTGAGCACATCCCAGGATGTGGAAAAGCCTGTACAAAAGCATGAGCATAGGAGATGCAGGGCCAAGTTTGGGAGGCCCCAGCTAGTCCATTGGAGTTTCAGTGTGGAGTGTGTAAGGAGGAGTTAATGGTAAAATGTCCGGAAAATTGTTAGCCTGGAGACAATAGTGAAAGGCTTCGAAGGTCAAGCTAAGGGATTTGTTTTTATCCTAGAGGCAGTAGGAAGCCATTGAAGATGCTTGATTAGTAACATTGAAAGACTTTACTTTAGGAAAATTCTTTTGGTAGCTATTGAAGGATGCATTGGAGAAGGGAAAGACTGGAAGCCGGAAATCCAATTGGGAGGCTACTGCAGTAATTTCTAGACAAGAGGTGATAAGGAAATGAACTGGTTTGTCGGCCATATGAGTGGAGAGAAGAGGGAAAATGCTAGAATTGTTCTGTGTGTGGAATTATCGTGGCTTGACATGGTATGGGGTGGGGGTGGTTGAGAATAACTCTAAGACTGCAAACCTTGGTAACTGGAAGGTTTGTAGTATATTCATCAGAAATAGGGAAGTTTACAGAAAGGATAATGGGTGCTGTTTTGACCATGTTGAGTTTGAGATGCCTGTAGGACATCTAAGTGGAGAGAGCCATTGGGCAGCTGGTGATGCCAGACTGGAGCCCAGCAGGTTTAAGGGCTATATATGTGGGTTTGGGAATCATCTGCATTACAATGGCAATTGAACCTATAGGATCTGATAAGAGTACCCAGAGAGATGTTATAGAGAGAAGAGAAGAAGAAGGTCCATTCAGGTCAGAGTCTTGGGACCAAATAGGGTTAGGACAGGTTTTAAGAGCCTTCCCCCATTATTATCCATGGTTTATAAAATGCAGATTGCCCCGGGAGAGGTCATTGCTTAAGCTTGTATCAGCTCAAACATAGATATTAAAATGGGGAGAGACCTTAATGATCGTCTAATCCAACCCTGTATTTTATAAATGGGGCAACTGAGGCCCAAGGGAATGAGAGAACATGCCCAAAGTCACTCAGCGACTTACCAGCTGTCATTATTAGAGCTCAGGTCTCCTGACTCCTCCATTCAGGACCCTTTTCCATCCTGGACAATACTGGCAGACAAAGCCCCACGGGAGGGAGTAAGAGGGAGTGGGATCAGACCAAATGCAAACTTTAGTGGCTTCATCAATGCCTGGCACAGGCTAGTCCTGCTGTCACTTGGATGCTCAGCCTCCAATCTATAACTCAGAAAGAGCATCATTCATCACATTCTCTGGCTCCTTTCCATTCCCTCTTCACTGTGCGTCTTAATCATTCCCACAGTGAGGATGTTTATCGGTTATTTACATCACACATCTAGGAAACTCTCATCCATAGAGACATTTGCCGTTTGAGTATGTTATTGTGTCCTGGCCCCTAAGGCAGGAGCAGTCCAGTGCTGGGGAAATGGAGAGAAATGTGAGAGGCAGAGCCACTTTGGCTACCGAGGCAGCAGGAGGAAAAAGTGGAGCATGATATGTCACTGTTAAGCCCACAAAGGCTCCTGAGAGATTACAGCCTAAGTACTGTGTGAAGGCTAACAAAAATGGGCTTGCTGAAGTGTCTGTGATTGGCAGGCAGGCAGGCTGGGAGAGGATTAGTCAGAAAAGGTGATTGTGGATATCGGGGGAGGGTGCTGGAGAAAGGCATATTCAGTCAGATGTCAGCATGCTCTGGAAGGGAGGTCTCCTCTTTGAACCCCGCTTGTTTATTCCTTTTTCTTTGCCCCCTTCCTGCCATTCATGGCCAGCATTCTGGGCCCAAGCCTCCTTGCAGATAGAGTTTGCCAGAGGGGCAGGGATCTGGGGAAACACTCCATATCAGCTTCTGTTAAATCCCACTGTACCGTCCCATCTCATGGTCAGATTATTCACTCTCCTAAAAAAGTACTGAAATAGAACTAGGCCCCAAAGAGAAGCAGCTCTGAAGGCAAGACTTTGCCTTCTGTCCTTATAGACTTGTTTATTCATAACTGAAAAAAAAATGCATCCCTTAAAGCCAGCCCATAACAAATACTCTGGTATAACTGAGCAACTGTGTCGTCCTTCCGGGGAAGGACTTTTATCAGGGTGTGTGTCTGTGTGCGCACGCGCTCTGCTCCCACAGAGCTCTGCTTAATCAGTGACTTCCTAGGACCAAGAAGCAGCTGGAGTGTTATTCCAAGGACTCAGCAACAGATGGTTGATGGAGGAGGTAGAAAGATCTGGGAGCAGCTTTGGGACAAGAGCTCCTTGCTGAGAACCTGCACTGAGCAAAACCCCACTGGGTAAAGTTTGTGCATCATCCCGTCCCCGGAGCTAGGGAAGAGTCCAGAGGTTCTGCTTGATTGTGATCACACACACACACACACACACACACACACACACACGTTTCCCACCAATCATACTTAAGATCCAGTATCCAGGTCTATTGGCTTCTCTCTACCAGGACTATAAGAACTATGCCAATCAGACGTCTGCATCTGCTAGGACTTGGTCATCTCAGCTCCCAGAAAACTGATCTTGCTTCATGGCCATGGGACCCTGGGCCTACAAGCTCCTTGGCCCACTCCCCAAACAGGAGCCCCCTCCCCACCCATCCAACCTAGAATCAGCTCCGAGGACCTTCACTTGGCTACCCTTCTGCTTCACACTCTGAATGCCTCCACTTTGCTTTTACTTACTCACCCAGGGGCCTGACCGCCACCAGGATGATCCCCACTCTTTAAATAATTTCCTAGCAATAGCTCTCTTAGCTATTATTTATCAATTCCCTCCTCACCCCCCAGGGTTTGGTTTGGTTTGGTTTCACATGAAAAACAAAAATTGTATTAAAAGTCATCTTTTGACAAGAGGAATTTATTGTAATAATGATTGGTGATTATTTTTTACACTGTAAATGCCAAAGCTTTAGTAACATGGAAAGACATTAAAAAAGGATTTACAAACTGTAAAAGTACATGCAGGGGTAGAGACACATAACTTTAGATAGCAGCCCACCCCTGTGGCCTTCTGTAGCCAGCTGTCTGCCTCCTTTCTTCCTCCCACCATTTTCAGGCTTAACATGTTCATGGTGTATTAGCCTAAGAAGTAAAATCTCATTGCTAGGCAAGAAGGAAAGTAAGCCAAAGGTTTCAGCCAAGGGTTGCCCTTCATCACCAGTCAGTCAGATGTATATTCACTTGGTATTTACCAGGGACTATGTCCCCAGCTCTGTGATGCATCTTGGCAGAGAAAGGGTAAGCAGGAGCTTTTGTGATCCTATGAGCAGGCTTTTGTTTTCAGGAATCTCACAGTTTGCTTAGAGAGAGAAGATCCCACAGAAGAAACCAAGAATGATACTGGGCATTGTGTGTCGGGCACCAGACTGGGGGGCATAGATGGTGCTAAGTGCCCTTGGAGTTCAGAACAAGGAAAGATCATTGTAGAGAACTGTCAGAAAAAGCTTCCTGGAGGGGACAGGAATCCAGCTGATTGCTGAAGGATCGGGACAAAGGTTTGGATAGACCAGTGGGAGAAAGAAAGGTTTCCAGGTAGGAGCACCAGCCCAAGCAAAGACAGTGTGGCATGGTATATGTGGCAGGCCCGCCACAGATGCTTCCCAGCTGTGTGACCCTGAGCACATTAACAGCTGTGTGACTTCAGCAAGTCAACCTCTCTGGGCTTGAGTTTCTTCCATCTGTAAAATCTGGGGCTAGTCTCGACCTGTAAGAATCCTTCCAGCTCTGAATGTAGGATCCTATAAACCTGGCAAATGCTAGGGGGAGTGCCAAGACTGGCCTGACTAGAGCAGAGGGTGTGGCTGAAGGGACAAGGGGTGGGACGGACGGACAGGAGATGCAGTGCAGTTTTTGGTGGCGGATATCAATCAGCCAAAGAACCTGGGATTCTGCGCTGACATTTCTGACCCTGTCCTGGTGGGACAAAGATTACAAGGGTCAGAGTTCTTGACTGGTAACCTTAAGGTGGCTATGGGATTCATTGGATTGGACCCTGGGTCATGGTTTCTCCTTCCTGCATCTTGGGCTGGTGGAAGTCAAGATGTCTGCAGTGGCTGACCTGCCCAAATGTAGTGGCCAGAGGAGTTGTTGTTCAGGTAACCTGTCTTCACGGGAGAGAAGGCAGGTCACTTCCTAGGGTCGGACTCACTACCCTATACGGTTGAAGCTTATGATTTCGTGATCTCAGAAGAACTCAGACAACTCCCATCAGCATCACCACCCTAAGGAGGACCTTCTGCTTGGCCTAGAAGTCTCTCCTGTAGCTGAGGGGGAGCTGCTGTTCAGGAATCTTGTCTTGAGGGAGGCCCTAGGCTGAAGGCCAGGCAATACCACAAGAGCCAGACAGAGGCTGCAATTCTCTATTAAGTGTGTTCCCTCCACCAGTAACCAGGTGCCAGGGTGGACCAGTGGTTAGATACACAGGCTGAGCACTGTGGGAATAGATTTCTGGGCCAGCCCCCACCACTGAGTTGCCACATTTCCCTTAAGAGCTATCATGTGGAAGAGGAAAAAGGCGAGTTCTGCTTGGCTTCAGCAGACAGCACTGAGGCCAGTGATTAAAAGTTGCTGAGCAGCTGGTTTCAGCTCAGTAGAAGGAAGAACTTCATAACAATGTGAGCTGCCCAGAAGTGGAATGGGCTACCTCGCGAAGTGCTGAAGGTGTTCAGGGTGAGGCTGCATGCCTCTGGTCAGGCTGCTGGAGAGGGAGTTCCTACACTGGGTGAGAGGATGGACTGTGCGGCTTCTGAAAAGCGGTGGCCCCATCCAGCTCGGAGAATCTAGGATTTTGTGAATGGAGGCCCTGGGTAGGGATGTCTCCCATTCATGCAGACTTAACTCAACTCAGCAGTTGTGGTTGGCACTTAAAGCATCTCTGGAGGGCTTCCAGTCAAGGGAATTTTCTAGTCCCTGTTTGCAAACATGACTGCAGGGACAGCAGGACATGTTAGAAGCCTGTGGGCTATACCACTAAACCCTGGCTCTCCTGAGCAAGGTTCAGATAGCAAATATCAGCATTTTGTGTTTGACCTCCCCAGTGCCTCTTGCCTTTTTGTGCCAGAGCCTGATCCTGACCTTCAGACATCAGTAGCAATAGAAGCCCTCTGAGTGTTACACCTTAGAGCAGGGCCATACAAATAACTTGGGATCTCAGAACCAGACCCCAAATTTAGGAGCTGGTTAAGGTTTTCAGGTTTCAAGGAGGGAGGTAGGAGGAAGACAGGTGGTGTACCAGCTGGCCTCAAGGCTGCATGTGGCCCCCTGGGTACTGAGGTTCGACCCTTTAACCGTTCCCCACCCCTGCCATAGGGCATTTGCTTCTTCATTCAAGTTCAGATCCCAAATGGAGTCATGAGAATTCTTGATGGAAAGTCTAGGAAGTACTTAAGGGGGAGATGAACACATCCTGGCATGGGTACAAACAGAACCCCTGGTGGCCAGTAACCTGTCCTCTGTCTCTGCCCTTCAAGTTAAGGAGGGAACAGAATTAAAGCCCAGTCTGGTGCAGTAGTGCCTGAGGAGAACCCAGACAATGGCCTACGGCAGTGCGTGAGGAGAGTGGGTTATGGGAAACAGCAAAAGAGAGCACACTTCTGAACTGGGATGAGGATAGGCCTTTGTGGGGGTCAGGGCAAGGACAGGAAAGGGGTTTCTCCTGTCTGGGAATAAGGCAGAGATGCAGAGGGGATTACCTTCGGAGGAGAATCCAGAATAAGGACACCATGGAAGGGGCCGTGTACTGACAGGCAGGCAGCTAATGAATTGGTGAATAGCTGCTTAACTCTGATTTGGGGGCAGGCTACATCATCTTAGTTCTTAACAGTGGGAAAGGGGTTGATTTTGCAGGAGAGCCAGTAGCTGAGACACAGGGAGTGTTCCTTCCTCCTGCATCTCCCACTGGGTAGAAGAGGAGAGATTTGGGGTGTTCAGGGGACAGTTATTCTCAGAACTTGACAGTTTGACCTCGAAGCAGAAGCATGTCAGTCATCACTTCAGAAGATGCTTCTTCCCTAAGGTGGATGCCTTAACCCCATTCCATAGCTAAGGGAGTGATGTGAAGGCCAGAAGAGGCACAAGGGTCAGCACTGATGCCCCATCTTTTTCAGTTTTTTTCTTCATTGGAGGGCAAGTTGGTATAGGGAACTTCTGATGAGAAAATCCCCACTACCAGAGCAGAACTACAATTGTCTGCACCTTAGGGTGTAATCTGGGGCACTGCAAGGTTGAATGATTGACCCATGGTCACAGAGTCTGTATGGGAGAGGCTGGACTTGAACCCAGGGCTTATTGGCTAAATCAGATTCTGTATCCAGTATGCCTCTCTGCCGCTGTGGTCATTACAACAAGTATCATGACAACAGTCGCAGTTCACATTTCTGTGTTGCTGTAAAATTCTTTCATCACATCCTGTAAGGCAAAGTACAATACACACTTCTTCCTAGATTCCCATTTTACAGATGTAAAGCCTGAGACTCAGAAGGTCACGCATCATTCCACAGCTCATGCAGATCAGAGCCAGAGTCCCAAACAGCCAGCTTCTTGGATGGGCATGGGATTAGAGGTTTGGAGGCAGAACAGGTCATACATGTCATTTAGCCTTACCTTTTTATTTTCCAGATGGGGAAACTGAGCTGAGAGAGGTTAAATGTCATACCCAGAGTCACAAGGGTAAAAATTGGCAGACCCGAAATACAACCCCAGCCATCTAACCCCATACTGGCTTTTGTCATCATGCCCATGAGCGTGGGGTAGATAGCTGGAGGCCAGGAGGAAGAGAAGGGCCGTGGATGCTGAGGGAGGCCCTCTGAGGCCGCGTTTGCTCCCCTCCCATTTCTCAGGGAACAGAGAGGGGGTAGTTCTCATAGTCACTCTGTAAGGTGGGAAATCTCTCTTGTGTCTCCTCAGGTTAGAAATCTGTGCTACATGGTGACAAGGCGAGAGAAAATGAAACACTCCATCTGCAAACTTCAGGAACAAATCTTCCACCTTCAGATGAGGCTTATTGAAAAGGACCTTTATCGAGGTAGGATGCCCTTCCTGGGACTGGGGGTAGCTGGGCTGCCCTTTCCCAGGCTTTTGCAGCCTTTAGACAAAGCAGCAGTAGAGAAAGAACCTCCTCCCACCCACATCGTCCCCTCTTTCCAGTCTGAGATTTGGGCTGGATTGTACCGATTGCCCTTAACCCTGGGGAGATCTGTATGTTTCAATCAGGTACCAATGTACACATAGACCAAGGGATGGGGAGGTGGAATAAGCAAGATTGGGTATCAGGGTTCCCAGATTGGAAGGAAAGTTTATTTATTATAAAGACATTTATTGAAGGACTTCTCGATGCTCAGGACTAAAGTTAGTCCTTGACCACAGGGAGCTCCCAGTTTAGGGAAGACAGAAAAGAAGCACTCATTACCTGCCCTCAAGGGGCTTAGAGGCTTCCTAGGAAGATGAGACCCAAAATCACTACATAGTATTTTATTAATGCTCATTTGAATGCAAACACGTGATCTCTTCTCTGGGATAGACAGTAAGAGTTTTGGGCAGGCAGTGTGTCGCCTTGAGTTGTCTGGGAAGATTTCCTAGAGGATGCAGAGCCTCAGGGCGTGCAGGATGGGTTGGTAGAAGTTCACAATGCCTTCTGTAGAGCAAGAGAAGCTACCAGCTCCCTGCTCTCCCCCCTGCAGATTCCCTCGAGAGCATTGTTTGTGATTAAGCCCGTAACGGTTGGACTGTGCAAAACTGCCCCCTAGGGAATATCCAGGGTGGGAACTGCCAGAAAGCCAGTCTCAGGTGGTCCTCAGCTTGGCCAGAGGCAGAGCTCAGCACTGAATTCCAAGGTTTGGGGAGGAGGGGTATGTGACTCTGTCTCCACTTTCCCTTCCTCTTGTCTGTCTCCTCCCATCCGGATTCGGATGGCACCCTTGGAGCAGTTCAGTGGGCACATCTGGGCTGGCAAACCGGAGGAACAGTTGTCCTGGCACCGGGACCGCTTTGCCTCAGGCTTGGGAGAGAATCAAAGGTTAAGCATTAATGTTTTGGCTTCTGGCAGCCCTGTTCTTTGGGCTCTGACAGCTTGACTTGTTTATAGCCCCATGAACCCCAGCCTGGTGCCCCTGACCGAAAACAACCCGCCCAGTCAGTCTTTGGGGTTTGGTGATATTGTCCTTCAGACACTGCTGGCCCGACTTAGGCCCTAGTCCCTCCCATCCCGCTCCAAAATTCTTTGAGTCTGGGAGTCAGACTTGGCTCATCCTCTTGCTAATTACCATCATTGTCTTTATTATTAATAAGCCTGAAATGCAGCAACGATCAGCCAGCCAGGGAGGGCGGGAGCTGCGGGTCTGCAGAAGCCTGGTTGCCCCCACCCCCTTCCCCACACCGCAGCTCAGCCCCGTGAGCCGAGAGCTGCACAGCCCTTTTCCAGCATCTGGCCCCTTGGCCAGCGACTCCAGCAGTTGTTGTGTTTGTGGTCTGGACCCATATCAAGCTGGGTCACATGGTGGGGAGGAGGAGGAGGGGGAGAGGGGAGGGCTTGTCTCCAAGCTGTTGGGGACGGAGTGTTCTTTCACAAAGCTTCCCTCTGACTTGAGTCGGAAAGCCACGTACATAGGGGGAGCTAGATGATATTGGAGCTAAAGCAGACCACCCTCCCAGTTCCCTGGGAAAAGCAGGCGGAGGAACAGGGTGGGGGCTGAGGAGGGGGGTTTGGGGGAAGGGCAGCGTCCCATAGGAGACTGCTATAATAGGGCAAACTTTGCAGGGACCACAATGAAGCTGGAAAGAGGGAGCCATCAGGGGAAGTTGTTTGTGGCCTAGGTTAGGGAGGCTGAGAACAGGACAGCTGACCTCAGCACTTTCCACCTTGTACAAAGCACTGCCCCAAGAAAAAAGGGAGGGCAGAGGAACTGAGGCATGGGGGGGTAGACGAATTCACCCTGGCTAATTCAGGCCAGCTTGTTTATCTCTCTCCTAGGGAATTTCCATTTTACGTGGTACCCCTCTGTTAAATACCCTAACACAAAGCAATAAAGTTTTAATAGAGGAATTTGAGTCATCAGCAAAAAGCTGGGAAAAGGAGATGTTTGGGGGCTTCTGGAAGAGGTAGGAGCCCCTCATGCTATAGCTGACCTTATCATCTATGAACATATCACAGCAAAGGTAGAAGGGCCTTCAGGGCCCCTTAGTCCAAACCGGGTCTTGAAAGAAATATCCCTCCTGCAGCATACCTGAAGTGGGGGGGGCGGGGAGGGTCATTCAGCTTCTGCTTGAAGTGAGGGAGAACTCACTACCTCCCAAGGCAAGCACTTGCACTTTGGGACAGCTTTAATTGTTAGGAAGTTCACAGCAAGGCGAAGCTTGCCTCTTTGCAACTTTTATCACCATTGCCTCAGTTTCCTCATCTGCAAAGTAGAGGTGGTGGAAACTTCTGCCTGAGGGGAATCACCTGGTCTGAGTAGAGTCAAGGTGAGTATCCCCCAAGAGACAGCTGGGAACTGTCCTAATTTACCAGTGAAGGAGAAAGCCTCAGTAGGAGGTAGTTGTGTTGGGGCTATGAGTTCCTTAGCAGCTGACCATGTGAGAGAGCAAAGCAGCACCCTCCTATGAAAAGTGAGGCATGCATGGGCAGATTAAGAAATGGGTCTTAAAAGGCAATATGACATCGGCTCAGTACTGGTAGCCAGGAGACCTCAGTTAATGGAGCCCAGGCTCTTCCACTAAGTCACCATGAGACCTTGGGGAAGTCCCATTTGGTAAAAAGGGTTGGACTAGATGGCCTACAGGCCCTTTCTTCTCTGACATTACGTAATTCTAAGACATGGGATCATGCTTTTAAAGCTGGTAGGAGCTTTTGAGGTCCTCTAATCCATCCATCCCATTTTACAGCTGAAGAAACCAAGGTCTCGCGAAAATTAAGTGTCGTGCCCAAGGTTATACAAGGGGTTGTGTCAGAAACAAATTGGAATCCAGATCCTCTGACTGCAAACCCAGCTCCCTTTCTGCCACCCTCTTCCTCTGACTCTCTTGAACTACCCCTACCCCACTACATCTGCAGAATTCCTTGATCTTCCCTCATTTTAACTTCTCTTTTCAGCTCAAGAGGCCTTTACTTAGCAATTCCAGCAGGGCCAACTAAGTGATGAGGAGGGAGGGAGGGAGGGTGCAGGACATAGGGGAACGATGTGCCCTGCCATAGCAGAACTCACAGTCTGGTCAGGAAGATAAGACACACGTAGAAAAAAAACTAGAGAATAAGAGAGGAGTGTGCAAACAATGACAACTAACATTTATAAAGGCCTCTAAGGTTTGCAATGAATTTACAAACATTTCCCCATTTGTTTCTCTCAAAAATTCTCTGAGGTAAGTTCTATAGGTACGATTATCCCCATTTTATAGAAAAGAAAACTGAGACTCTGTGGCTTGTCTTTGGTAGTATAACTACAAATCCAAGCCCAGCTGAGCTCCACACACTGGCTCTCTCCTGGGTGAGACAGACATTCTCATCAAAGGTTCAAAGGTGCGACAGTGAGTATGGGGTATGGGGGGTGACTGGGAGGAAAGCAGCCCAGGCTGGAACAGATAGTTCACACAGGAGAGTAGTGGAAGATAAGGTTGAGGACAACTTACAGAAGCCTTGAATGCCAGGCTTAAAGAGTTGGGCTTTATCCTAGAGGCAGTGGAAGATGTTACCTGATTTTAGTGAAAAACACCTTTTCCTTTAAATTTTCCCATCCGACGCCCCACACTTTGCTTGGAATGGGAAGCCTAACACCTTCCCCTCCAGTCTCTGCTTCGTGGACCAGGAATTCCTTCTCTCCACCAACCCCCGTATCCCTTACTATCCCAAAGACTCACATGACAGGCAGGCTGCTCTTTCTTCTGCCTATCCAAAGCAGAGAAAAGTTCTTTGCTGTTGTCAGGCTGGAGCTGTGGAAACACGAGGGCTGTTCCCTCACCTCAAGCTGGAGTTTCCCCTCTCCCAGGTCTCCTTCCAAACCTAGCTCAGCCCTAGGGGACTTGGCCCCACTCATTAATGACAAAGGCCGAGTTGGGAGGCCCTAGCTCAGTAAGGTAGTGGCTGGCTGCTCCATGATGATATCATTCAGCCTGATTGGCACTATTTGGCTA
Source organism: Petaurus breviceps papuanus (assembly GCF_028583685.1). NCBI lineage: Eukaryota > Metazoa > Chordata > Mammalia > Diprotodontia > Petauridae > Petaurus > Petaurus breviceps. Next base: position 6,517,767 of record NW_027185809.1, read on the forward strand.
TGTTATTATGATCAGCTGCATTATGCCAAGGTGTTATGGCTCCCAAGCACTTGAAGAAATGATTAATTATTGAGATGTTGCCCTTTCCCACAGTCATATGATCTCATTCTTTCTGGGTCTATGTATAGAATACAGGTTTCACATCCCACAAACAGACCTATGGTCAGCATAGTCCCTTACAGCTTGGCTCCAAATGATCTTGCCAGGGCTTATGGACTACTGAACAGGCCAACCAAAACAGCTCTCTTGCTGTCCCTCAACACACAGTATTCCGTCTCCCCAGCCTTCTCATAGGCTGTCCCCTGTGCAAGAAATGCACCCCTCCTCACTTTCTGTAATCCACTTTTGCCAAAGAGTTTCTGTCTTTGGAACAGGCCAGTTACCCTTTCTTTTTAAGTGGAAGGTCTCCAGTAGTTAGACTTCAGGCCTGCCTGAGCTGTCCTCACACAAGGTTCCATAAGACTGGGCAGTCCATTTTCAGCCCACTAGTCTGCACAGTTGGACTAACAATGAGGATGGCCAACCTCAGGTCCGTGCTCTCTGTCTCTCTCTCTCTCTCTGTCTCTCTCTCTGTCTCTCTCTGTCTCTCTCTCTGTCTCTCTCTCTCTCTCTCTCTCTCTCTCTCTCTCTGTCTCTCTCTCTCTCTGTCTCTCTCTGTCTTTCTATCTCTATCCATGCCAAAGATTATTCTGCTTCTGACCCTTAGACTAGCAAGTCCTTCTGGGGTTCCCTATGGAATACATAATCCCTCCTTGGAACAGAATTCATACCTATTTGTAAATCCATCTCCGTATTTTTCCATCCATTCTTCTCTCCATAGGTCCCATGTCTCACCTTTCCTTTAAAGGCCCAGTCCAAAGTCTAGCTCAGGTGTGTGAACTAGCAATCCGTTTGTGTCAGCACCAGAACAAAGGCCTCATCAGTGAGGCAGTGAGGACGGGACCAGTGGAATTCATCTCTTGACAGGGACACCCAGGAAGGCAGAGGGGTTGCCAATGACTAATTATTTCATACTTCCTGAAAGCATAAGCATTTGGTGAAAATACCAAAGTGTGTATAATGGTCTTTCCTGATTGAAGCATCATTCGGAGTTTGCCGTGTGAAATAGCAACAGCAATAATAACTCATGTTTCTTTTCTCATTAACATAGTTAGCATTTGCATATGTTCCTCACAGCCACTCTGTTGTAGGTAATCCGAGCATTATTTACACTTTAAAGATGATTGGAGAGGGAAAGGGCTGGGACACAAAACCCCATGGACAGGGCTTGGGAGGGGTGGGGGGCTCACGGGCTTGCCTCATTGTCTATACTAAGGAATTCAGAGGAGTTTCACCATTTGGCATCTCCTGGTATATGTTGCTACAAGTTCTCCTTGCAAGCATGTTGTTCAAAAACTCAAGGGAAAAAACAGACAGAACTAATGAAAGGCCTTGACACCTGCCAGTGAGCTATCCCTTCCCCTGCGTAGCCTCAGTCACTCAAGAGTCAGGCATCCCGCAGTTCCAGCAGGAGGTATTAGCTGTGGGTCCACAATGGAAACTCTCCAAGACTCCCAGCAGGCATTGTCAGCACCCCGAAAAGGCTCTGGCCCCCTTCTTTTGCTCCACCTGCAATTCCCTCCAACTCCCACTGGCCCCTTTTCCAAAGGAATATCCTTAGTTTCTATAATACACAATGAATAAAATAAAATACATGAGGTTATAAAATACGGTTATCGCATATTTTTAAACAAATTTATAGACCCCAGGTTAAAAACCCCTGACTTAGAAGCTTCTTTCTCCAGCCGTCAGGCTCAGAGTTCTCTTAGGAGTTGGGGAAACTCACAAAGGACCTACTTCTTCACCTTCAGATGTCACTGATCTCGGCTTGGGTTAGGATGACTGTGTGCTCAGACGTCTTTTTTCCCATACCCAGGCGGTGTGTTTCCTAACTGTATCAGCACGTCCCACAGGTCCAGAAACTTGGCTACTTTCCTCCCTGATTATTGCACCAGCCCTGGGAGTACCCATAGGCAGAACTGTATGACGTTTTTCATAGTAATTGGCTATTTCCCGTTATTCAGGGTAAAGGGAGATGAGCACTCTCTTGGTTTACATTGAAATAAGGGAGGAAAAAGAAGACTTCACAGCTCCTGATATGACTTGTCCATATGATATATACTTTATTGTAAAATTCCCCTACTCAAATATCATCACATCATTATCAAGTACAAACTCAACCTCCCAGCCTACCCCTTCTACTTTATCTCTCTTTTATTATTTCCCCAACACACCACACTTGTGCAAGTCTCTGCACATTCATTCATGCTGTCACACACACACACACACACACACACACACCGCAAAGGCCCACCCCTTAGCTTCCTCTCCATCTAAATCTCACTCACTCATTCTCTAGTAAAACTGCAATGTGAGCCAGAGTGGCCTCCTCCTCTGAACTCTAATGGCCTCTCTCGTCTGTATGACATATAATATACCACATTAAATTTGTTGCCACCTTATCAGTCCCCCGTTCTTTTCTTTGTTTCTCACGCAATGGCCTATAAGCACTTAGAGAGCTCGCTTTCGTGCCTCCCCTGCCCCTCACTGCCCCTGGAGCACAGAGCTGGGCCCATGGAGGCTTGCTAACCTGCTTGTTGGTTTTCACTGGTACAGAGCAGGACCCTCTGGGCCAAGGGAAGACCCAGTATCTGTTCAGGTGAAATCTGCTTCAGTTCAACTTCAGGGGGAGTCCTGTGTGGTTATGTCCTCGTGCTGCTGAGTAGGATTTATATTCTGATAGTGAGCATGTTTAGTGTTTGTTTTAGGAATTTTTTTTTCATATTTTTAAAAATGTTTTAGGAATGTTTTTAAGCAGCAGGAAATCTTTCCTCACCATTTAGCCCCTCTGAACAACCAGCTTGTAGCATTAACCCCCTCCTGTCCTCTGGGGCAGCTATCCACATTACCGTAGGGCAGGGATTCCTCTGGTGCTAACAATAGAGTTCTCAATTCTCCAGTATTACCTGAGCCCTTGACCCTAAGTCCCATGGCCAGACCTCTCTGAAGGTGGAAGTTATAGTCCTCTCTAATACATGGAAAGAATGGCTGTATAGATTGGCCCGGAGAGACTGGGCCCTGATTAGGGACCCTTAACATCTCCCTCAGCTGGAGCAGAGGACTCTATACATTATGGGCACAGAACACATGTTAAAGGTTGAGTGGATTAGGGCAGAGCTTTTTGAAATCAGATGATTCGAAAAACTTAGATTCCCCAGTCCCCTATTGTACCCAAAGCACAGGAAGTAAGATATGGACATGCCCATCCCCTAGAAAGGCTGTGCTGGAGTAACTATCTCCCTTTTTCTTTCTCTGTCTATCCAACACAGAACAACCTGGGAAGAGAAGCAAGGGGAAGAAGAATGACTCCAAATGGAAAGGAAGGGATAGCAGGAAAGCCAGCCCTGAAAAGAAAGAGAAAATGAAGCCAGGCAACGAGCTGGTCCTGGGGCAACTCGGTAAGTGGCCTTGACCCAGTGAAGGAACCAGACTCTCAGACAAGGGAGACATCACCAGTCCTAAAAGATGCTGGAATGATGAAACCATCATATGTGGCCTCGCTGTCTCTCTTTTTCTCTCTCTTATCCACACATACATACGTACGTACATACATACATACATACATACATACATACATACATACATACATACGTACATGTTTCTTGGACCTGGCAACCCCCAAAGGCCACCCTGTTAGAAAGGAATGAATGTGTCTAGCCCGTTTCTGAGAGATAGCAGCACCAGTTTGAGATCAGCGGTGAGGTGCCAAGAAGGAACCTATGTACCTAAAAGACCACAAGTCTAGGTCGTTACAGGGCATGCAAGCATGTGGTTCACCAGCCCTGCCATCCCTCCAGCATACTGTGTGATGCCTACCTTGACTAGAACCCAGATGTCCTAGGTCTCTGCTGTTAGATCTGATCATTGTTGCTAAGCAGATTCACAGGGGCCAAGTGAGAAGGAGACCTTGGGGTAGTCATTTGCCAGTGGTCTGGACTCTGTTTCTCCCTCACTCTACTCTATCAACCTCAAGGACCTTGTAATTAGGAAAGTTCGTTAACCTTATGTACCTGGATTAGAAGAAGTTTGCTAAACTGATTATGTTGAGGAGAGCCTGGTATTTCTTACCTAAACATAGTTGTCTAAACCAGTATTGGGGACATAGGAACTTCCTCATACATAGGTAGGTCAGTCAGTGGTCAAGCACAGAGTCCCTTCTGTCTGCTAGGGTCCAGCTAGCCTCGCAGTAGGCCAGCCCTCACATTCACTTTTTGCACAAAGGTGGATATAGAGATACAGTGGCAGGGCTCAGCCAGGGAGAGTTTGTGCATCAGGGTACCTGCCTTTGTACTGAATGGCCTAGGTTACTCTTCTCTGACTATGCCTTTATTTTTTGTTTTTCCTAAATTTCCTATAGGATAGCATTTGATAAGGTACAGGTTGAGTACTCTACTTTTTGGTGCAGTTAAAAAGAATACAGAACCTGGAATCAGAGGACCTGAACTTGAACCTTAGTCACACCAGTTATTGATGGTGTGACTTGGGGCAAATGGCTTCTTCTCTCTGGGCCTCAGTTTCCTCTGTAAAATAACAATTGGACTAAACCTCAGAGGTCCCTTCTGGCTCTATATCCCTGATCTGATGGGTAGGGGAGGGACTAGACCTCTAATTTCATTGGTATAAGGAACTCCTTACAGTTTAAAGTCTTAATTGTCAGGGGCGGCTAGGTGGTGCAGTGAATAGCATCAGGCCCTGGAGTCAGGAGGACCTGAGTTCAAATCTGACCTCAGACACTTAACACTTACTAGCCATGTGACCTTGGGCAAGTCACTTAACCCTAAATTGCCCTCCAAAAAGCCAAATAAATAAATAAATAAAAGTAGTCTTAATTGTCCAGAACCCTGAGAAGTGACTTCTTAAGGGTCATAGAGCCAATGTGTATTTGAGTCAAGACTCAAATTTAGGTCCTTCTAACTTCCTAGTTGGATCTCTTGTGATCCTGATAACATCCTAGATAAAGGGCAGTGAGAGACAGTATCTTCTGTTTTTTTGAGTCACTCCATTCTGAATCAGCTCCTGGGAACAGAGCCAGAGACACCAGCCCATTCCACATGGGCCAGGGACTAGTGCCAAAGCAGAGTCCCAAACCAGCCCCTTCTTCCCTGAACTTTAGGCCTTTCATCCTATTAGCAATCTCTTTTGACCAAGCCTATTTTTTTTTCCTGGCTCTGAATGCCAACACACCATCTCCCATGTTTGCACCTTCAGGTCACAACATGTGTGTACCATGAAGCTGGTGAGAGGGCATCAGGGAGCTCGAGAGGGAAAAACCAGGTCTGAGCTGAAGTACTGGGACATGGCAAAGACGGTCCCTTCTCCCCAGACTACAGTCAGAGGCCCAGCATCCTGGGGAAAGAGCCAAGCTCCGCAGGAAAGCGTCCTCCACTCCCTGCTCCATCCGGTCAGCAGAGAGGCCTGGGGAGGCAGATGGGCTTTCTCTGAAGGGAGGTGGTGGAGGTGTCTGACTGACTTCTTCAGAGTCAGGTACAGAGCTATACCTGGTAAGAGTGAAAAGGGACAAACTCATCAGCAGGTAGACAGTCAGTACCTCAGCAAGATCCCCAGGAATACAGGCAGTTTGGTGTCAGAGTTCAAGTCCAAATGATGTTAAAATCTTAGAATTACAGACTTGTTTAGAGCTAGCAGGTACTGTATGACATAGAATTGATAACTAATAATAGAGAATGGAGACTGCAGAGCTGGGAGAGAATCTGTAATCTAAACCATAGCTGTCTAAAGCGTATAGGGTCTTAAAGATCTTGCAGTCAGCCAGCCCACTTGGTTTTACAGATGGGGAAACTGAGGCCCAGAGAGGAAATAGTACTTGCCCAAAGTCACACAGCAAGCCACTGACTTAACTGGTACTCCCACCCAGTTCTCTATGCCATTATCCATAGATTTATTTTTTAGATCTCCTCAAATAGAATTTCAAATTTGGCCAGATGCAACAAGGGGCAGTGTCTACCTTGTGCTTACATCTTGTGGCCAGAGTCTTTTCCCCAGGGCTGATATGGATATAGTATAACCAAAGACCCTGTACTGTTCTGACAGGTCACTCCTACCCTGAAGCAGACCCAAAATAGCCATCACCATCTGAAGAGAGAAGAACAAAACCTCCAACACAGTAGAAACTTTCCTTTCTTTTTCAAATGGGCTGGGCCATGCTTCAAGTAAGCAAAATCCTCTACTCAATGAAAAGTTACAAGATAAATTCCCTCTCCATGATTCTCTTGTGGGCAGGGCTAGGCATCTTCTCTAAGTAGACAAGATAGTTGAGGGGTGTAATGCCAATCCTGCTCCCTAGACCCCAAGAGCATTTTCCCCATCAGTGACCAAAGGTCTCTATTAGAGAATCATTACTTTGGGTTCATTTACTCAAAGATGTTTCGTGGATCATATAAAACATTATTAAATAAGCAAACTTATGATACTAGGTCCTTTTCTATGGTGCTTTTATAAATTAACAACCTTCTAAAGGAGGTAGGATGAGTATTACTTATGTTAAGTTCTCATATATTACATATTTTGTAGATGAGAAAAGCCAAGGCCTGGAGAATTTAAGGTTTAGTAATGAACCCACTGTTAGAGAACTGGTAAATGGCCAAGGCATAATTCAAACCTGGTTCCCTCTAGGATTCCAAGGCTGACTCTCTTTTTCAACTAAGCCATATCCTGTCTTCCATGTCCCTATTTGTAAATGAAGGGGGGGGGGGGTTCAGATTATATAATTTCTCTTTTGTTTCTGCTATAAGCAAAAAGAACAGTAAGTGTGATGGAGTCAGAAGCTTTGGGTTTGAATTTCAACTCCCTGGGCATCTCTCTTTTGCCCTAGGCCCTTAACCTTTCGATCAGTGGCTTTGATAAAGACACATGTTTGTCAAATTTTTGATCTATTGGATAGTAGAGTCAGGATCCAGAAAGATCCCCCTCAGTAAGCTAGGAAGTTAGACCAAATCCTCTTAATGTGAAATTGAATAAGCTTAAGTGTGATGTTTAATTAGGGGTCAACAAATCAGTTCCACCTAAATAAGATGAGACTGCATGACTATATGACAGATTTTCTGAAAAAGGTGTGGTAGATGGTTTGATATGTTAGGCAAAAAAGTGAATGATGTCTTAGGCCACAGTGAGAGAGGCATAGTATCCAGAACGGGCATAGTGATAGGTTATCTGTACTCCGACTAGGCCATCCACACCTTGAATATTGTGTGCCACTGAGAAGGTGCCACTCTAAGGATATTGAGAAACTGGCAGTCTTCCCAGCGAAGAGGACCTGGATGAGGAAGGACCTCAAGAACATGTCAGAGGAAGATCAGTTCAAAAAACTAACAATGTTTAACCTGGAGAAGAGAAGAGCCCCTTAAAAGGGACTCGATTGCTGTCTTCAGGTATCTGAAGGGCCATCATGTGGAACAGGGATCAGACATTCTCTACTGGTCCCTCACCTCAAGGGTGAATTTATTTCTCCACTAATTCTCTTACTCCAAATTTGGCCCTGTAAAAGCATCCCCTGGACCCAAACTGCCCTGCCCTCAAGTTGTTAGGAGGAACTTAAGAGGACAAAACTAGCAGCTGTGGGTAGAAGTAGCGAAGACTCTGATTGATAGGGGCTTGGGGTAAGGCAAGTATCTAAGAATTATTGTGATTCGGAAAGGGGTGGGAGTATGGGCTCTCACTCCCGGTCTTTAAACAAAGACCTTTTTGGGGAAATCTATAAAGGGAGTTCTCAGTCTGGTATAGGTCAAAGAGGATGACCTCAGAAGTCTCTTATAAACTCTAGGATTCTGTAAACTTGGACAAGTCTCTTTCCCAAAGGGCCTCAGTTCCTCTGTCTGTAAAATGAGTGGGTTTGACTAGATAATTGCTAAGTGTTCTTAGTGAGAATGTCCTTCTGGGGGAAAGGGAAACAGGACAGAAAAGGCATTATTGCTTTGTACTATAATCAGTCAGTATTTAGTAAGCACCAACTGTTTGTACATGCTCAGTACTGAGAATTTAAAGACAAGAGTGAAACAGCCCCTGTCCTCAAAGAGGTTACATTCTAAAAGGAAGGACTGTGTGTATGTATATGTATGTGTGTGTATGCGTGTGCAGGCGTGTACCCACAAACATTTATTTAGCACCTAGTATGTACTAGGCAAAATGCTGGGAATGCAAGGACAAAAGCAAACTATAATAATTGCCCTTCCATATAATTTTCAAAATGCACTGTCAGTGGATTCACCTAGCCCAGACTCTGCATCCCCCTAACTGCCTGCAGAGACAAGATTTGTCTGTATTGTCATTCTGAGTATCACATTAGCAAACCATGCATTTGTGAGGATGCTCAAAAAAAACTGCATTTAGATTATTCCAGGAAGAAAAAAAAACGTGGAATACTCTAGAGACGGTGGAACCAGGTCAGCTCAGCAGTGGCAGTGGCAGCCGGGCCAGTGGCAGCCGGGCCAGTGCCTGAGCTACATCTTTGAACTTGACAAAGCATACCTTAGAATGCTTTGTGTCCATTCTCCTCGTGTAACAGGCAAAGAGAACTTCTCTTTAACGCTGGTGTCTTAAGCAGGTCCCAATTATGGGAGAAAGGACTGCCAGCCATTTCTTACAGAGGAACTGTGCCCCCTGAGACTTTTAGGGTATGTAGTTATTCTAGGGGTACATGCAAGAAGTCAGGAAGAACTGTATCAAGGAATGAGCACCAGAGTTCTGCTGTGGTTAATACACGCCCCTGTGTAAGCCAGAAGAGAAGATAGGCTCAGGCTGAAAAGATTTCCCCTTGGTTCAAAGGAAACCTATTCTGGGCAGCTTTAGGATGGAAGGTAAAGTATATAGACCTTACCACAAAAGAAATGTGCTTTTCTTTAAAAATAACTTTTTTTTTTAAAGCAATTAGGGTTAAGTAACTTGCCCAAGGTTACATGGCCAGTTTTTGTGTGTGTGTGTGTATGGGTGTTAAGTATCTGAGGCTGGAACCGACCCTGTCCTCCCAACTCTGGGGCCAGCGCTCTTACTCACTGCACCACCTAGGTGCCCCAAAAAATAACTTAACATTTTTAAACATTACATTAGCTTATGAGGGAGAGGGGTGAGTGTGTGTGTGTGTGTGTGTGTGTGTAAAAGTCACAATCCCAGCCCACATATAATCTAGCTAAAGAAATAATAGAGATACAATAAAAGGTATCTAAGCATAGCAAATAGTATATGAACCAAATAATAAGGAGTCCCCTTTCTCAAACACTTAGATGTCCACAGTGACCTTTGCTCACAAAACCATGTGGGTAATAGGGTAGAGCTGTAACTGGAGCATGGCACCTGGAGATTTGTCCCAGGATGCTCCTAATCCTTGAGCAGCCAATAAACAACAGAGATTAGCACCTGGTGGACAAGAATGATGAGTTAAAATGGGAAGGTACAATATGTCAGACCTGGGTGAGCACCTTCCTTATCTACCCTCACCTGTAGATATACTTCCTGTTATTCTGAACATAAAAAATCCTGTCATTGTTGCCATTTTGTAGGTAAGGAAACCAAGTCTGGAAGAGTTTCGTGACTAACCCCAAATTAAGTAGTTTAATATGTTGGAGCCAAGGATTCAAACCAAGTTTCCTTATTCCAAGTCTTTCCATACCCTGCTGCCTCATTGCTACAGAGAGTGTGAACAAGGCTGGGGATAGACAGGAAAGGAGGAGGTGGGCCACAAACTAAACCTTGAAAAGAAGGATTTTCTCTTTTTTCTTAATTACATGTTTTTTTAATCAAAGAAAATCCTTCTTTTCCGACCCACACCCCAATTGAGGAAGAAAAGTAAGGTCATATAAATATTTATATGTGTGTGTTTGTGTGTATGTATGTAAACATATATATATATAGGTCTCCAACTTCACTCTTCAGTTCGTTATCTCTGTCAGGACAGAGGCAGCATGTTTCATCATGAGTCTTCAGAAGCCATGGCTGGTCATTGCATTGACTGGAGTTCCCAATCAACATTGTCTTTACAATATTGTTGCTAATGTATAAATTGTTCTCCTGACTTCACTCTGTATCAGTTCATACCATCCTTTTCAGGTTTCTCTGAAACCATTTCTATCATATCTTGAAACACAGTAGTATTTATTCACATTCAGTAAATTCCAATCCCATAAACACTTATTAAGGTACTGCTGTATCCCAAACACTGTGCTGAGTAAGTGCTGGGGCTACACGTAATAAAATGGCAGTCCATTCAAGGAGCTGACAACCTAAAGGGGGCAACTTCACCCACAGAGGGAGGCAGGAAAGGGATACAGGGGCAGGGGGGTGGAAGATGGGGAGTACCTGGTACAAGGCCAGTCAGAGGAGCAGATTCAAGTGGAATGATTTCATGCCATAACTTGCACAACTCCATTTCCCCTCTTGAGGAGCACCCAAAAGAGGTTTTCTTAAAGGGATCCCCAGGTCCTGCCACACTGAATAAGACAGGCCAAGCTTTGTGACCCCAACACATCAAGCACTCAAGTCTTACTTCCCTTTTCTGTTAATATCCTCACAGGTTTGTCCACGTCTTTCCCCATCGATGGAACCTTCTTCAACAGCTGGTTGGCTCAGTCGGTGCAGATCACTACAGAGAACATGGCCATGAGTGAGTGGTCCCTGAACAATGGGCACCATGAAGACAACACATCTGGGCTCCTCTCTGAGGAGCTGCTCCAGGATGAAGAGACCCTATTGAGTATCATGATGGACCATTCCCTAAAGTCTCCCTTCAAGCATAGTGATACCACCAAGAAGGCCCAGAGCAAAGCAAGGCCAGCAAATAAGAAGAAGGTCCCTAAGGACAGCCTGGGCTCCCTGCTCTCAGACCACCCAGAGGACTCTGGCCAGCGGACTACCCCACCAGACCACACCGTGAAACCCCTGAACCACGACTCGGGGAACAGCAAAGCCACTCGTGGGACAGCCAACACACCTACAGATCGCAAAGGAGCCAGTGGGGAAGTTCGGAAGACTCCAAAAAGGGGACCTTCTCACCACTCTCCCAGCCCCAAAGCCCACGACTCCAGCGTCCTGGCGAGCTCAAGGAGCTTCCCGCACGAGGACAAGGAGACTGTAGAATCAACTCCGCTTGAGACTAACAGCCCGATTCAAGTGCCTGGCTCACTGGGGAGTCCAAAAACAGTAGTGAGGTTCAGATTGCCAAAGGAGGGCAAAGAGACTAGGAAGCTGCCGAATCCAAAGCCCGAGGCAATGAACAGACCTTCAGTCGGGGAAAGGCCAAAGGTCACCTTGCACTTTGACAATGAGACTGATGGCTACTTCTCCGATGCAGAAATGAGCGACTCTGACTCGGAGCCGGGGAGTGGCAGGGTTCAGATAAGCCAGAAGGATTCAGGAAACGAGGAGGTAGTCAGAATGAGCGTTTTGGCATCCTAACTCAACCAGATAACCAACTGTGACAGTTCTTAAGAGGCCTAAACCCAGTTACAACTGCCATTTTCAATTTCTGCCTGGTATCATATAACAAAGGGGTTCCATTCTTGGTGGGGTGGGAGTTTTCATTTGTTTTATATATATAGTTTAAAATTGAGCACCGTTGTCTTTTTCTCCTGTATGCGGGACATAGGACATAAAAGCTTCCACTTCCCTGACCTGGGTGACAAGAGTCGTCCCTTTTAATAATTTAACCAAATGAAGCAAAATGCCAGACACGGGCATTCAGGGACTGGGGGTTCCGGCCCCATCTGGGATCACCCAAGGCATCAATAACAAGAGGTCTGATATTGCCAGTACCCATTGTTTCTGCAGGGATGACAGTCTTATGGGCATTATTTCAAGGCAAAGACAAGTAAACTCATTTCCTGCTTTGCCCAGGGTTCAGCACCCAGTCCAAAGGCTGGGTCAGGAGTCAGGTTCCAGGGGTATAGCTGAACCCTTCTCCACAGCAAAGCAACACCCCCCAACACCCAAGGAAGTAGAATAAGCAAAACCTAATACAGAACTAACTTTTCTAAAGCACAAAGAGCTTATTTGAAGAAAGCACTTAAGGGTGGGGGAGAACACTCCTTTAACAGAAGCCTTGTCAGTTCGTTCCTCTCACCTTTTCCAGTTCAATCTGCTTCCATGCCAAGGCTGAGGGCCAAACCCTTCGGCCAGCCACCCCTTTCCTCCCAGCACTGTGCCTGAGTGGCCATAGGAATTAATCAGAGGTAAAACACATCCCATGGGCGGGCAGGGCTCCCAGCCCTTGGCTTCAAGAGACATTTACTCAGGTGAATCCATTAGTCAAATGGGACCAGGGAGGGGGCTGGGGGAAAAGGTCAAGGCATTCACTTTGCAAAACAGGAAAATAATAAACATTTAAAACTTGAATGCTAACTGTAAAAGCAAAGTCTCCTTCCTGGGACAGGTGACAGCTAAAGTCTCCTTGTAGTCCATGTCCTGCGCATTGGAAAGCAAATCAGATCGTTGGCCTTGTAGCAGTTTCCAATCTCATTAAGACTACAGGTTTCTTCCTTCAGTTTCTTTTGTAAAAATGCTCCTACCTACAAGCCTACGAACTCCTTGGGGAAATAGAAAGGGGAGGGTTGATTCGTTGAAGTCAGTATTCTAAAACCTACAAGATTTTCATGTGTAGAAATGCCCCTTCTAAGCCTTAAAAGTTTTTTAAAAACCCATGATGATACCTATGAGTCAGGCAAGTTTCTGTGTTTGCACGTAATCCACCCCATGCTTTTCAGTTCTGGCTTCCAAGGTCACAGTTGATTTGCGCTAATGTATTTGATTGGAGTGACCCCAGGGTGATTGACAGCTCAGGGAACAAAACAACAACAAAATTCAGTGAAACTTTTTTTTTTAATTTTTTATTTTTAAGAATTACACCTGGGACACTTCTTCAACTGGCAAAACCAGAACTTTTCAAACAAGAATCTTGCAAATGTCAAATGAATCAGTTGAATAATTTTATGGATGCCAAAGAATCTTTTGACAATAACACAGCAGCACAGCCTGGACCCAGAAATTGGTCACTTGGATCTATTTTTTTTTTTTTTTTAGAAATGGAGCTATTTGGCAACAAAGGAGTTAAAAATACGTTCGTAGCATGTAACCAAGGCATCAGAATCCAAGCTTTCTGCAGAGGATGCTTTTTCTTTCTTTCTTTTTGCCACTGGAATGGTACAGACCCTGGTATTTTGATTTCTGATGCTTGGCGTAGTCCATTCAGAACTTTCTCAGACTCACAGGATGGGGAGAAACTGACAATGAAACCAGTGAAGAAAAAGTCCTGGTTCCCAATGGTGTGGTTCACCCACAAACCAGGAGAGTGACGATCAATTGGAGAAACGGTTAAATCCTGATTCTTCTCAGCAAACCTGCCACCAAGTGTGCATTGACTACACATTTGTTGGCCTTTAAGTAAATTTCATATGGGTCTTTAAAGCCAAAAAAATAGTCAACAATGACAAATTTTGGAGTGCAAATCGGTCTCCAACTTCTGTGGAATCTAGGAGAGAGAATTAATGGATTCAGAAGGTTCAGTGTGTTCTGATAATGTTAAACACAGTAATAGGATTTAGTTTTATCTTCAACAGGCTTGGTAGGCATTAGTACCGTATCCTAGTATAATGAGTCAAAACAATAATCAATCTGCTGCCTTTTAATGGACCTTGCTTCCGTGTACTTCAGTTCAGCTACGATTAGCAAACCATCTCACACAAATCCCTGTACACAGCTTCATTGGTCTGCAGCCTCATCTCTTGCCTGATCCATACCAGACACTCAAAAGGGACAGACTTAAAGAACAACCAAAATTAGCCACTAGGTAGCTTGGGGTTTTGTGGGGGGGGGGGGGAGGGGGGTTGTAGAGGAGAATTGGATTTCCAAGGGATTTGGGGTGCTCTGGGCTAGAGGATGCTTCTCTGCTTGGGGGGCCGGGAGAAGTGGGGTGTTATGTTTGAGTGCCAATTCTCTCCTTGGATGATCTGGGAGACTCAGCTATTATAAACCCAAGAACTTGATGGACGGAGGAGTATAGAGAGGTGGGGAAAGAATTAGGCCAAACCATAGAATTTGTACCATGCCTTAGATTGGCGGCATACTTCCCTAAGGTACTAGGGACACAGACAGTGGTTTGCTCGCACGTCAAGTGGCCTGGTTCTTTGAAACAAACTCAAGTAGCATGGCCTTGTTCTTAGAAGCCAGTCAGCTATTTTGCCTTACTTTAACTTAATGAAGTTATCAAATGAAAGAAAACATTTAGGGAATTGAATAACACGTCAGCAAGAAGGAAGGGCTTCTGAAAACACCCTCTGCCTCTATTTTCAGCCACAAGTGAGTTTCTTGACTCTGAGCAGGGGACGCACTTTCTCCTTCTCTCTCATGACTGCTGTTAGTGTTGAATGTTGTGTTCTTTTGGTCTCCCCTTCATTGTGGTAGGGGGATTCTCACAAAAACATGGTCGTTCCCATAGCAAGGTTGAATCCGGGAATAAACTGGGACAGTAGGGGAAAAGGAGCAGGTAGTTTTACCTGAATTGTAAGCAAAAGGCCCCCAGTACCCAGTTACCTACAGAGTCGAAGTTCCCAGTGCCAGAAACTCAAGTCAGTGGTTATCACAGGCCCTGCCCTTCGGTAATTCACATTGGCCAGGGTGGGATGCTGTACTCCTGTCATGTAGTCTATCACCCCCTCACATTCACTTGCCCCCTCTCCCTCCCCAGGGAAGCTGCTCCACTATACCACTCCAGGGACCTTCAGCCTGGTACTCCCCCCCCCACACACACTCTCCTCTATATTCCTCCCAGGTGAGAAAAACTTGAAAATATTTTTTGTACTATAAATGTATTTTGGGATGAACTAAAAAACAGAGGTTTGAATGGTTTATTTTGTTAAATAAGCTTTGACTTTCAGATACTGTATGAACTGCAAGAGTTAATGTTTGCACTATAAAGGACTTTGTATCCTCTAAGAAGCCACACCAAGATTCAAGGGGGTAAGAGTGAGGAGACATGGTGGGGCGGGGGGAGGATTTATATGTGTATGTGAATACCAGGTGAGTCAGAGGGACTCACTTAATTGTGAGTATCACAGTGTCCTGTGGGCCCCCCATCCCACCCCACTGCTATCATCAAGAGTTTACTTAAAACCTTTTTTGTGGCCTAGACTGGGGTTCCTACAGAATGGATGGCTGGGTATCTGTCTGTCTAGGAAAGCAAATGAGCCATTATTTGGTCCTGACTGAGCTGCTACCAAGGGTTGGGTCTGAAGAGCAGGTGAGTCAGGGCTCTGGGGGAGTGCCTTCAGGACCTGCTCAGCAAATTGGCCTTGGCCTGAGCCGCGAAGCCCCAACAGGTTTAGCATTCTGTCATCGGGACAATGTCACCTTTGGTTGTTCTTTAAGGAAATGCCCACCAACTATTCCATTTAACATAAAGAAATTCCGCTCCACATCAGTGATGGGAAATGAGATGAATGTCACAGGAGGAGAGCCTTCTGTTTTCTTTGTTTCAAAGAAAGTGATGTGCCATTTGTTAATATAAAAGAGAAATATTGAAAATATATTGAAAAGAGCAATTTTAAATTATTTTTGGCTTATGTTGCAATATTTATTTTCTTGTATTAGAAAGATTCCTTTGTAGAGAAAAAATGTATTTTTCATTAATGCAAAGACCTATTTCTCCTTTTTGTACATTTTCCATGTTAGGCAATCCTTAAAGCAATAGAATGTACCCAACTTGTTCTGTGTGGCCATGTAATGCATGCTGTTTGTGTTGCCTTGTGATAATGCTATCTGCCAGCGTTGCCATCATGTTCACATTCCGTGTATGCTTTAAATACACATGGGGACCACGGCCCATAGCTTATGGAAAACCTTCGCATTCCTCAGTGTGTTGGCAAATGCAGTCAATAAAGCAATGTTTTCTGTGTACATCAGCATCTGGGTAGTGTCTATGTGGTCAGTAGGCTTCCAAGGGAGCTGATGCCCCTCCATACTAGAGAAGAGACTAACTCATTCACAGGCAGGACCTGTCAAAGACCGGGTGGTGATTAGAACAGGGTCATCCAAAGCATTTGAAGGGCCCTCAGAAGCTATGGAGCACCAGACTTGGAGTCCAGAAGATGTAGTTCAAATCCTGTCTCTGACACTGTGACCTTGAGTATGTCACAACCTCCCCGTGTCTCAGTTTCTTCACTAGTAAAAAAAAAATGAGGGTTGGATTCTGTGGCCTGTTGGGTCTCTTCTAAACCTATGGTCCTGCGAATCCTTCATTTTACAATTGCATTGGCTTTTTTTTTTAAAGCAATCGGGGTTAAGTAACTTGCTCGAGGTTACATGACCAGTTATTTTGTGTGGGTGTTAAGTATCTGAGGCCAGAACTGAACCCAGGTCTCCCAACTCTGGGGCTGGCACTCTTACTGTGCCACCCTGCTGCCCCTAGACCTGGGACTTTTTTCTTCTGTGCCATGCTACCTGCCTTAGAGAACCCATCACCTGGCACATACACTCGTTTCAGTTAAAGGGTAGCCATCAATGCCCTTGTCATCTGATGCAATTGCTGTTGTCTTTTTTACATAGACCCAAAATACATGAACTCCTAGCAAGCTCTTGTTGAAAGAACAATATCTGATTGGGCCAAAATCTAAGGTCTAAGACTCAAGGACTGGAAAAACCTATCGGTGGGGAATGACCAGGATTGCTCGTGAACTCATGGGGTGTCCTCTGACAAACCTTTATTAAAAATCTGAGGTCCTCCCTCCCAGACACACCCACTTGGGGTGGGCTTTGTGGAACTAGGGGAAGTCCTGCTGCTGAGCATCTTTGGCAAATAGCCAAACTCTCCTGTGCCCTTATGACTTCTGAAGGTACAACTGCCAGAAACTTAGTAAAGGTACAGGCATAGAATTCCCTCAGGTGAGCAGGTGAGATGAGGCAGAAGCTAACCTTTGTCCTCAGATCTAATCAGGTAGCAATGAGAGCATAGATCTCAGGAAAGGGGCAACAGAAGAAACAGGGAAAACTTGTGATGAGAGGACGGAAGTGAATTCCATAAGATGACAACATGAAGCAGAGTACAAGTTAGTGTACATGTCAACACAGGGTCCTGGAATCCCAAGGTTAAAGGTGGAGCAAAGGAAAACGTCCCTGTTCATCTGGAGAGTGCATTTCATACTATTTTGACTGGATCCGTTCAGTACAGTTTTTCAAGCTTTGGCCACATAGATGTGAAAAGGAAAGCTTAGGGTCTGCTTTCTAATATTTCATCTACTTAAAGCCGTAGGATGTTATAACTGAAAAGAACATTAGAGATCATCTATCCCACCACATCTTTCTAGAAAGGAACAGGCCAATGAGCAGCTGAACTGGGACTGGTGTAGACTCGGCATTTCACATCCTTTGTCTTCACAGAGTAGCCTTGGGTCAGGTTGTAGGGGAGAAAATGCTGAGGTTTCCTGGAGGGTGGGGTACCGCCATAGCCTCCTTTGCTTTCTATCAGTAATTAAAAGTACTGATTCTCACTGTCTGCCTGTCACTGCTTGGCTACACTTTAATGAAGGAAGCCATAGTTCCTGCCCTCAGACAGTGCTGGGAACAGAAGAAATCGATCCAAACTATAAGGGAGTGCTAACCTGTCTTGTATAGACAATGGCCATGTGATCATAGATTTAGAGCTAGACGGGAACTTTGAAAGCATTGAGTCTGGCCACCATTTTACAAATGAAGAAACTGATGCACAGAGAAGTTAAGTGATTTGCCCAAGGTCACACAGGTTGGAAAAATGTCTGAATTGAGATTGAAATCAAGTCTTGCTAACTCCAAGCCTACCTGTTATACCACCTAACTGCCTCTCTATCTGTAGTACTAGACAAAGACTCAGGAATGAGAAAAAAAAAACACCCTAAGTGCTCTGAGAAAGGCCTAGTTTGGGGCCTACTCCCCACCCTTAATCCAAATCCTTCCATTTATCTGAGTTTTTCCACCTCATTTAATAAAGACCTTAGAGAAGAAGACCCCTCAACTCTGCTTCCCATGGGAAAATACGGTTTCTGAGAACAAAAGCTAGCTTGGGTCCCATCCTACCTGTTAAATCAATTGTGTTATGAAGCATGAAGGGAAATTTAACCTCTCATTTGCACAGAAATCAGCTGGTGACTGGTTGCAACTGGTGACCTAGCCACCTGGAGATTTGACCAGAGACCAAGAAGGGAGCCCAAGGCCACTTAGAAAGTTGGATTTACTGAGTTTATTACAATTCCGTCCTCTATTGACAACAACATCCAGTCATTCGAGGGAGACATTGCTAGTATCCTATGACCTCTTTTTACATGGCTGGGGTTTTCTCCCTCTTACTCCTGAACAGAAAAAGAAGAGATGAAATAGTGAAAAGAAGTGAATTGCTAATTGATGGAATCATGAAATAGGGCAGGCATGCCCAGTTCTTTAGGTACTCTCCAGGAAAAACCACAATGGCAGTGGGAGGTGAGGCTGAAATCACACTTTAATAAGGCACAGAGGCTTTGAGGCAAATGGCACAGAAAGTACAGAGACAAGCAGTGAAAGGCAGTGGTTGATACAGAAGCAGAGAGCTTGGGAACAGGGATAGGGTGATAGAGAAAGGCAGGCTGTAGTAAGAGAGAGGATAGAGAGGGGGAAAGTCACAGAAAATGTAGCTCATGTAACCATAGAGTAGCGTTGGGAGCACTCAACAGCATAGACCCAATAGAGATGGAAGAATGTGGGGGCAGGTCAAGAGTTTAAGGTCCTTTTTATAGGCTTTTGGTGAGGGAGCAGACTACCTCTTACCTGTGCCACCTTGGGGTTAGTTCATTAACATATCCACATCATCTCAAAATTATCAGTATCATGTAGTGTTCTGCTGGTCTTGTTCATTTTCAAAGAGGACCCATCAATGACATTGCGGATGATGTCTTGACTTGCTTGTGAATTGGATTTAAGTGAGGTACAATCACACAAAGTCATCAGCCTCACTCTCTTCCTGAGTCACTGAAGTCCAGTAGCAGGACCCAAGTCAAGACAGCTGATGATGGCCCAGGACGCAGTGTATGACTTCGGTGTCTTCGATGTCGGACCAAGCCCTAAGTACTCCACAGTTTCTGCTTTAGCCAGTTTCATGGCTTTTGGAACAAATTGTTCTCTTCTGCTCATTCCATCAGGGCAAGTCTTCACATGCTGGAGGTAGACATCCCTCTAATGCACTAATGGTTTTGGAGGCTTGTTGATTACCCGCAACCTGGTTTAGCTTGTCTGCCATGACATTATGAAGGTTTTACCAGGGTGTGGTCATGTGCATGCTATAGCTTCTTGGAGTCAGGTGAGAGCTGGGTGAATCAGGTGGACACCAAAGGTGAAGGAACAGCCCTGAAAGGGCTCAGCAAGTCCTCTCAGACCAGAGAGGCTCGTCTTCCTGAACACCCCAAATACCCCTGTTGGTCTGAATGTGAATGTCTGCAACTTATCTGAGCTTTACATATCACAGGACCAATAGACCCTGACAGCAAGACCTAGATGGCTTCCCCTGATTTAGCACATATTCTATAAATGTGAATTTTGGTTAATATATGATAGTTTGCAAATGATGTTCCTTTGATCTTTGGGACAAACATGACTGCTAGATTCCTCTTTGCAATCTCATTCCTGCTATTGCTATGTTATACTACTGACTAGAAGCAGCATGGGAGGGCAGGGGGGAGTGTCAGGGGGACCAGAATGAGATATAATTTTTTTTTTAAAGCAGTCGGGGTTAAGTAACTTGCTCAAGGTTACACGGCCAGTTATTTCTGGGTATGTTGCTAAGTCCCCGAGAAGTATCTGAGCCTGGATTTGATCCCCAGGTCATCCCGACACTGGAGCCGGTGCTCTTACTCGCTGAGCCACCTGGCCGCCTCAATGAGATAAAATTTTAACATAAGGAGCAAGCAGGCTAAAATAAAATAAGCTTCAATTCATTAAACATGTATAAATATGCCTAGTAGATACAAGGCATTGGGAGTACAAAAATGAATATGACTTAGTCCCTACCCTTGTAGAGCTCAGGAGATGTATGTATGTATGTATATATGTGTGTGTATGTGTGTATGAATGTATGTAAAAACATTTGCATATTCGTGTGCATGTGTATAAACTTAAATATTTGTTAAGCACCTATTAGATAGGAAGCCCTGTCCATGATGCTACTGTTGGAGAGGTACAAAGTTTTAACATGCTCAAGTTCCCTGCTCTCCTGGAGTTGATAATCTAAATAGGAAGTAAGATATATATTCACAGGAAATTATAATACTCAGTGACACTGTCTGCCAAGATAGTTCTATTAGAGTGTGGCCACTGTTCATGCTACAGCTTCTTAGAGCCACAGGTGAAAGTTGGATGGATCAGGTGGACACCAAAGGTATATGAGCAACCCTGAAAAGGACTCAGCAAACCCTCACACCAGAGGTGCTAGTGCTCCCTGAAAAGCCTCATATGTAATTCTGCTCCCAGATAGAACTTACTGAGAGCATGGATAGTAGAAATGCATCTATATATATTAAGTTCATGAAGGAGCACTGATAAAACAGTCCAGAGGTGATAGACTACAAATGTACAATGAAGTCAGATGCAGTCATTGTGTCAGTTTATTTTGCTTAAACATTGGTTATAATAGAGGTTTCTTTGAGGGAGAGGTGCTATTGAGAATTGTAGTGATGTAAGCATTTTAAAATTAAGTGTATGGGAGAGGTGCAAAATAGGGTTATGTGAAGTCTGAGGAAAGAAAAGTTATGTCTCAATTTGGAGATCAAGGAGATCACACTGGAGCTGTCTTTAAGACAGATTATTTTCAAAACAGTAGTTGGAGGAGTGGGAGGATATTCCAGGCATAAAGAGAATTAGTGTGGGTTAAAACTGGAAAAGTAGGTCAGAGTCAGAAACCAAAAAGAAAACAGTAACACCTTTGGCACCCCAGTTTTTCATGCCAGATTCCTAGAATTGCACCCCCTCCCCAAGCAAGTTCAACATGCTCCATGGGTCCAAATCTATTCAAAACAATAGTTCAAGTTACCAGCAATGCATTTTTTCTCTGCTCAGAGTATACAATTAATTAAAAAAACAAAGGCATTTAAAGAAATTTTAAGGGGGCGGCTAGGTGGTGCAGTGAATAGAGCACCGTCCCTGGAGTCAGGAGGACCTGAGTTCAAATTCAGACTTAGACACTTAACACTTACTAGCCCTGTGACCTTGGGCAAGTCACTTAACCCCAATTGCCCTCCAAAAAGCAAAAAAAAATTTTTTTAAGGGAATTTTTTTTTTTATTGAGCAATCAGGGTTAAGTAACTTGCTCAAGGTTACCCGGCCAGTTATTTCTGGGTGTGGTTGCTGAGTGTCTGAGCCCGGGATTCGATCTCCAGGTCGTCCCAACACTGGAGCCGGTGCTCTTACTCGCTGAGCCATCTGGCAGCCCCTGGAGCCGGTGCTCTTACTCGCTGAGCCACCTGGCAGCCCCTAAGGGAAATTTTTCAATGGAAAGTCTTGCCCTAACCCTACACTGCACTCTCCCATAGATACCCATATTCATAAACACATATCCCATACCACCAGTAATGAGAGTGAATACCAAGAGAATAATCACACATGAGGGTCTCACATGTGTATGATACTTGTGAAGGGGCTACTCCTACCTCCTGCAGGATCCCTAGTCTTCTATCTGTCCATTCCACAGGAGGAAGTTTTCACATCCCCTAACTCACCAACATGTCTGAAGCCTGTTGTTTATCCTTAACCTGATTTAGTCCATCTGCCAAGATAGTTTTGCCAGAGTGTGGTCACTGCTCATGCTACAGCTTCTTGGAGCCACAGGTGAAAGTTGGGTGGATCAGGTGGACACCAAAGGTGTATGAGCAACCCTTTAAAGGGCTCGGCAAAGGGGCAGCCAGGTGGCTCAGTGAGTAAGAGCGCCGGCCCCAGAGTCGGGATGACCTGGGATCGAATCTGGGCTCTGATACTTAGCACCACACCCAGAAACAACTGGCCATGTAACCTTGAGCAAGTTACTTAACCCCGATAGCTAATAAATAAATAAATGAATGAACGAATGAATGAATGAATGAATAAGTGAGTGAGTGAATAAATGAATGAATGGCTCGGCAAACCCTCACACCCAGGGTGCTAGGTGCTTTTCCTCCCTGAAAAGCCTCATATGTAATTCTATTCCCAGATAGAACTTACTGAGAGCATGGATAATAGAAATACATATATATATATACACATGTATATATATATGAGTGTGTTTATATATTTACATATATAAATGTTTGTATGTTGTGTATCCATATTGGTCCATGAGAGAATAAAAATCCAAGAGATCTGGTGATGCACAAATTGTAGAATCTTGAGGAACTGCATGTGAGGGGTGTGTCAGAAAATTAAACTTTGGACAAACTATAAACAACCAGATTATTTCCCAAATACCAGCCCTGTTCTCAGCTAAACAGTAGAAGATACAGAAAGAAAAGACAACACAGTACCAGAGCTCATAAGACAGTCTTCTCATTGAAGATGTTTTAATTCTTAATAGAGAAGATTATAGATCTAGAGTAAGAAGGGACCTTAACAGTCATCTAGTCTAACCTTCATATTTTTTCAGATGGGGAGACTGCGGTCCATAGAGGTTAAATGACTTGTCAAAGGTAACACGGTAGTAAATGACAAAGTCTGAAATTGAACCCAGGTCCTCTGATGCTAGCCCCAACACTCTTCCCACTGAAGGATATAGGCTTTAAGAGCCTTACCCCAATTCCCAGTGCCCAGTTCCTTAGTCATGCCAATAAAGTAACCTTATAACTATTCAAACAACACTGTGCTACATATATTTAAGAAACAAAGTCAAGTAGCCCTCATAATAAGCAACACAGTTAGGACAGTTCAGACAGTCACTCATATGTTGTTCCCCTGGTACACAAGCAAGTGTCACAGAGCTATCTTTCATAATGAGCTCTGATGCTAATGTTAGTTCTGAATTTGTTAAAATAACAAGAGCTCCTATTTCAACACTGCTTTTCCATTTACAAAGCTCTTTGCCCTGTGAAGAAGGTTGCCCAAGAGGCAGCATGGCATCATGGCAATAGTACTGTATCTGAAGGTACAGGTTGTTGCTGTTGTTTCAGTTATATCAGACTCTTCTTGACCCCACTTGGCAAAATGTTAGAGTAGTTCGCCATTTCCTTCTCCAGTTCCTTTTACAGATGAGGAAACTGAGGCAAACAGTGTTAAGTGACATGCTCAGGGTCACACGGCTACTAAGGGTCTGAGGCCAGAATTGTCCTGAGGTCTTCCCAACTCTAGGCTCCACTGCACCATCTAGCTGGCTTTTGGTCAAATCCCACCTCTGCCATTTATAATCTGTGGAAACTCAATTTCCTCATGTTGAAAACTAAAGATCTAGACTATGTGACCTTTAAGGTACTTTGAAGCTCTCACTAAATGTTCCTAAGTATGACTTCATTTCATAGATAAGGAGACTAATATTAAAAAAAGGTTGGGGTGTCTAGGTGGCACAGGGAATAGAGCACTGGCCCTGGAGTCAGGAGGACCTGAGTTCAAATCCTGCCTCAGATACTTAATACTTACTAGCCTTGTGACCTTGGGCAAGTCACTTAACCCCAATTGCCTTGCCCTCTCCCCTCCAAAAAGAAAAGAAAAGTAAAGTAATCTGTCTCAACAGACCTATTATACAAATCATATCTTTAAGCCTCACTTTCTGTTATACCACATTATAAAAATAGCTAACAATCAACAAGCATTCAGTACCTACTGGGGATACAAAGAGAAATTTAAAAGTCCCTGCCTTTAAGGAGTTTATAATCTATCAGGGAGATAGCAGGTGTGTGTGTGAACAAACATATATGTACACACATATATACATTATATTAAATAAATACAATGTAATCTTTGGAGGGGAAGGCACTCAAGTAGGGGAATCAGGAAAGGCGTCATGTTAATGGTAGCACCTGAGCTGAGATTCAAAGAAAACCACGGATTCTAAGAGGCAGAGGTCAGGAGGGCATGGGATAGCAAAGACATGAAGATGGGAAACAAAGTATCATAGAGAAGTAACAAAAAAGCTAGTTTGGCTACCAGGAGTGGGGAACCGGCAGCCTCACAGCTACATGTGGCCCTCTAGGTCATCAAGGGTGGCCCTTCAACTACATTCAGACTTCACAGAACAAATCCCCTTAATAGAAGGATTTGTTCTGTAAAACTTAGACTCAGGAGAGGGACTCCAGATCAGCAGCAGCTGTGGCCGTTTCCAGATTTATCAACACATAGATGCAAAGGACAAAGTGAGAGGTCAGTGCAGTCTGGACTTTGGGACCCAGTAAGTGGGAGTGAGTGGCTTTTGCCCCCCGGGGCGAGAAGCTGCTGAAAAACCAGCACAGCCAGCCAGGGCCATATGGCAGCTTCAGCTCCTGGTCTGCAGAGTGTAGGGGGACCAAGCACCAGTCTGAGGGGTAATTGCTCTTGCTTTAACCTTCTTGGATCTGGATTGCAGTCTAGGGTGGAGGTCCTGGGGTATGTGTCCAGCTTGCCAGAGCGTCTGGAGAACTCAGAGAGGGCACCCACCTAATACCTCTGGCATCTGAGAAAACCCCAGCATTTGGGATGAAAGCTCCCCTGTCTGGTGACAGAGTCCTACTGTGGCAAAAAGCCCAGGGGTCAAGAGACTGAGGGGCGACATCACCAGGCAAAGGAAACAAAGCAGAGAGAAGACTCCAACATTAGACTCCTATTCTGGGGACAAAAAGGAGCAAAGCATGGAAAGGGAGGAAAACAATGAAGTCAGAACTCCTGCACCAAAAGCTTCAAAGGAAAATACAAGCTGGTTACAGGCCATAGAGGACCGTAAGAAGCAGATAAGAGAAGTGGAGGAAAAATTGGGAAGAGAAATGAGAGCAATGCAAGAAAATTATGAAATGAGACTCAACAGCCTGACTGAGGAAAATAATACCTTAAAAAACAGACTCAAATAGCAAAAGAGGCTCAAAAAGGCAATGAGGAGAAGAATGCCTTAAAAAGCCAAATTTGCCAGATGGAAAAAGCTCAAAAGCTCACTGAGGAGAATCATTGCTTCAGAATTAGATTGAAGCAAATGGAAGCTAATGACTTTATGAGAAATCAAGATGCTGTTAAACAGATTCAAACAAATGAAAGAATAGAAGGCAATTTGAAATATCTCCTGGGAAAAACCACTGACATGGAAAATAGATCCAGGAGAGATAATCTAAAAATTATTGGACTACCTGAAAGCCATTATCAAAGTAAGAACCTAGAAATCATACTCCAGGAACCCAAAAATGCCCTGATGTTTTAGTACCAGAGGGCAAAATAGAGGTTGAAAGAATCCATCCATCACCTCCTGAAAAAGATCCCAAAAAGAAAA
This sequence comes from Petaurus breviceps papuanus, assembly GCF_028583685.1. NCBI lineage: Eukaryota > Metazoa > Chordata > Mammalia > Diprotodontia > Petauridae > Petaurus > Petaurus breviceps. The sequence continues at coordinate 6,543,262 of NW_027185809.1, forward strand.
CTCCTAGGAATATTATAGCCAGGTTCCGGAATTCCCAAATTAAGGAGAGAATTTTACAAGCAGCCAGGAAGTAACAATTTGGATATTGTGGAAACACAATCAGGATAACCCAGGATCTGGCAGCTTCTACACTGAGGGATTGAAGGGCTTGGAATATGATATTCTGGAGGTCAAAGGAGCTGGGATTAAAACCAAGAGTCACCTACCCAGCAAAACTGAGTATCATATTTCAGGGGAAAATATGGTCATTCAGTGGAATAGAGGACTTTCAAGCATTCTTGCTGAAAAAACCAGAGTTGAATAGAAAATTTGACATTCAGATACAAGAAACAAGAGAAGCATGAGAAGGTAAACAGGGAAAAGAAATCATAAGGAACTTATCAAAGTTGAACTATTAACATTCCTACATGGAAAAATGATCATTGTAACTGATGTAACTTTTCTCAGTAGTTGAAAGGAATAGAAATATATATATATGTATATATATACATATATATGTCTATGTATGGGGGTATATGGGCATATGAATACATATGTGAATGTGTGTATATATGTTTACAAGTATACATAGAGGGCACAGGACCAATTTAACAGGAAGGGATAATACTTAAAAGGTGAAAATAAGAGGTGAGAGGAATATAATGAGAGGAGATGGGGAGAGACAGATTGGGGTAAACTATCTCATACAGAAGAGGCAAGGGAAAATGGTTACAATGGAGGGGAAGAATAGGAAGGCAAAAGGGAATGGATCAACTTTATTCCCATTGAATTTGGCTTGAGGAGGGAATGAAATACACACTAAATAGGGTATCTCACCCTCCAGGAGAGTAGGGGGGAAAGGGGATGAGAGGGGGGATGATGGAAGGGAGGGCAGGCTGGGAGGAGAGAAGTTGAAAGCACCCACTTTTGAAAAGGGATGGGATCAAAGTAGAGAATAGAACAAGTCGGAGGTGGGATAGGAGGGAGGGAAATATAGTCAGTCTTTTACAATATATCTACTATGTTATTGTTTTCCATTAGCCACACATGTACAACCTATACTGAACTGCGTATCTTCCCAGTTAGGGTTGGTGACAAAGAAGGAAGGGAATGAATCTGGAATTCAAAGTTTTAAAATCAAGTATTCAAATACATATATATATATGTATATATATATGTTTGTGTGTGTGTATATATATATATATTAGTAATACTATTTTACATGTATTTGGGAAATAAGATATACAGGCATTGGGGCATAGAGATGCACTGGAAAAGTCGAAAGGGGTATGGGAGAAAATATGGGAGAGAGCAGACTGGAGGAGGGGATATCCTGTGGGACTGCTATTTTGGGGCGGTGGGTAGGGGAAAAACGGGGAGAAAATTTGTAACTCAAAATCTGGTGGAAATGAATGATGCAAATCAGAAGTTAATAAAGCATTTGAAAAAAAAAAAAACTTAGACTCAGTCAAAAGGCTGTACCCAAGGACCTAGAAGGCTACATGTGGCCTTGAGGCTACAGGTTCCTCACCCCTGACTACCCTACAGAATGTGTGAATGGACATAATATGTAATAAGGTTGGAAAAATGACAACAAATCTAGCATATAGTGCTTTAAGATTTGCCAAATGCTTTACAAATCTTCTCATTTGATCCTCACAACAACCCTAGGAAGTAAGTGCTATTATTATCCCTGTTTTATAGATGAGGAAATTGAGGCAAGCAAAAGTTGAGTGACTTTCTAAGAGTCACACAGCTAGTACGTGTCTGAAGCTGGATATGAACAGGTCCAGCAAATGTATCTCCAAAAAAAATCTCCACTGTATTGTCTGACTGGATGACTTTGAGATTATGAACCCGAATGAATGGTAGTGCCCTCAGCAAAGACAGAGGAGTTCAGAAATGGGTAGTTTTGTGGGGAAAGATGAATTTTGTTTTCTACATTCTGAGTTTGAGATGCCAGTGGGATATTCAGTTCAAAATATCCAATAATCTGTTGCTGACATAGGACCAGAGCTCAGGAGAAGGACTAGGGTTAAGTATATAGATTATAGTCATTGGCATAGTGATAATAATTAAATCTATGGGAGCTAATGAAGTCACTGAGAGAGAATATATAGAGAAAAAAGAACTTTGAAGTATACTCACCATTAGGGAGTAGAATATGAATGATAATTCAGCAAAGGAGAACCGAAAGAGATCAGGGCCATGAAAACCCAGGTTGGAGCATGTACCCAGAAGGAGAGGATAGACAAATGTCAAATGCTATGGAAAAGGCCACTGTATTTGTCAATTAAGAGATCACTGGTACTAATAAAAATATCTAAGACTAAGAGCCATTTCCCAGTAGATAAGTGATCAAAGAATATGAACATTTCTCAAAAAAATTGCAAGCAATGCACAAGATTCTGAAACCAAATCACTAATAATAGAAGAAACCCAAATTTTTAAGACTGAAGTTTTTCCTCACCCACAGCAAACTGGCAAAAATGACAGAATATGGGAATAGTAAATGTTGGAGAAATTGTTGAAAGACACATTAGTGCCCTGTTGGTGGAGCTATGAATTGATCAAACCATTCTAGAAAGCAATTTGAAATTACACTTTTAAAATTATGCTAAAAGCAACTAAAATTACACTAAAAAGTGATGAAAATGTCTATTTTTTTCAAGTCAGATATACCACTGCTAGGCATCCCTCTAGGAGGTCAAAGACAAAAAGTTCCCATATATGCCAAAATACAACAGCATTTTTTGTAGTACCAAAGAATTGGAAATAAATTGTTCATTGATTGGGGAATGGCCAAGCAAATTGACACATGCATAACAATAGAAAATGACTGTGCCATAAACAATGATGAACATGAAAACTACAGAAAATCATGGGAAGGTATATAAATTGAGGAAGAATGAAGCAGAACCATATAAAAATATACAAACATTATGTGGTAAATTGAAAGAATCACAAAAAAAAAAAACCCCAACCCTAAAGCTGTGTAATTATAGTGACCAAGTTTGTTTCCAAAGAGGAGATGAGAAGCACCTCCTTCTTTTTGCAGAGATAGCAAAAATAGATAGCATGGAACACCACACATACTTATGTCACGCTTGTTGATGAATTTTTTAATTTTATTTTCTTTGTCAGAAGGGATGACTCTCTGGACAGAGGGTGGGGGAGGAATAAATTTGGAAATTAAGATGGTGTAAAAATAAAAGATAAATTTTTTAAAGAAAGAGGGTACTTTCAGTTAAGGATGGAGGCCACAGACAGATTGCAAAAGGCTGAGGAAGCAAGTGAAAATAAAGGCAAGGAGAGTAGGCAGCTTTTTCCTGGAATTGGGCTGTGAAAAGCAAGAAAGATAATAACAAGAGGGGATGATAGAATTAAGTGAGGGGTGTTTGTTTTTTAAGGATAGGGGATATCTAGGCATCTGTATTAGCAGCAGGGAAGAAGATAGTAGAAAGGGAGAGGTCACGTGTCAGCATGGCAGCATAACGTAGAGATGTCCAGTTCAAGGAGACAAGCTCTGCCATTGACTGACTGGGTGACCTGGGCAACTTTTCAGCTCAATTGAGTTCAGCTTCCCTATCTATAAAATGACAGAGTTGAACTCGTTAAAGTCTCAGGCCCCTTCTGGTGCAGATGCTCTGTGATCTATGATCCCCCCTGAGGAGAGGACCCTGGAGAGCAGGCTCCTGGCGCTCTGCCCAAGTGGCAGGCAGAGGAATGTCACAGAGTTCCTATTCAAATGATCCCTGCATCCTCCAGGAACCTCTAAAGGTGAACCCACTGCCTAGGAACATATGTGAAAGGTACTTATAGGGGGTAAAGGACAGGGCCTGGGTACTTGGGTCCTGGCCAAGAACACAGGCAATGGGTTTGTTGCCTTGTTTCCCACTTATCCTCAGTGAGAACAACTATCCCAAGGGACAGTCAGTCCTCTTTAAAGGAAGCTGCTGAATTTTCCCTGTTTCTCCTTCCCAGTTTCCTAAGCCAATTGAATTACAGAGATAGGCTCTCAGCGCTGCAGACATATCTGTGATTATGAATACTGGGTTGTGGCTTGGTTATGTACAAAGAGATTTTAAAAAAAAGGCAGTTCATCCTGTGCTATATTCAAATGCAATTAAGGGGCTTTGAGCAGCTGCATTTTTATCAATCTGCCTTGCCAGCTTCCTCTGCCTGACCCTACTACCCAAAGTAACCTGGAATGTCTCACCTGCAGAGAGAAAATTGGCCTTGAAACTCAGCCCTTTGCTGCTGGCTGCCAATTCTCCAGCTATGACTCAGCAGCAAATGTCTACGTAAACAGCCACACACCCAGTACACATGTCCCACTGTCTGGGAGAGACTAAGCCTGGAATCTTAAGATGTTTGAAGAGGGAAACGCAGAGCAAGCTCATTTTCCACTTATCTCCCTGAGGCCCCCAGGTGCATCACTGCTAACAGGGGGCAGGACCAACTTAGGAGGTAATGCGGCTTTCAAGCCCCCCAGGGTTAGCCCTGGGCACAATGATGTCATTAGAGCATGTCTATGGGGTTCATACCCAAAAGACTAGGGGGATGGTGCAGCTACCGTAAGTGGCATAGTGAATAGAGCACTGGCCCTGGAGTCAGGGGGACCTGAGTTATAATCCGGCCTCAGACACTCAACACAAAAACTAGCCATGTGACCTTGGGCAAGTCACTTAACCCCAACTGCCCTCCAAAAAACAACAAAAAAAAAAAGACTTGGGGGAAAGGAATGTCAAAACCACACTCCTAAACCTGTCATTCATGTGATCAGAGCTTTAGAGGTGGAATGGATCTCTGAGGTAACCTCGTCCAACTCTCTTATTTTACAGATGAAGAAAGTGAGGCCAAGAGAGGCCAAATGATTTGCCCAGCATCACAGAGATTTTGAACTCAGATCCTCTGATTCCAAATTCAATGTTCTTTCTCCTATGGCACACTGACCTTTCAAAATGTAACCCCACATAACTGAGTCCCTTTTATCCCCCCAAAATGCCCTTCATCCTAGACATGCCAGTTTCATTTAGCATTTTATATATCATCCATGCCTAGAATAGGCATGAGGAACACAGAGGAAGAAGACATGATCCTGCCTTCAAAGAATTTATTGACATAGAGATTCAAAACATGTCAGAACTAAAAGAAACCTGAAGATACAGAATAGTGGATATCAGAGCTTATAGGGACCTTAGAAGGGATGCTTTGCACCCACAGAGGTTCAACATGATGACCCCATTGGCATTTTAGCAGGGACTCTTAAAGGACCTTCATTCATAGGAATGATGGATGAAACATTCCATTTTTATCAAATAGTCTGTGAAGGCCCCGTCACTAGGCCCTGTTGCTGGGCTCTGCAGGGAGTATAAGAATCAACGAGGCCCAGTCTCCCTGCCGTCACAGAGCTTATAGTCTCTGGGGTGAGACAGGGACACATGTAACAGCCATATGTGACAAGAGGTACATTCAAAGTGCTTTGTGATTGAAACCTCCACAGTAGGATTTGAGGCAGCAGCAATATGGGGAGCTCTATAGTCTTTTTCTTTGGGGAGCAGGGGTGGGGCAGAGGGCAGGGAAGGGAAGGGAGATTCTAACAGGGCGCCTCTTGGTTCCCATTGGCCATCTCTGCATATAATCACTAAGACAAGGCTGGAGTAGTTAGAGCGAACAGACCCCGATTAGGTTAACCTGGGATGGTTTCCTAGAGGAGATGAGGTCTGGTGGCAGGGCTCTATTTTCTTCCAATTTTTGCCTCTGACTTGGAATATTAGTAAAGGTAGGAATGGAGGAGGGCAGCTAGGTGACTCGATAGATAGAGTGCTGGGCCTGGAGTCAGGAAGACCTGAGTTCAAATTTGACTTCAGACACTTACTAGCTGTGTGACCTTGGGCAAGTCACTTAACCCTGTTTGCTTCAGTTTCCTCATCTGTAAAATGAGCTGGAGAAGGAAATGGCAAACTACTCCAGTATTTTTTGCCAAGAAAACCCCACATGGGTTCTGACAAAAAGTCAGAGAGAGCTGAACAACAATAAAGAAATAAAAGAATAAAGGAATGAAGAAGGGATAGAGTCACAGACACTTTCTATGAGAAAACTTTAAAGCCCTATATACTATCTTACTCCACATCCACAAGCAAATCAACTCACCTCCTCACATACACACACATGGACACATGCATGTACACACATGACTCCCCTCCAACATGCTTTCAGTCCACACATTTAAAAACAAGCCATAGACCCATTCATACACATGTGCAAACATACATAGCCAAATAAGTTTCCATAGATACATGTTGCATGCATGCTCACACATGTTCGCAAGCATACTAACACATCAGTGGGCTCACACACTCTCCTTCTCTTAAATGCTCCATTTCTCTCTCCATTAGCTCTGAGAATTCAGAGCCTCACTGGGGAGTTAGGAGGAGGAGGAGAAGGAGGGGAAGCTCAGGAGACTGCTGAAGCAACCATCATTGCTACCATACAATTGTTTCCCAGGAAACAAACTGGTCTCTTTCAGCTCCACCATATGTTCAGAGAAATCCAACCCAAAAGATAACCAAGGAAGCCTTGCAGAGCTGGGGCTGCAACACAGATAGCCAGCTCTCTTTCTTTTCTTTCCTTTTTCCTCCCCCTCTCTCTTCCTTCCTACCATTTTGCCTTCCTTATTCTTTTCATCCCTTCCTTCCTCTCTCACTCCCTACCTCCCTTACTCTTTTCCTCTTTTTGTTCTTCCTCCTTGATTCCTTTCCCTTCCTCCTTTCCTCTCTCCCTCACTTCCTTCTTTCCTTTTCCCTCTTCCTTCTCTCCTTCCTTTCTTCCTTTCTTTTCTCCCTTTCCTCTTCCTCCTTTGCTCCTCTGCATCAGTGCGTGTTTGGGAGGGCGTGGGACATCCCCTAAGATCTCAGACTCCCCTAGACTTAAGGTTCGCTGGCTCAGGGTGAGATCCCTTGAGAGCCTGACTTCACTCTGAGTTGGCTGAGATCAATAACAACATGGACCCTGTAGGCGATTGCAGTGAAAGAAAGAATGAAGTAAAATGTCTAAGAGACCCCCAAAGTGGAACCGCATCCCCAGCCAATCGACCGTGAGCCACACCTGGAGAGAGGCGGTTCAACCCTGTGCTCTCCTCCCAGAGAAATGGCAGCAAGGAAACCCTTTACTGGGTCTCTCCTGGTAGCCTGGGGAAGACTCCGCTCTCTTTTTCCTTCTAAGACTTGCCTTTGATGTTCTTCCCTGGGATGCTAGGAGACTGAAGGTCTGTGGAAGGCAAGGAAGGTCAGGGCCTGTCCCTGACCACACTAAAAGAATGTCCAGGGGCTCAGGTCCCTGCTGCTCCCTCTATATGCCCTAGAGTCTTAAATCAACATCTTGTAGCTTCTTGGGGAGATAGAAACAAGGCTTTCCTCCTTCAAAGAAGGTTGTGTATCCAAGTTAAGTTGAATATCAAGAACCAGCTTCAAAGGGAAAAAGAAGATGAGGTGTGATGTCAGAAAAACATAGTCCAAGGATAGGCTCATACTAAATAATGAAAAGTGAAATGAGCAGAATCAAGCAAACATTGTATACAGTAACAGCAATATTGTTTTAAGAACAACTTTGAATGAATAAGTCCCAAATTAACTACAAAGGACATATACAAAAGATGCTATCTTCCTGATAGATAGATGTATAGAATGACTTTATATGACAAATACATATTTGTGTTTAATGGAAGTCATCTCGGGGAAGGGAGGGAGGGAAGAAAAAGGAAAAGAAAAATGTACATGATAATTTTATTATATATTTAAAAAGAATCAGTTGTACATAATAGATTCGCAGTTTTATGTGCAATCATCCTTTTTATTATATTATGCTTTGGAAATGCTTATCTTATTCCATAAATTAAAAGTAAAATAAATAAAAAATTTAACAAATAATTGAAATAACTTCATTAAAGTAGAAGTAATTAAACACACAACAATCTTTAGCTTTTCTATGTATAACCAATAAAATCCAGCAGGAAGAAATAGAAAAATAAATTTATTTCAAAAACATAACCTATATAATGTCCAAGAGACCACCAACCAAGAAATATACACAAATAACATGAATTAGACTTCAAAACACTTTTTCAGAAAGCAAATTTAAATAATTGGAAGGATGCTAATTGTTCATGGTTGGGCATTACCAATAAAATAAAAATAGCAAAACTATGTAAATTAGTTACAGTTTTAGTGCCACACCAAACTATCAAAGGGTTTCTTCATAGACTTAGGAAAAATTCATCCAGAAGAACAAAGATCAGAAATCTCAAAGGGAAATAATGAAGAAAATGGGGGAGAAAGGAGACCTAACCAGAGTTACTTGGCTACAAAGTAGCAATCATTGAAATGATCTGTTACTGGTTAAAAAATAGGAAAGTGCCAGTAGAATAGATTAGATCAATAAAATCAGGGATATAAAAAGTAAAATCAGGGATAATTGAGCATAGTCACATAAAGTTCAATAAACCCAAAGGCTCTAAATATTGGAGTAAGGATTCATTATTTGACAAAAACTGCTAAGGAAAATTGGAATTCAATTTGGCAAAACCATTGGTTTAGACCAACATCTCATACCATACAAATGGATTCAGGATATAGTTAGAAAAAATAGAAAGGACATAAAATGTTCAATTTTGATTACCTAAAACTGAAAAGTTTTGTATCATCAAAGCAATGAGAATTAGAAGAGAAACAGTTAACTGAAGAAAAAAACTATTTGCAGCAAATTTCCATAATAAAGTTCTAATATATAAATAGAGTATATGCAAATATAGGGGTGGCTAGGTGGTGCAGTGAGTAAAGCACCCACAAAAAAAACTAGCCATAAAATCTTGGGCAAGTTACTTAATCCCAATTGCCCTCCAAAAGGCAAGGAAAAAAAAGAATATATGCAAATACGGAAGAACAAGAAACATTTGTAAATAAATAAATAGTTAAAGGAGATGAAAAAGGCAGTACTAAAAAGAAAAAAGTTGTCACTAGATAGTTCTGCTATAACTTTGTTACAACCATGTTTTTTTGCAATCATTTTTAACAATATATAAATTACAGAAGTTCACATAGTACAATAATTTTTTATTTTTTTTGGAGGACAATTGGGGTTAAGTGACTTGCCCAAAGTCACACGGCCACTGTCTGTTAAGTGTCTGAGGTCATATTTGAACTCAGGTCCTCCTGACTCCAGGGCTGGTGCTCTATTCACTGCACCACCAAGCTGCCCCGCATAGCACAATAATTTACAATCACTTCTATGTTTTGTTCTTCCTTTCTTTTATTTTGTTCCTTTTTAATGCATTATATTTATCTTTTAAAGGTAAGATGTGATTTGTTCATTGGTTAGGGTAGGTGGAGGGAAAGGAGAAAGAAATAGCCCTGGGCAGAAGTTGAGAGTCCTGGATTTGAGTTCCAGGTGACTTTGGGCAAGTCACTTCCTTTCTCAAAGACTTAAAACACCAACTAGTCCAGTCCCTTCATTTTAGAGAGAAGGACACTGAAGATACTTTCATCTTTCAGAAGCTCAGGAGAACAAAGGCAGAAACATAGTATTTGTCTCAGAGACAAATACTTTCTCAGAAGGCTGAAGGAATGTTTATTTGTGTGGGATTTTTTTGTCTCTTTCCTTTATCACTTTCACCCAAAGACAAAACTGTTTAACTCAGAGTTCCTCCTAGGTCCAGGCACTGTCTCCCCAAGATCTCAGGTCCTCTCCCCCATTCTCTTCCAAGGTGACTTTAGAACCATAGAATGTCAGAGCTAGAGGACTCCTCCAAGATCGTATAGTCCAAACTTCCCTGTTTTATAAATCTCCCCAGGGAAACTGAGGCTTAGGGAGAGAACGGGACAGAATTAGGGGCAGAATCAGGGCTCAAGCTGGGGTGAGTTTCATTTCTTCATCACCATGTTTATCAACAACAGAGCAACCCAATATCAGTGATATGCCGGCAGCACATCCAGCTTAGGCAGAAGGCCATCCTTGTCTCAGGGATTTTTCTGGCAGTACCATCTGGATGACATAAGGAAGGCTATCAATAACTTGTTTTGTTGGGGTTTTTTTTCCTTCCCAGACACATACATGCCATCAACTACAGAAACCAAGCTGACAAGTGATTCTGTTCGGACCTACTCAAGCAACATCCACAGCATCACAGACTAATAGAGTGAATGTTGAAGTGGAAAGGGACTTTGGAGGTCATCTTGTCCAAACTCTTCCTTTTATATGGAAGGAAACGGAAGCACCAAAAGCCTCAAAGTATTTCCCTAATGACACTGTTTCTCTATCTGAAATTTTTCCAAGTACTGAGATCCCTGTCACTGTAATTGTCCAAGCGGAAGCTAGTGATGTGTCAGGAAGGTTATAGAAGATTCCTGCACAAGGCAAAACAACTTCTGGGGTAACTTTAGGTTGCACTAAATGACTCTGAGGTCTCTTCCAGCTCTAATAGTTTAGAATTCACTCCTTTGAGTTAAAAGATCTCCTAATGGGGGAGGACTCACATCCTCATCTCCCCTTTTACCGACCACCCACCACATGGGGAGAGTATTTATCAAATGCCAGAGATGCCAGGGCAGATAAGTTTACCAAGAGCCCCAAAAGAGGGTCCAGGACAAGCATGGGAAGGAATCAATGTACAGTGTAAGCAACAATGAATAGTTGGACTTGGAATTAGGAGGTCTGGGTTCCATTCCTGCATCTGATATTGACTAGCTATCTGGTACTGACTGGCATAAGTCATTTTCCCTTTTCACCTCACTTTTCTGTAAAGTGGGAATAATTCCTGCCCTACCAACCTCACAGGATTGTTGTGGTAAAAGTGCTTTATAATCTTTAAAGTGCCACTTTTCCAATCAAGATAGCAGAGTTAGAAGTTCAAAGGGAGTAAGACTCCTCACATAGAGAAGGAAGGGAAGAGAAGGGAATAAGTATTTAAGCACATACTATGTGCCCCACTGTACTCAGGTCTGTCATAAATATTACCTCATCTTATCCTCACAATCTATGTGCTATTGTCATCCCCATTTTTGGCTGGTTGTTTTAGTGGTATCCATCATTCCATGACCCCATTTGGAGTTTTCTTGGCTACCAGTGGTTTGCCATTTCCTTCTCCAGCTCATTTTACAGATGAGGAAACTGAGGCAAACAAGGTTAAATTATTTGCCTAGGGTCACAAAGCTAGGAAATATCTGAGGCCATATTCAAATTCAAGAAAATTAGTCTTTCTTGAATCTAGGCTGGGCATTCTACCCACTGAGCCACCACCTGTCCCATCCCCATTTTTACAATTGAGTAAATTAAAGCAGTTAGACATTAAGTGACTTGCTCAAGGACACACAGATAGTAAGTTTCTGGGGCCAGATTTTAATTAAAGTCTTCCTAGTTTCAGGCTTAGCACTCTATATACTGTGCCACCTAAAAACAAGAGAAGCACCAAAAAGAAAAATGGCTAAAAAAAATACAAGAAAATAAAAACTGACAAAAACAAAAAATGAGCAAAGCACACACCTCCCAGTTTCTATCTCTTAGCCTACCTCACAAAAACACCTTCTGCCACCTGATTAGGCTCCTGGTCTCCCCAGGCCTTATTTCTACCTTCTCCTGTCTGTTGTGAAATAGGATTCCTGAGGTCTTACAGAATAAAAAAACATCACCTGCCCAAAGGATGGACCTTGAGGGACAGCCTTGAATCACCTGCTTCCCTCAATAAAACTTTCCAACCAGAGGTGGCCAGGTAGCACAGCGAGTAAGAGCACCGGCCCCAGTGTTGGGATGACCTGGGATGGAATCCGGGCTCAGACACTCAGCACCCACCCAGAAACACCTGGCCATGAAACCTTGAGCAAGTTACTTAACCCCAATTGCTTTAAAAAAAAAAACTTTCCAACCACTGATATTATTCTTGGACTCATTTTCTGATGGTTAGCAACTCTATCACCCTTCTATTCTCCATATCTCAGGGTTCCCAAAATTGCTGATGTACAAACCCTGCTCTTTTATTCCTATGCACTTCCATCCAACTGCCCCAGTGTCCCAGTCCAGATCTGTTTGTCCCTTGCACTGTGCCCTGCAGAATGCCTGTTCCATGAATAACAAACTTCCTTTCATCTTAGAACTTTTCCTATCCCACCCTTTCCATCTCCTAGTATTCGCTGAGACCTGGCTCTCTCCTGAGGCTTCTATACCCATAACCACCCTTTCTAGCACTGACTACATAATGTGCTGACTCTTAAATCTCTGACTTACTTGTCGGTGTATGCTCTGCTCCCCACTGCCACTTTCATACCCTCCCTCTACAACTATCATTCATCAACTACTCCCCTTGAGGTTCATATTATGCAAATTTATCACCCATTCCAGATCCTGGTAGCCATTATATATCAACATCCAGGATATTTTCCTTCCTTCCTCAGTCAGGTCAGTGCCTAACTCACAGTCTTCTCTCTACCCCAACTCCTGCGAGGGAACTTCAATACTGAAGTTGAAACTCCCTCAAATATTGACATTTCCTCAAATACTCTAACTTCCCAGTTCCTCAATTTATTCATTTTCTGTGATCGCTCCATCTTATATGAGCCATACATAAATATGGTCATACTCAATGTCACTGTCACCCAAAAGTGTTCTACTTTTATTTTCATGAACTCTGAAATTCATCTAATAATAAGTCATCCTTTCATCTTTTCCTGTGCTTTATAATCTCTTACCCTATTTTACATCCTGACTATGGCCTCCATTACCTCCAATTCTCAGTTCTTTCCACAGTTACCACTTTTGCACTTACTACAATTTCCCCCTTTCTCTGACTCAACCCCTTGACAAAGCAGTCTAACTCTACACTATCTTTCACCCTCAAATCCCTTACTTCCTCATCCTATTACTGAACACACCTTGCTAAGCTAAGGTAACCCCTTTCTTTGCCACAGCCAACCCCTCTACGTGTACCTTTGATCTAATCTTCTCCCATCTCCCATTGATTTGCTTCCACCACCATCCCCATTCTCCTTCTAATCTTCAAAATTTTTATTGTCTACCCACTCCCAGCCTGCTGCCTATAAGCAAGTGCCCATCCCTATGTTCTCAAAAACCCTCATCTGGTCCTCCCATCTCCCCAGCTCTCATCTTTTGTCTCTTGCTTTCTCAGTTAAACTCCTCCAGAAAACCATCCCTACTGCGTGCCTCTAATTATTCTCCTCTCTCTTCTGAAGGCTCTTCAGCGTGGCTCCTGACTTCATTCACTGAACTTGCCCGCTCCGAGGTCACCAAGGATCATCTCAGAATTGCCACGCTTATTGGTCTTTTCTCAATCCTCATTTCTCCATGTCGTTTTTGAGAGTAGTGATCATCTTCTCCTCCTGGATGCTCTCTCCTCTCTAGGTTTTCATGACATTGTTTTCTCCTGCCATTCCTCTTACTTGTCCGACCATTTCTCTCAGTCTCCTTTACTTGACTCTCATCCATGGTATGACCACTAGCTCTTTAAGGCTCGATTTTGGGTCCTCTGCTCCTTTGCCTGCATACTGCCTCGTTTGGCAATCTCGGTTCCCATGGGCTCAGTTATCGTCATCTTCACACAGGTGATTCTCAGATCTACATACACAGGTCGAGTGTCTCTCCTGAGTCCCATCACTAATTGCCTTTTAGAAATCTCAAACTGAGGTTCTCATAAGCATCTCCGATGCAACATATCCGAGTTGGAACTGATGATCGTTCTCTTTCCCAGGTTCGTGGCCTCCTCTATCCTGAACTCAACAAACAACTGAATAAAACGAACAATTCCACGTGCAAAGGAAAACAGAAAAAGGGGACTGTACATGACACTGGGAATCTTTATCACATGTGATTTGGTTTTTCCTTTTAAGTATATAACAAATTCAACATGTGACTTTCAGAACGGCACTGATTCTCTGGCCTTCCTTCTGTTCTCTTCTGGGCATTTAAAAAAATGTTTCAATGATGATCTTTTCTTCTTTTTTTGACAACCCTATTGCTATTTCCCCGCTCTCATATCCTTCTCCAAAAAAGTGGAAAAAACGGAAAATAATTCTTGCAACAAATATGCATAGTCTATTTTTCCTGCCGCAGGTGAAGAAATATTGGAGACGTGATGGACTAGGTTACTTGTGAGTTTAATAATTTAGGAAAACAACAGCGGTCCAGGAACTGGAGTCCATGCCAGAGTTTGCCAGCAGCCAAGCCTGGTAAGGAGTGGCCTGTCTTAGTAGGTGTAGCAGTAATATAACAATAGCCAAGAGGGTGCAGCTTGTCTACTGGTTATGCCATATTCAGAAGGAAACATGGCAGGGCTAATTAGTATTAATGGATTAAGTGATATTGGAGTGTTAATCACTATGTCAACGAATGATATTGGGGTCATACTAACTGTGACTGGCAATTGATAGTGTAAGAGAACACACCTTCTCTAGGATCCTATAAAGGCTCCTTTATAAGTATCTCCTTTATAGAAAAAAGTACTCAAAGTAAGTAGAGATCAAACCCCTTTCTGTGGACCTTAAAAGTCCATATAACTCACAGTCAGGTAAAGGGTAAGGTCTGTGTTAGTTGCTCCATATTGCTGCTCTTAATCCCTTGATGTTTCTTGGTTCTGGCTCCTACTAATTCTAATAACTCTTCCACTTGGCTGAGGAACTCTTTACCACTGTTCTACTGCCATCATTAACCACTATCTGGAAGGTTGGGTGAACACGTAGCGATCCCTCCAGGCCAATGAGTCAGAGTCTTTACTGAGGCCCTCTCCTTTCTCTAGCCCTCCAGACGCCTTGTCATCTTTAGCCCCTTTAAAATGTCAAGCCCTAGAATATGGGTAGCTGAGGTACGCTACACTCACCTGAAATATTAATGCCAATGAAGCAGCAACTACCCAGAACAAGGCAAGGTGTTCACACATTGTCAAGAAGCCATCAAATTGCTAGTACAAAAGACTACATCAAAAAGCCAGCAAGAAGCCAGGAGGTACCTAGGGGCACCTCTAACGAATGATAGAAAAGACTACATAGCAAATGAAACAGCAAAATGAAACAGAAACAATGAAGACGAAATAAGAAACATTGCAAGCTTCCCAAGAAGATTATACTTAAATGGGTAAATGACATAATTTGAGCAAGAATTAATACAGATAAAGTCACAAAAATAAATAAAAGAATTTATAAGAAAGTTTCAAAGTCATGGGAGAAATTAAAATTTAAAGATGCTGAAATAACTGAGACAAGAAAAAAAATTAAAAATCAGTAGAAAAAATAAGCAATAGACTTACTAAGGTAGAAAACGGAATTTTAGAAAATACAGTAGACCAGGTGGAAAAATAAGTTCAGAAAATAACATTCAAGGAATCTGAGGATTACTGACATCTCCAAAAAGTGGGGAGAATTTTAAACAATATATTCCAGGAAATAACAATAAAATTTTACAAAATTTGTAAAATAAACAATAATATGTAAGTAGGAAAAAAATACCAGAACACTAACAATGAAGATCCAAAGATTAAACCATCCTAGACACATTAAGTTAGATTTCAATATTAAATTATAAGGAAAAATTCTACAAACTATAAGAAGAGATAACAAACAAGGAAACATCAATATTATAACAAACTTCTCAAGGAAGACATGATGTAGTCAGAGAATTGGAATATAATATGTAAAAAAAATAGAAAGAATAAACCTCAAATATAGAATTTCCTATCCAAGAGTATGATTTATGAAGATAAGAGATAGACATTCAAAGAAACATTTGGATTTTGAAAAATTTTAATATATCCCACCTTAACCAGTGATCCTCTCCACCCACATTCATATTGAAGTGTCCTGGACCAGCCTACTTCATATGCATCCCACCCCTGACTGTTTATCCCTGAAATTGTCCAATTGCAAAAGTTCAACCCACCTTCATCCCTGTAGCAACTTCCTAGTCTCCCAATCACATGCCTGGGTCTTCCAGGTCCATTCCAGTTCCAGACACAGGTTAAAGTTTGACCCTGCATACCTGGCCTAGTTTGATCCACTGGTATCAATGGAGTTGTCAGAGGAGCCCTTCCCCGCATTCTTTTTATTCTCAATTCAGCCCTATGAATTGTTTTCCCTTCCATAAGGACAGTGACTGGGACACAGTCTCCTCCTTTCCTATTGTCCCTACTTCCAACAACCAAAGGTTACTGTGTCATATCCCAATCTCTACAGTCTTAGCTTCTAAAAGTTGGTCAATTGACCACCTATATCTTCTACTTGTTGCCAAGCTTACCACCCCACGTCCATAGATCTAGCTTTCAGTGGCCATCAAGCCAATCCCTCACCATAATTGTTCCAGCCTTCAGTTGCTACTGAGCCAATCCAACTGATCCCAAATCTAACAACCACTAGTTTGACCACCCATATTTATAGTTTCCATGTCCAGAAACTTCTGGGCTGACCATCTACCACAACAGCTCCAAACTCCAACAGAAAAGAAACTAAGAAATAAAACATAAGTGATTGGAAGCCACAAGACAATCTGCCCACTACGAACTACTGGGCCGTCCAGACAAGAGACCATGTGGAAACAATGGAAGAAGCAAAGTATCTGGAAACAAAGGACATGGATTCAAATCCAACCTCTGCCCACTTATTACCTGTGTGACTTTGGGCAGGTCCTTTTTCTTCTCTAGGCCTTAGTTTTCTCATATGTAAAGATTAGGGGTTGGACTTCTGTCCAAAATGTCTGTCTGAACTGAAGCAGAGAGTCCAACTTTTACTCTGGCAAAACCTAAAAAATCACGCCAGACCAAAGAACAATCAAGAAATGCAATAAGAAACTAAAGTGAATGATTTCTTCAATCTCAGAACTACATGAAAAGTTGGCCAGGAAACCCATGGGAAAATAGGATAAAAGCCAATAGCAGAGCCAAAACCAGGACTGGCAAATAAGCCAACAGCCTCCAAAGACTAGCTGGAAACATGCACAGCTGGCAGGGCTGAGAGCAGAAAGTGGATGGAGGGCTCCTGCTCAAAAGGCCCAAGGCAGTCAGAAAACCGCCATGGGGACCTTGGAAGGGACCTGGAACAATAGCATCCAAGGCAGCAGGCCCTCCTTAGACTGTATATCCCAAGGCTCCAAGGTTCCTAGAACTCCGTTCTGATATGCCTTAGAGGGTCCTGAAGATTTTTCCTCTGAACTTCAAAGATCTAAGGGGGCACCTAGTGAAGGGGAGTGCAAGGACACAGTTGACCCATTTGGAGGCCAAGCAGAGTTGACCACTCCATCCAAAAGTGCAGCAAGAGGTGACTCTTGGTCTTGAAACAAAGCCTCAGTTCAGTAATTAAGGCTAGAGAGATGAATAAGCCAAAAAAAAAGCATGATCACTTATAAAGAATTACTATACATCCAGAAACATCTTCCTGAGTTCAAATCTGGCCACAGATACTTAACTGGCTATGTGAAGTCACTTAACCCTGTTTGCCTCAGTTTCCTTATCTATTATATAAGCAGGATAAGGAAATGGTAAACCTCTCTGGTACCTCTGCGAAGATATGGATATGGATTGCCAAGATATGCCCAATGGAGTCACAAAGAGTCAGACACAACTAAACAGACTAAATGACAAATGACTTTTCATTTTATCTTTTAAACAATTTTTATTATGTACTTAACAAAGATAAACATTTAAAGATACAAAGAGGAGGCCATTATGTAGTTGGTTCAAGTAAAAAAACATATTAAATTTGACTTGTCACAAAACTGCCCCTATGTCTCTCTCTAAATTTATTTTTTTCATGTTTTTAATACATTGATTATTAATTCTCTTACTTTTTTTTCATTTCTATCACTAGTAACTCCACACCCAGCTTCCACTGCCACAAGATAAATGGGAGTTCTCCCTTTTAACATATAAGTATAATCAAGTAAAACAATTTAGCACATTGACCATGTCTGAAGTCCTAGGCACTTCTGGTGAAAAGCAATATAATAAAACAATATTCTGACCAAATAACTTCCAACATCATAAAAGAGAAAGGTCATTTCAGTGCCCACAGGCACCCTGGTTTTATATGAATTTTTTTTTACCTAACCAGGATCTGGTCATATTTACATGGTAAGATCTTTTCTATTCTCATTTACTACTGTAGGTCAGTATTGCTTGTTCTTCCATTACAAACCAATGGCTAATTCTACCTACTTAGTAAAAGTGCTCTGTAGAAACTCAGACATATGATGAAGATCTTCTGATAGAAAGGTGATGGATACAAGGTACAAACATACATTTTTTGACACGGACATTGTGTGGATACATTTTGCTTGCTTATTTGTTACAAGATTTTTTTCTCTTTTACTTCTCTTGGTGAGTAGAGAGAAGGGATTAAGAGGAGGGAAGGTTGCAGCAAAGTCCCCCCTAAAAGAGAGAGTCATTGAAACTTTTTTTAATGTACAGAAGGAAGCACAAATAAGCAGGATAGCTTTAAAAGTAATGTGTAGAGTTTTTGTAGGCCTTTTTGTAAAAAATAAACAATGCAAAATAGATTCATGGTATCATAGAATCTTCTTTTTGTGATCTGCTGTGTATATGTAATACTTCCTTATTTAGTATTTAATTTCTGAATCAAAAAATTATTTTTAGAAAGAGAGAATTAAAGAAGAACTTACAAAAGTAAGTGGAAAATATTACTTAAGTAATGAACTATTTGAAAATTAGAATACACAAAAGGAACTAAGTTACTCCATGAAACAGAGAGAAATATTAGAATAAAATCAAGATTAAAAAAAAGAAAATGTAAGCTATCATATATATATGTATGTATGTATGTATGTGTGTGTGTGTATTTATATATAAAACCTGGCAAACAAATCAAGGAGAGACAAAATCCAGGTCGTATGACAACAAGATGGAGGAATGGACATTTGATCTGATCTTTACAGCCTCTCAAGCCTATTCAAAAATAGAAATTATGCACCAGATATAAGGCAATTTCAACTGCCTCTATTGTCTAGGACACCAAGAACCCAAACAAGGTAAAAACTCAAGGAACTAATAGCAAAGAAGACCATATTCCCTATTTCCTAAACATGCTCACTTATCACCCCCTCCCCAGCACTCACCACTGCTCCCAGCACCAGGGCCACAAAAGCCAATCCATGAGCTTATAACCGAACTCAACCCCACACCCCTACACCTCCACCTTCCACCAGTGCCATGGAAATCTAAACTCCAAGCAGCAGAAATTTGTTCAGACTGCGACAGCCAAGATTCATCACTCTGCTGCCACAGAGTTCTGCAGGAGAGCAGAGGAACAGAGGGAACTTGGCAGGGCTTGTGTCTGTGCTTGTAACAAAACCCGACTCTACATCTCCTCCTCCCAGTCCAGAGATCCAACTTCAAATTGGCAGAAATTTGCTCAGGCTGTGATAGCAGGGTAGCAGCACTCTGTGGCACTGGACTAGAAAAAGGAGGAACAGAGGGAATAGGGAAGGACCTATGTGATCGGGACTATGAGGCACACAATTAAGCCTCAAGAAAGGAGGCCAGCATCCAGCTGGGGCCAGGTCTACCCGCTCTTGGAGTCCCTTGGGACAAAGACCCGGGCTGGTGAACCCTGAAGAAGCAGAGACATTTTGAGATCCAGTCCCCAGCAAAACCGCATCAGAGAGGAAGAAGCCATAAAGCGAGAAATAAATGAAAATAAGGAGGGGAGACTGAAATTGCCAAAGATCTCAGAGGGAAAAAAACTCAAAGACCTTGAGTGTAAACAGATAAGTCAACTGGGGTGACAATAACAGCAGAAGCAAATGCGGCCTCTGGTTTTAGTAAAAGAATTCAGGGATCTACGAAGAAATACCGTAGAAGAAAGGAAAATACACACTGATGAAGCAGAGAAGAACCCTGTGGGTTTTGAAAAGAGCATGGAACCACAGTACTCTTTTCTTGAATAAACAAATAAAATTAAAAAATAAGAATTGTGAAAACAGAATTTATCACCTGCAAACAAAAATAATGAGGAGAATAGAAAAACTTGAATCCACAGTGGTAAATTTCACCAGAGAAAGAAAAAGAGGATAACTGATTGGGAATGCAAACGCACAGAAGTGAATAGAAGAGAAGAGAAGCAAAAAACAATAACATTAGAGGAAAGCACGCTCTCCGTAAAAGCAAAACATGTTAATCTCAATGATGGGATGGGTAAAGACAACTTAAAGATTACATAACTATAAAAAAACCATGACAAGTCAAAAAACCTCAATTCTGCAATGCAAGAAATAACACAAGAAAACTGCTCAGAATATCTGAACACAGAAAATAAAATGTCAATTGAAAAAATCCATAGATTGTCTCCAAAAAAAAAAAATGAGGCTGCAAACTCCAAGACAAATAGTAGTTAAATTTAATAGTTCCATTGAGAAATAACAAATTCTATAAGGGACCAAGAGAAAGGCCTTAAAATATAAAGGAAAAGAAATTCAAGTAACACAAGACTATTCTGCATCCACCAGAAAATGCAGGAGGGAATGGAATGTGTTCTGGAGAGCAATGGAGCTCAAGATGTAGGCCAAGGTGACCAACTCCGCAAATCTGAGCCTAACCATGAAATGAAAAAAGATAGATGTTCAATAATAAATAGTGTTTGAAGCATTCTTAGAAAGAAAATCAAAAAAAGAAAGAAAGAAAGAAAGAAAGAAAATCAAACCTGAAGAGAATATTTGTATCTCAAATACACTATAAACATTGGATTCTTAAAAACCATGATTTTGAAGGGGGAAGAAAGCCTGGACTCCATACTTCAAGACATCATAAATGAAAACTGTTCAGATCTATTCGAGCCAGAGGACAATACAAAGATAGAAAAAATCCACCAATTACTTCCTTAAAAACTCCAAAAGAAAAAGTCCCAGGAATATCTTGTCTCAAATCCAAAGCTTACCCATCCAAAAAAAAAAAAAAAAACACAACTAATGCAAGCATTCAGAAAAACATCAATTGAAGTACCTAGGAACCACAAGACCTAGAAGCTTCTACTATATGTGAGAGCTTGAAATTCTTCATTTGTAATACAAATGCAATTTTCCAAAAGGTAAAACATATGGGCTTATAGCAAAGAATAATTTACCCTCCAAATGCAACCATAAAGGGACAAATAAACCTTTAATAGAACAGAGGTTAAGGCAGCTACATGGCACAGTGGATAGAGTGTGGGGCTTGGGGTCAGGAGGACCTGAGTTCAAATCCAGTCTCAGACACTTACTGGCTATGTGATTCTGGATAAGTCACTAACCCTGTTTGCCTCAGTTTTCTCATCTGTAAAATGATCCAGAGAAGGAATGGCAAACCATTCCAGTATCTCTGCCAAGAAAACCCCCAATGAGGTCACAAAGAGTTGGACATGACTGAAACTACTGAACAACTACAGCAATAGAGGGCTTTCAAGCATTCCTTGTTTAAAAAACATAAAAAAACTAGGGTTGAACAGAAACTTTAAAAAACAAACAAAAGAATCAAAAAAATCTAGAAAGGAAGAATTATTTGAGAAATTAGAAGCAACTATATGGTGATGGAGTGCTAACATTCTAGTATGGGAGAAGAACTAAGAGTGTCTTTAGAAACTTAATCTTTTCAAATTATATTGAGGGAGTTAAATAAGAAAAACAGAACACAGTGGTAGATTCATCCTGTTGTGAAGGTTTGAAGAAGGGAAAGAGAAAGGAGGGTAAAAGGAATAACTTGTATAAAAAGAAGTCTGAACGAGATGAGATTTGCTGCTTCCCTTAATTAGAGTGCAAGAGAAGAATAGTATACAAACATGGAGGAAGGGGTGAGTGGAGGAGAGAGGACATCCAATGATCTTCATTCATCTTAAACAAAGAAGGGTAGAACACACACATACACACCACACACACAAAGTATATCGATTTCTACAGGGAAATAGGTTGAAATATATCAAGGGAGTTAAGTGGAAAGATGCTACAGAGTAGGAATACTCACAAGAATAGCAAATATCCTTATACTGAGGAGGATTTAAATATTTTTTGAGAAAGAGGGAGGGAGGGAGGAGAGAGACAGACAGACAGAGACAGAGAGACAAAGACAGAGAAAGGAGAGAGAAGAGAGAGAATAACTGGAGACAAGTGAGGTGCCTATCAAATAATGGCTGAATAAATTGTGATATGTAAATGTATTGGGATTTTATTGTGCAGTAAAAAGTGACAAAAGGGAAGATTTCAGATAACTCTGGGAAGTATAAATTAATACAGAGTGAAGTGAAGAGAATGAAAAGAATAATTCCTACTTGGACAACAACATCGTAAAGAGAAACAGCTTTGAAAGACTTAAGTACTCTTATCAAAGCAATGACCAACCATGTCTCCTGATGACTTATGATGAAGCATATTATCCACCTCCTAACAGAGAGGTAGTATATACAAGAAGCAAACACATTTCTGGAAGTGACTACTGTGGATTCATTTTTGCTTAATTATGTTTATTTGTTAAAAGGATTTTTTTTCTTTCAGATTTTTTTAAACCAGGAAGGGGAGCTGGGCAAGGGTAGGAATAGCAATGTTGGGCAAGGCATTGAAACATTTTTAAATGCACAGAAGAGAAAGATGTATAGAAGGAAGAACCAACAAGGAAGACATTTCTTTTTTTTTTTTAAAGCAATTGGGGTTAAGTAACTTGCTCAAGGTTACATGGCCAGTTATCTCTGGGTGTGGTGCTAAGTTTCAGAGCCCGGATTTGATCCCAGGTCATTCTGACTCTGGAGCCGGTGCCTTACTCGCTGTGCTACCTGGTCACCCAAGGAAGACATTTCTTAAAAAGAATGTGTGGAATTTATTATATATACTTATTTTAAAGCAAGCAGTATGAAATGGATACTCAGTTTCATTTACAATCCTTTTATTCTATTCTATTCTCACTTGAAATGCTCTTTTTTTGGTGTTTAAGTTCAGAATAAAAATAAAATTAATTTTTTAAAAAGAATATCCAAAAGCCAACAATATTTGATATTGTTTCAATACTAATCCACAAATACAGAGATCTCTATAAGTAGTAGATAAGAAACTCTGGAATAAAGGAAGCTTTAAAATGATAGTATAATTTAACCCTCTAACTACTTATAGACATTTTAAAGTAGGCATGTAAGTTTCTGTAACTGTAACAAACTAAACCTTGTACTAAAAATGTACATTATGATTAACACAAAATGGAAGAAATTCTATAATATGTCCAAGCTTATTAATAAAGTGCTTGAAATAAGCAAGAAATAACCAAAAAATGAAGGAAGAAAAGTTATTTCAAAGATGAAATTCCTATCTGCAGTAGAAACGATTTATCATAAATCAGTAGGATTTATAACTAGAATGCAAAAATTGTTAATTACCAAGAAAATAATCAATGTATTAACATAAAAAAACCATATCAACAGGAGAAAAGGCAAGTACTCTGTGATTGTATCATTAGGTGCAGAGAAAGTCCTTGATTTGGTTAGTCTTCTATTAGGGAGAAATGTTTTGGAAAAACATCTACTGAAAAAAATACTGATTTTTGTACTGAGGAGGTATTTGTCAGGAGGTTATCTATGGCATAAAAATAAAATACATCCATATCAAATAAATAAAACCATTGGTATTTCAGTTTTACATGTAGAAATGTGATGAAAAGTGTGTTTTTTTTAGACAGCAAGCAATTATACAACAGAGAAACATTGCCTCTAACAATGTAAAGATGTCAATAATACTGTCTATTCTTGCCAATCCCATTTGACACAGTCTTGGAAAACAGCAATAATAACAAGATATGAAAAACAATTAAATGAGCACTAGCAATGACAAAGTTAAAATAACTTCTAGATGCTAAAATCATACATATAGAAAACCCAAGATAATTAACAACCAAAAAAGTAATTGCAGCAATTAACAACATCATCAAAGTAGTAGGCTACCACATAAACCCACAAAAAGTATCTCCATTTTTTATATATCACCAGCAAAAATCAAAAGAAAATAACAGTAAGAAAAATACCTTTAGAAATCAAATATTTGGACATTGGCTAATCATGATATAACAAAGAACTCTGTAAACTTCAAGATGACTTTGACAGAAATCAAGACATTGTTATGTCAACAAAAATTAATTAAGCCCTACTAGATCATTGTTCTAGGTTATTGCTGTTCATTCTTCTTTTTAAAAGAAGACTGATGACATCATAGGATGGTGTCTTGACTTGTGTATGTATTGGACTTAAGTGAGACAGAGGTGATCCAAGTCATCAGTGTCACTCATCCAGAGACATCAAAGTTCAATGGCAAGATAAAGGTCAAGATGACTGGTGATGGCCCAGAATGCAATGGATAGACTTTGGCTCCTTCAATGTCTGACCAAGCTCTAAGAACTACACAGGCCTTGTTTCAGATGCCTGCATGGACACTGAAAAAATTATTTTCATGTGCCGAAGGAAGTCTTCACGTGCTTGGGGTAGACATCCCCCTAACTCACCCACAGGTTTGAGGCTGTTATTTATGCTCAACCTGGTTTAACCCAGAGATGGTCTTATCTGGGTATGGCCACTGTGCATGCTACAGCTTCTTGGAATCACATGTAATAGTTGGGTGACAGACAGGTGGACAAGCAGCCCTTAAAAGGGATCAGTAAAGCCCTCACAACAGAGGAGCTAGTCTTCTCTGAACATCCCAATGCACCTCATTGTCCTAGGCACTGAGGATTCAAATAGGATTTGTTCTCCACATCCCTCCTCAAACACAGTTGAGGCAGTCACAGGATGTGATCACAGATGATGAAGAGTTAATGTATTAACAAGTTGTTAAAACCCTATTATCTGTTTATGAAATATAAACACCCCTCTGAGTCAGAAGAGACTCAGACAATGATTGGTCACACCCTTGGGTGACCCTTAAAAGACATAGTCCAGTCAGTTTGAAAGCAATACAATCTGAGAGCCAAAAGTCAGGGAATTATTTAACTCTTTGTCTCTAGAACAGCTTTGTGGCTAAAAGCAATCCACCCAGAAAGAAGTTCTGTTTTCTAATGGTTTCAGGGTTCATTGGTTAGGGAAAGTTCAGGCAAGAGTCAGCTTCTGAGCAGAGAGAGACACTCTCCAGCAGACATGTATATAGAGAAGCAGTCATTCAAGGCCAGATGCAGCTTGAAAGCATAAGAGCCCTGGCAGCAAAGAGCTGAGCTTCAGAAAATATTGTAAAGGGAGAGAAAACTCTTTGAAACACGTACCAAAGGAGTGAGTACCTTAGTCACATATGTTCCCTACGTTTGTGCCAGACTACTACTGTACTTAAGGTTTATGCCCACTCTTCTGATAATACTGTATGAAGTTCTGGGTAGGCACATCCCAGATTTATGGGAAGAGATATTTCTTTTCCTACTATTCTTAGTATCATAATAAATGTCTTTGCTAAGAGTTAATTGTGTCTACTGGCTGACTGTTAATGAGCACACTGGTAGGGGCTCAAGAGTTATAGTGTAAGTAGTATAGCACAAAGGGTCCCCTAGAATCATGTGTAGTCATGCTCTCTAGCAGGTGGAAGGAATGCAAATTGAGTAAATAGCATGATATGAGTGAGAGGATAGAGTCATGATGAGGTCAGAACATAGGCCTTAGGGATTGAATGCTTGCCCCTTCCTCCCCATTTGACCTTTATGTTTGAACAGAACTTCTTTTCTTACCATACAGGTGAATGGAGGTAATTTGCTTTTGTCAGGTGAAACCAGGGTACTTGCTTGCCAGGGGGATTTAGCAGCAGCTTTGGAGAATTGAGTTGTCAGATTAGTCTGGGTGCTAGGGCTTCAACTTCATCACAAATCCCTCCTGTCAGATACTCAAGCTCTGGGCAAGGAAAGCTGTGGCAGACAAGCAAGGAACCCTGGGCTGCTTTGTAGCTACTAGGATCTGCCTTCCCATCAGTGAAGACCAGGAGTGAGCAGTGGTAAGAGACGGATTAGGAACATATTTCTCCTGAAAGTTCTCTTCAGAAATAATCCTCTGCCTTTGGGATTCCTCCCTCTGATTGTATGGACCCTTTTAGAACCTTCATTTAAGGAAGGTTCCCAGGTCAGTCATCTCTTTATTTACCAGTAAATAGACTACATTCCCCCAAAACATCATGGTCTCAATCCAGGTACCTTCTTTCCTCCCTCACCTTTTCAGCTTCCTTTCATGGGCTAGTTTCCTCATTAGAATGTAAACTCCTTGAGGGCAAGGACTATTTTTTTTCACTTTTATTTATATTACCAGTGCTTAGCACAGGGCCTGGGACATAGTAAGTAAGTAATAAATGCTTGTTGACTGACTGACCACTAAACAGGAATGAGCCAGCAAACAGCCGACCAAGAATCAGGAGGATATGCTGAAAATCTCAGCAGGTGATGAAAAGGCAGGAGGAAAAAGCCACCTTCCAGCTACTAGTCCCCTTCCCTAAACTAAAATATACCCCTTCCCTCTGAAGAGGGGGGTTTCAGACATGAAACCCTTTCCTTAATCCCTTTCATGACCTTCAGGAGCAGGAGATGTGATGCTGTTCTTCAGATGTCCCAGAGAAGTGAGGGGGTAAGCAGGAGGAGGTTCGGAAACAATTCAATTAAGAACTCCAGAAAAGTTTCTTTGAGATATTTCACTTCCCTGTGATTAATAACTATGTGGTCACAGAAAAGCTGATTACTTCTGAATTACCAAATAGAGCTGGGATTCTTAACTTAGATCCATAAAGTTGTTTTAAAGCTATTTTCATAACTTTATTTTAGTGTAATTGACTTCCTTTATAATCCTATGTATTTTATTTTATTTTTTTAAAGACATTTTAAAGACATTAAAGACACTGAAGAATCTCTGGGCTTGCCAAAGGGTTCATGATACAAAAAAGGTTAAGAATTCCTGAAATAGTAAATAAAGAGCAAGATATGTCCCAGACAAGTGGAAATAGGGGCTCTGGAGTTCTCAGTCGACCTATTTTATAATCTGAAAAAATAATTTTTCAATCATACCCTAAATTAATTCAGAACCTGGGTCAGCAAGTATTTCCCATGATCCAGCTCTCCATAGGAACAGAAAAAGAAAAATGTACATAAAACTGTGGATCTCTATTATGTACTGTTTGCTAAGCTTAAAATTGCATTGAAACTTTTGGGACACCCTACATATTCAACATGTAATTTTCCAAGTTCTCTTGCTTGTCTGATTTTGTCTGGACTTCCTTTTATTCTCTTCTGTGTATTTTTTAAATGCTTCAATGACCCTCTTTTCTTTCCTTCTTCATCTGGCTACCCTATTCTTAGCCTCCCACCCACCCCCAAATTGAAATGAACAAAGGAAAACAAAACCCTTTAAACAAATATGCAGAGACAAGCAAAATAAATACCCAAACTGGTTCTGTCTGCAAATGTGTGTCTTATTCTGCATTTTTGCTGCATATGGCTGGTTATTGCTTCAATCATAGTTCTAACTATATAATAAATTCAACAGTCCTGTCTGTCTGTTTTTCCTTCTGAACTTTCTTGTGTTCTTTCTATGCATGTAAAAATGAGTTAGTGTCTCTTTTTTCTCTTTTTTTGGTGGGCAGCACTGTCTTTAGTCATCTTCTCCCTCACAAATCCTGCCCCAGTCCAGTCCTCAGGGGGGAAAAACACAGCACTGGTAACAAATGAGCATAGTCAAGCCAAACAGATCCACACCTTTTCCATGTCCCAAAATATACATACGGTTCACTCTGCACCTCAAATCCACCTCCTCTCTATCAGGAGGTGGGCAGCATATTTCCTCAGCTGTCCTCTGGAACGCTCATTGCATGGATCATAATTCTCAACTCTTTCCAAGTGGATTTTTTTTTTTACAATGTTGTTACTCTGGGCAGCTAGGTGGCCCAGGGAATAGAGCACCAGCCCTGGAGTCAGGAGGACCTGAGTTCATCTGGCCTCAGACACTTAACACAACCAGCTGTGTGACTTTGGGCAAGTCACTTAACCCCGACCACCCCTCCAAAAAAAACCAAAACAACACCTTCGAGTACAATGTTGTTATTCTATAAATTTTTCTCCTGGTTTTGCTCACTTTACTTTGCATCAGTTCCCAAGTTTCTCTGAAATCAGCTTTCATCATTTCTTAGAGCGAAATAATGCTCTATTCCAATAAGATGCCAATTTGCTCGTCTTCCTGCAGTCCCTCCAACCATTGTAACTTTCTCTTTTGTCATCTTTGCCAATACGGTAGATGAAAGGTAGAAACTTTTCATTTTCATTCCCCTGGTTATGGTAAATCTATCATGTACCACTATTTGTTTGGTCATTTCCAACCAACTAATTAACATCTCTATCTGCTTCTTTGATACAACAAACAACGTTGTTATAAATATTTTTATACCTATTGATCCTTTTCCTTCTTCTTTGTTCTCTTTCAGATATAGACACAGTATTAGTTTAGTTACTTCTGAGGCACAGTTCTAAATTACTTTCCAAAATGACTGGACCACACAACACAGTTCCACCAATAATGCACCAGTGTGCTTTTCTTCCTGCAGACCCTCCAACAATGATAATACTCTATTTTTATCATCTTTGCCAATATGGTAAGTGAAAGGTAAAATTGTTTTAATTTTTATTTCCCTAGTTAACAGTGCAATAGGGGGATTGGCTAATGGGTTCGGTACTTGGAGCATACACAGGGGCCTCTGCCTGCTACTAACTCCCACATGGTGGGATTTAGTGAGCCCATTTCTATAAGGCAGTGATGATGTACAATAGAGGGCCCCTACTCCCAATTCAGAGCATGCACAGGTATTACATAACTGTTTCCTGCCCACTTATTTCATGGTGAAGGAAAGCCTTTTTATTAGCTGCTGAGCCAAAACTGAGATGTCATACAAAAGGCTCCAGTGGAAAAATTTGAGCTTTTTTTCCTGGTGGAAATCAAGAGAAGAAATTATGTGAGCCTCTGAGTGGAGGGAGAGAGAGAGACAGAGAGAGAGAGAGAGAGACAGAGACAGAGAGACAGAGAGAGACAGAGAGAGACAGAGACAGAGAGACAGAGAGAGAGACAGAGAGACAGAGAGAGAGACAGAGAGAGACAGAGAGAGAGACAGAGAGAGACAGAGAGACAGAGAGACAGAGACAGAGAGAGACAGAGAGACAGAGAGACAGAGACAGAGAGAGAGAGAGAGAGAGAGAGAGAGAGAGAGAGAGAGAGATCCTACTCTCCTCTCTTGAGCTGATAGGTGTCCATGAACATATGATGCCTATGCTTATTTTCCTCTTTGTTCTTTCTAGATCTTAGGTGAATGAGTATCAAGGTAGAATTAATTACTCTTAAATTTTGTGTTCTTCAAAAAGTCAGAAGAGAGACAAGAGAAGCAAAAGCCAAGCCACAAAGAGGAAGCCACTTGGACCAGCCCAGTGATGGGTCGACCTAGAAGCTGAAACGCTGTGTCCAACAAGCCAGAGCCTTGACCTCCACTGGCTATGCCATACCTAGAAGTGAACTAAATGGTGGTAAAAAAAATGTTTTTAACCAATACTTGGTCAGCATCCCAAAGAAAGCATAAGAAGACAAAATGACCTACATGTGCAAAAATAAACCCTTTTCATGGTGGCAAAATATTGGAAATCGAAGGGATGCCCATGAATTGGGGAATGGCTAAACAAGCTGTGGTATATGAATGTAAATGGAATACTATTGTGCAATAAGAAATGATGAACAGGCAGATTTCAGAAAATCCTGGAAAGCTTTGTATGAACCGGTACAAAGGGAAATGAGCAGAACCAGGAAAACACTGCACACAGTATCGGCAACATTGTGTGATGTTCAACTATGAATGACTCAACTCTTCTCAGCAACACAGAGACAAGTACAAAGGACTCACAAAGGAAAATGTTATCCATATCCAGATAAAGAACTGACAGACTCTGAATGCAGATGGAAGCATATTTTTTCACTTACTTTGTTCTTTCTCGTGGTTTTCCTTTCTGTTTCTTCTTTTACAACTGTGACTAGGATGGAAATATTTTTTACATGATAAGACATGTATAAACTATAACAAACTGCCTACCATTTTCAAAAGAGGGGAGGGGATAGAGGGAGGGAAAAAAACCTGGAACTCAGGATCTTGTAAAAATGAATGCTAAAGGGGGGCAGAGTCAAGATGGCAGAGTAGAAGCAGGACCTCCCCACTGCTCCAGATTCCACCTTCCCCAATCCATGTAAAAAGGGACTCTAAACAAACTTTGGAGCTGCAGAACCCACCAAATGACACAGAGAAGCTAACCTCCCCCTGAGGACAGCCCGGCAGGCCATCAGGAATTGGCCAGCACAGTGCTCTAGGAGCTGAGCCCAGCCCCACACTGAGGCTTTGGCCCCAGGGTGGGCCTGACCAGCTACCAGCCAGAGGGACTCCAGATCAGCAGCAGCTGTGGCCGTTTCCAGATTTATCAACACATAGATGTGAAGGACAAAGTGAGAGGTCAGTGCAGTCCGGACCTTGGGACCCGGTAAGTGGGAGTGCATG
Source organism: Petaurus breviceps papuanus (assembly GCF_028583685.1). NCBI lineage: Eukaryota > Metazoa > Chordata > Mammalia > Diprotodontia > Petauridae > Petaurus > Petaurus breviceps. The sequence continues at coordinate 6,573,769 of NW_027185809.1, forward strand.
GCTTTTGCCGCCAGGGCAAGAAGCCCAGAGACACTGGCACAGCCAGCCAGCGCCACATGGCAGCTTCAGCTCCTGGCCTGCAGAGTGTAGGGGGACCAAGGAAAAGTCTGAGGGGTAATCACTCTTGCTTTAACCTTCTTGGATCTGGATTGCAGTCTAGGGTGGAGGTCCTGGGGTATGTGTCCAGCTTGCCAGAGCATGTGGAGGCCACAGAGAAGGCACCCATCTAATATCTCTAGCAGAAGAGAAAACCCCAGCATTTGGGATGAAAGCTCCCTGGTCTGGTGGCAGAGTCCTACTGTGGCAAAAAGCCCAGGGGTCAAGTGACTGAGGGGCAACATGACCAGGCAAAGGAAACAAAGCAGACAGAAGATTCCAACATTAGACTCCTATTTTGGGGACAAAAAAGAGAAAAGCATGGAACAGGAGGAAGACAGTGAAGTCAGAACTCCTGCACCAAAAGCTTCAAAGGAAAATACGAGCTGGTTACAGGCCATAGAGGACCTTAAGAAGCAGATAAGATATGTGGAAGAAAAATTGGGAAGAGAAATGATGAATGATGCAAGAAAGTTATGAAATGAGAGTCAACAGCCTGACTGAGGAAAATAATACCTTAAAAAATAGACTAACTCAATTGGCAAAAGAGGCTCAAAAAGGCAATGAGGAGAAGAATGCCTTAAAAAGCCAAATTTGCCAGATGGAAAAAGAAGCTCAAAAGCTCACTGAGGAGAATCATTGCTTCAGAATTAGACTGGAGCAAATGGAAGCTAATGACTTTATGAGAAATCAAGATGCTGTTAAACAGATCCAAACAAATGAAAGAATAGAAGGCAATGTGAAATATCTCATGGGAAAAACCACTGACATGGAAAATAGATCCAGGAGAGACAATACAAAAATTATTGGACTACCTGAAAGCCATTATCAAAGTAAGAACCTAGAAATCATCTTCCAGGAAGTTCTCAAAGAAAACTGCCCTGATGTTTTAGTACCAGAGGGCAAAATAGAGGTTGAAAGAATCCACCCATCACCTCCTGAAAAAGATCCCAAAAAGAAAACTCCTAGGAATATTATAGCCAGGTTCTGGAATTCCCAGATCAAGGAGAGAATATTACAAGCAGCCAGGAAGAAACAATTTGAATATAGTGGAAACACAATCAGGATAACCCAGGATCTGGAAGCTTCTACACTGAGAGATCAAAGGGCTTGGAATATGATATTCCAGAGGTCAAAGGAGCTGGGATTAAAACCAAGAGTCACCTACCCAACAAAACTGAGTATCATGTTTCAGGGGGAATATATGGTTATTCAGTGGAATAGAGTACTTTCAAGCATTCTTAATAAAAAAACCGGAGTTGAATAGAAAATTTGACATTCAGACACAAGAAGCAAGAGAAGCATGAGAAGGTAAACAGGGAAAAGAAGTCATAAGGAACTTCTCAAAGTTGAACTATTAACATTCCTACATGGAAAAACAATAATTGTAACTGATGAAACTTTTCTCAGTAGTTGAAAGGAATAGAAATATATATATATATATATATATATATGTCTATATATGAGGGTATATGGGCATATGAATACATATGTGAATGTGTGTATATATGTTTACAGGTATACATAGATAGAGGGCACAGGACCAATTTAACAAGAAGGGATGATACTTAAAAGGTGAAAATAAGAGGTGAGAGGAATATAATGAGAGGAGATGGGGAGAGACAGATTGGGATAAACTATCTCATACAGAAGAGGCAAGGGAAAATGGTTACAATGGAGGGGAAGCGTAGGAAGGCAAAAGGGAATGGGTCAACCTTATTCCCATTGAATCTGGCTTGAGGAGGGAGTGAAATACACACTAAATAAGGTATCTCACCCTACAGGAGAGTAGGGGGGAAAGGGGATGAGACGGGGGATGATGGAAGGGAGGGCAGGCTGGGGGGGAGGGAAGTTGGAAGCACCCACTTTTGAAAAGGGATGGGATCAAAGTAGAGAATAGAACAAGTCGGAGGTGGGATAGGAGGGAGGGAAATATAGTCAATCTTTTACAATATATCTACTATGTTATTGTTTTCCATTAGCCACACATGTACAACCTATACTGAACTGCTTATCTTCCCAGTAAGGTGGGTGACAAGGCAGGAAGGGAATGAATCTGGAATTCAAAGTTTTAAAATCAAATATTCAAATATATATATTTATATATTTGAATATTAAATATTACTATTATTAATACTATTTTACATGTAATTGGGAAATAAGATATACAGGCACTGGGGCATAGAGATCCACTGGAAAAGTCGAAAGGGGTATGGGGGAAAATATGGGAGAGAGCAGATTGGAGGAGGGGATATCCTGTGGGACTGCTATTTTGGGGCAGTGGGTAGGGGAAAAAGAGGGAGAAAATTTGTAACTCAAAATCTGGCGGAAATGAATGATGTAAATCAGAAGTTAATAAAGCATTTAAAAAAATTTAAAAATCATGGGGGGAAAATGAATGCTAAAATCTTTCTGGACATGTAACTAGGGAAAAAATAAAATACTATTAAAAAAAAAAACAGAAGAAATGTTTGTAGCTATCTCTTCAAATGTCTTGGTGGGGCCTCCAAAACATAGTACTAAAAGAATACCACTGCCCTTCAGGGGCACCCCTAGAATCCTAATGGGGAGATGTTGCCAACCACACTGTAGAGACTCAATCTGGGAGTTAGTTTTTCATATGGTTCTTGGTCACTTGAATTTCTTCCTCTGAGATCATGTTCTTTAGACATTTAGTTGATAGAGAATAACTAGCATTTCCCCAATCCAATCGTTTTCAGCCTTTTGTATTTTAATACCTCTTTACACTCTTAAAAATTATTGAGGACCCTCCCTAAATCTTTGTTTATGTGGGTATATCTATTGACATTTACCATAATGGAAATTAAAACATCTTAGTATTAATATGAAAATAGCTTTAAAACTTACAGACTCTCTGAAAGGATATCAAGGACCCCCCCCCCCAGACTACACTTTGAGAACGGCTGCCTAAAGTTTCCTCATCCTTAAAGTAAAAGGACTAAATTATCTCAAGTGCCTTCCAACTTCAAATCAGTGCTACTTATGACCTCCATATTACTCTCTAAGCACTTTTCCCTTTGATAGGTAATGAGCCTTTCTACGGAATACTTAAATTGCTCTGGGTCTCCTGTCACACTGATACACGTATTGATAATGATAAACTCCCTCTTCCTGAGGTGTAGGGGATTGAAAGTGCTCCTTCTCCCAGGGGTACCCAGAGAAGATTCAGGGCAGAAGAGAGCCTGCATCACTGTCTTCAAGTGTTTGAAAGGCTGTCATGGGGAAGAGAGACTGAGCTTGTTCTGCGTAGGCCCAGGGGACAGAACTCCTCAGAGCAGCTACCAGGTTGCAAAAAGGCATTTTATATAGAAAACTGTCTCTAATAGACCTGCCCCAAAGCGTAATTGTCTTCTAAAGTAGTTCAGTGCTGGGACTTAAAGGATATTCACAGAAGAATTAGATGAGCCAATCAATACTGAAAGCAATAGATCTTTTTTTAATTTGGTGACTGGTTTATGAGGGAAAACCCCACACAGCACAGAGCAGGAAGCCAGGGCAAGAAGAAAGGAAGGAAACAAGGAAGGATTAATTAAGCACCTACTAGGTGTCAAGCACTTGATGACCATTATCTCATTTGATCCCTACAATAACACTGAGGGATAGGTGCTATGTTATCCCCATTTCACAGTTGAAGAAACGAGGCAGGTAAAGAGAGACTGAATGACTTACTCAGAGTCACATAGCTAGTAGATTTCAAACTCAGGTCTTCCTGACTCCAGGCCCACTATCTAGTTGCCTCTACATAAATTATATATATATATATATATTATAATATAATATTATATATAATATAATATATAAAATATATAATAATATAAGTTATATATATACTATAATAACTACGAAGTGATTTTTTTTGGAGGGGTTAAGGCAAGGTAATTTGGGTTAAGTGACTTGCCCAAGGTCACACAACTGCCAAGTGTCTTAGGTCGGATTTGAGCTCTGGTTCTCGACTCCAGGGCTGGTGCTCTATTTACTGCGCCACCCAGCTGCCCCATTACAAGGTAAGTTTTTTGAGAGGGGAAGGCCCTAGCAGTGTGGGGATTAGGGGAGGCGACCCCATGTAGAAGAAAGAATATGAGATGTGCTCTGAATTCTAAGTGGTAGAAATGGGGAGGAGGAACATCCTTAACATGGAAGATAGAATGTTGTGAGGAATAGTAAGATCAGCTTGGTTGGACCAAAGAGGAGAATAATATTTAATAAGGGGAGTAATATTTAATAGCTTCAGAAGTGTGTGTACTGATGAGACTGCACTGGGCAAGCAATTTATTCCTCTTCTCAGCTCTGTGTGGAGGAGGGAGAGCTGGTTAAAAAGAAACAGGCTGGAAACTGGCCAAAAAAAGCAGTGTTACTCAGTGGAATAAGCCCTGGCTCCAGTGTGAGGGAACCTAGATTCAAATTCTAGCTCTGCAACCCTGTGTGCCCTTGGGAAAGTCTCATAGTCAAATGAGGAATTGGAAGCATTACCTCTGTTTCCTCCTAACTCTCAATCTATAATCCATAAGCCATATATAATAGACAGACAGACAGACAGACAGACAGACAGACAGATAGATAGATAGATAGATAGATAGATAGATAGATAGATAGATAGATAGATAGATAGATAGATAGATAGATAGATAGAGAATACAGTCACCTTCATAGTATACTTCAGCAGGTGCTGAGGATAGGAGTTCTAGGGTTTTCATTCTTTGGAAAAGGAGGTCAACTGAGATAAGATATACCTTTCATTCACTGTAGACATCTATCTCAGATTCTTTTTCTATGAAAGCAATAGAACATTCTTACCTATCACCTTTGAGGTGAAAAAAATCCCCCTAAAAAAGATTCTCAGCTGGTAAAACAGGTTTTATTGAGTATTTTGACCCTTTCTAGTTTTAATCTTACAGCTGAGAATGGTTCCCATTCTCAGTGTGCTCAGAACTAAGAATAGAGCTTGCCCAGTTTCTCCTGGATTCTGCTCCAAGGCCAGCCCAGCTGGGGCAGGGCAATGATTTCCAGCTACCGATAGAGCTATAAGTTCCTACCAGTATTAACCTTCTTATGTCTCATGCATACTTGCAGGCTTCGTTCTCTTTGAACTCTTTACAGCATTTGACACTGTATTGTCTTCTTTCTCTGACTGCCCCCTTCTCCTCTTCTCTGACTCACCAGCACTCATTCACTATCTCTGCTGATTCACTGTCCTTTTCCTGACCCCTTAAGGTGGATGTTCCCTTAGGTTCTACTTCCAGTTTTTCTCTCCTCTCCTCTCTCTCTCCCTTTCCCTCTTCCTCTCCCTCTCTCTCTTCTCTCTTCACAGTTACAAATCCCTATGCAGATAACTCCTACATAAATATGTATCTCCAAACCCTGGCCATCTCCTGAACTCCAAACTCTGCATCTCCCAATTGCCTACAAGACACAAATATCCAGATGTCCCACTGGCATCTCAAACTTATCAAACAGCTATAGTTGGCACTGGGTGGTTATCATTAGATATGAGAGATCAGCTGCCACAAGTCTGCCTCCATGATGTCTCTCACATCAATCTCCTCTCTAATCCTACAGCCATTGTCTAGTACAGAACCTCCTTGTCAGGGCCTAGACTCACTAATAACCAAAGAGCAGGATTTCTCAATTCTACCTTCTTCCTCCTGTAGCTTCTTTCAAAACTCACCTCAAATTCTATCTTTTCGAATCTTCTCAGTGCCTACCCTTCCCACTCCTCCCCCCAAAAAACTCAACCCCCTTTTATTTCCTTTCTTTGTGTTTTATCCAGTCTACCTGTCATTTCTCATGATAGAATATAAGCTCCTTAAGGGTAGGATCAATTTGTTTTTTTGTCTTTATATCCCCATCATCAAGCAAATTGTCTGACACATAGTAGATGCTTAATAAATATTTATTGGTTGAGTGATTGGTTAATCCTTGGCATAATCCCTTACACATAACAACAATAATTTAAAGTTAGTTTTAAGGTTAACAAAGCTCATTTCTCACAACAATCTGGTGGGGGAGGGAGGAGTAGGAATAGCTCCTTTTATGTCACTGCTCTGATCAACAGTCTTCAGGGGTTCCCTACGGTCTACTGAGTAAAGCTTAAACTCCTCTGACTGACATTCAAGACCCTTCAGAGTCCGGCACAACTCTTGCCAGCTTTATCTCATGTGACTTTCATCTACCTATTCTAAACTGGACCATTCTTTATACCGTAAACATGACCTATACTCTTCATTCTTCATACATGTATTGCCTTCTCCATCTCCTATTGAATACCTCTGAAAGTCCTGTTCAATGCTGCCTTCTCCAGAGGGCTTCATAGTCTCTCCTCTGCTTTCCCCAATTCAGTAAGAACCTTCGCCCTCAGACCCTGTTTGCATCTCTCTAATGTATCTATGATGTTGTTTTATATAGTTTTTGTATGTGTTTTGCCCCTGCCTCCTTACAAGACTGCAAAGTCCACAAAAGCAAGTACCGTGTTAAGACTTTGTATCTCCTCCATCTCCCCCAGTGCCTAGCATAAGGTTCTTTATTCTTTAGGCACTAAATAAATGTTTGATGAATGAATGAATGAATAGATACACATCTGGAAGCACCAGCAGCATCATGTTTCATCATCTTTATTATTCATAAAGTGAACTAAAATTGATTTGGTTTGGGGGAATTGGCAGGGGCGGGAGTTGAGGGAGGGGGGAAGAATATTAGGCTACCTTTGAGAAGTGTCTGGCAGAGGGGAAAGGGTTCAGGGTTTGGGCATCACGGTGTGTGTTCGTAATGTCTTCTAACAGAAGCCCCAGCAGGAAGGAGGGCGCTCTGACTGCAAGCAGACCAAGGTCACACTGTGACCTTGCAGAGGCTTGGTGTGTTTATAAGAGCACTCACAAAGCCCCTTGCTTGGTGGGGGCACCGCTCTGCAGGACCCATGCCCTCGGGGCTGCCAGGAGAGCAGCTCCCTCCAAGCGCAGGCAGGAGCCAGCCAGAGATAATGCCACCACATTTCCAAAGCACAGAAACTTCCTGGCGGTCCCGGAAGCTGTCAGGACATGGGGCCGAACCGACCTTCACAAACACAAACCCTGGTCTGGGGTGCCACCTGGTGGAAGGTAGAGGACATGCTGGATCTAGGAGAGGGCACCATCATTCTTGTTCCCAGCTGCATCACTCCACAGGAGCCTCCAGGACTGCCAGAATTAGAGCCCCAGCAAACCTGGATCCTCATCAATGGAGGTGACTCAGACGCTGCCCTCACCCCTCCACCCTTTCCCAGGACACAAGTGACATCTCAGAAATCAAGGAAGGAGCTGGACTATTGTTTAGTTTCACTGCTTGGGCTTAGCTCCTTGCTTCCTCCCTCCTCCTCCCATGTAAGGGGTTGTAGAGGAAGAACTGGAAGGGAGACTGAAGAGACATGATATCTAAACCCCTCACTTTACCGATGAAGAGACTGAGGCACAGAAAGGTGATTTGTCCAGGGTCACAGGTCACAGTGTATGCTCAGGCACTCCCGTGCCTGAGGAGGGATTTGAATACAGTTCTTCCTCATTCCAAGTCCCAGCCACTACATCACATTGACTCCTTTCTAAAGGAAGATACAAAAGAGGTCAGGGAAGAAGAGACTGGGGGAGAGAAGAGCAGAAAAAGAGAGAGAAGTAGCAGAAGAGGAGAGCAGGAGAAGGGAAACAGGGAAGAGAATGAAAGAGAGGAAGGAGATCAGTTATTAAGGAAGAAGAGAGACAAGAAGGAAAAAAGAGAGAGAACAAGGAGATCAGCTATGTGGTTGCTTGGAGGGAACTGGGTCTAGACAACAGCTGATGTGAAAAAAAAGATCTGGGAGTTTTAGTGGGCTGCAGGAGCTCCTAGCATGATGTGGTAAATAGGAAAATTAATATGATCTTGAACTTCATTAAAAGAGGCATAGGGGCAGCTAGCTAAGACCTGAGTTCAAATTTGGCCTCAGATACTTACTAGCTATGTGACCCTGGGCAAATCACTTAACCCCAATTGCCTCCCCCCTGAAAAAATGGTAAGAAAAAAAAAGACAGAGGCATAGTGTTTAAAGTATCGAACTCTGTTAAGGGAGAACACAAGAGTTATCCAGCACTTACCACAGTACCTGGCTCATAGGAGGCAAAATGTTGATTGATTGATTATCTACAAGTATTTGAAGCACTGTCATGTAGAAGAGGGATTAGATTGTCCTACATAACTCCAGAAAGCAGAACTAGTTAGAATGTGCCAAACACAGAAGGCAAATGACATCTCCGTATAAAAAAAAAGCTTCAGCTCCCTTGGGAGTTAGTGGGCTCTCCCTTACCAGAGGTCTTCAAGGGAAGGCTGGATACCCATAGCTGGATGGGTAGGAAAGTGGTTACTTAGTCAAATGATTTGGATTAGATGGCCTTTGAAGTCCCCTTTCAATTCTTAGACTCTGTGATTCTGAGAGAGAAGGGGTTAGAGAGAGAGGTAAGGAAGAAGGGGAGAAAAGAAAGTCATTTGTCATTCATTCATTCATTCCATTAATCAAGCAAGGATATAAATAGTACAGGCAGTAGATTTGTCCCTATTGTATATTATCATTATATATGGGTGTGTGTGGACGTGTGTGTGTGTGTGTGTGTGTGTGTAGAGAGAGAGAGCACATGATAATCAATCAATAAGCATTTTACTAAATACCTCCTATGTATCAGGCACAGTGCTAGGTACAAGGGGAAAAAAGAAAAATGAAGAGTTCCTACCCTCAAGGAGCTTGCATTGGGATGGATCCAATTATCACACAATTAAATACAAAATATATTTTCAGTAAAGGTCAGTGGATGGAAGGAATTAAACATTAAGCGTCTTTCGAATAGGGTAGTATGGAGTCAGGATTGAGTCTAGTATGTTGAGGGAAGAGAGAGAGATTGGGCTATAGTGGAGAGCGAGTCTGTACAAATTAAAACTTTGTGGGAAGGTGAGCAGGACCAGGAGAGGGGAACAAGACTAAATCATTCTACTAATAATTGCCCTAAGGGTCCCCTTTAATAACATGATCCATCCCTCTTTTGACTCTCTAGGGGAAAACCCGAGTCTGTGGATATTCAGATAATACACACCTGCCGCAAAAATAGTTGAAGACATGGTGGTAGCACACAGGACAATCTGACTGCAAATACAGTTATGCTTAGAGAAGGTACAACTTATTTTCCAGAAAGGACAACACTTACACACAAGGAGGAGAGATAGAAAAGGTAGACCCAGGGGTGGCTAGGTGGAGCAGTGAGTAGAGCACCGGCCCTGGAGTCAGGAGGACCTGAGTTCAAATCCAGCCTCAGACACTTAACACAAAAACTAGCCGTGTGACCTTGGGCAGGTAATTGTACCGCCACAGCATCACAGGCTGCCATACCCCCACAAGGAGGAAGTACACCCCTCTGGATGTCAGCATGCTTTAGCTATCCCCATTTGAAGCTCCATTTTCCCTGTGCTCTAGATGGAGGTAAGCAGCCAGCCAAAACTAGAACTTCTAGAAATGTGTAGACTATGTGCCAATTGCTCTTGACTGTTCATGTTTTTGGAGGGGAGGATATTCACCTGTGTTCTAACACACATATGTGTTTCATAGTGCTTTTTCCTATGTGACCAAAAAGCTAAAATTTTTACTTAAGGTTTCCTGCACTGCCTGGAGACTGCTTTACCTATAAATAGTTTAGCTACTTGTTTTATTTTTAAACATGCAATTACAGCCCTTTTCCCCCTCTTTAAACCAAGATTAGGCTCCGTCTAGGGGCACTGCCCTGTTTGGGTTGCAGCCCAGAAGTACTCATACTTGGCTGCTTTGCTTTTAACTAAGCAACTAATGCTTTTTCTCCCACTCACTAGCTGTATGACCTTGAGAAAATCACTTTACCTTCCTAAGTCACAGTTTCCTCATCTTTAAACAGGATAATGATCCCCATTGATTTCTAAGTTTTGTTGGGTTTTCTTTTAAAGCTTATTTCAGTAAGATAATGGATATTTGTATCCTTTTATTAGTGACTGTGGGATCACAGATTTAGAGCTGGTAGAGATCTCAGAGGCCATCTATTCTAATTTCTTTCCTCTTATTTTATTATCTTAAAAGTCACTTTTGTCAATGCCTTTTGGTTTGGCCATGATATTTATTCATGGATGTGTACAGCCTATCCAATGTGAGAAGCCTCCTCCCCAACAAAGAAAAATCATTCAACAGAACCAACAAAGAGACTGCCTGACAACATACACAACATCCCATCCCCATGGTCCTTCCAACCTCTCTAATGAAAGGAAGGAGGCACGCTTCTCCATGTCCAAAACTGGTCATTATAATCATTCAGATTGGGTTTGTTTTAGTCTCCTTTTTGCTTACCTTCATGGTATATATTATCTATTTCTGCTCCTTTCACTGTGTATCATTTCATACAGATCTTCCCACATTTCCCTGAAATCTTTATAATCATTGTTTATTCTGGCACAAATAGGTTCTTCTACTTTCACGTGCCACAATTTGTTTAACCATTCTCCAATCAATGGGCATGAGCATTCACTTTGTCTCCAATTTTTTGCTGCCACAAGAAGTACTAGTGTGGTGAACTTGAGAAAAACCTGGAAAGACTTATGTGAACTGACGCTGAAGTGAGCAGAACCAGGAGAACACTGTACACAGTAACAGCCACAGTGTGTGATGACTGACTTTGATAGACTTAGCCCTTCTCAGCGATGCAAGGACCTAAACCAATTTCCAAGGACTCAGAAAGAACTTTGAAGTTTGAATGCAGGTCAAAGCAGACTTTTCTTTGTTTCTTTTTTTTAATTAAATTTTGTTTATTTTTAGTTCATGTTATTCATTTCCACAAGATTTTGAGCTACAAATTTTCTCCCCATCTTTCCTCTACCCACCACCCCAAAACAGCGATCCCACTGTCTACCCCCTCCCCCAATCTGCTCTCTCCTATGTCCTTCCCCATCCCCTCTCTGACTTTCCAGGAGGGCAAGATGGATCTCCATACCCCAGTGACTGTATATCTCACTTTCCAGTTGCCTGTAAATAATAATAATACTAATAATAACATATTGTTTTAACATTTGATTTTAAAACTTTGAATTCCAGATTTTTTCTCTGCCTCGCTTGTCACTCACCCTTACTGAGAAGATAAGCAATTCAATATAGGCTGTACATGTGTAGTTACACAAAACTTTTCCATAGTGAATATATTGTGAAAGACTGGCTATATTTCCTTCCCTCCTATCCCACCCCCACCTTTTCTTTGTTGCTTTGTTTTGTTTTTCTCTCATGTTTTGTCCTATTTATTCTAATTCTTTTTTACAACATGACTAATGTGAAAATATGCTTAATCAATGTATATGTAGAGTCTATATCAGGTTGCATGTCATCTTGGGGAGGGAAGAGGGGAAGGAGAGGGAGAAAATTTAAAACTTATGGAAGTGAATGTTGAAAACTAAATATAAATAAATTAACTTAAAAAAATAAAAACAGGGGTGGCCAGGTGGCTCAGCGAGTAAGAGCACCGGCTCCAGTGTTGGGATGACCTGGGATCGAATCTGGGCTCAGACACTCAGCACCACACCCAGAAATAACTAGCCGTGTAACCTTGAGCAAGTTACTTAACCCTGATTGCTTAAAATAAATAAATAAATAAATAAAAACAAAGAAGTACTACTGTGACTATTTTAGTACATCATGGGGGTTTGAAGTACCTCCTTGAGGTATATGCTCAATAGTCAATCAAAGGATTGGTCAAAGGATAAGGACAATTTAATAACTTTTTCCACATAATTGAAATCTATTTTCCAAAACCGTTGGACCAAGTCACAGCTCCACCAATAATAAATTTGTGTGCCAGTCTTCTTCCTACAGTCTTTCCAACATTAACTTTTTCCATTTTTTATCATCTTTGACAATTTTCTGCCCATCTTATTTTAACAGATAATAAAAGTAAAGATTAAGAGATTAAGTGACTTTCTCAAGGCTCCATATACAGTAAATAGAAGAACCCAGGCCCTAACCCAGGCTCTCTGATTCCATATCTAACACCCTTTCCACTATGAATCCAACAATCACTGATAATGAATATAAAAGTAACCGCTTGGGGGCTATTTACCTGCACCCCAACTTAGACATGCATGGGCCCTCCAGACAAGGCTCAAGGCGCTCTCTGGGTCCACGTCTACTCTAAGTCACGGCTCACAAGTCCCCACCAATGTGTTTTGTTTTCCCAGTCAACCAAAAGACACCATTAATTCAAAGCAAAGGTATTTCATGAAATAGTATAGTAAGAAAATTAGTATGAAAGTATTTCCCCTCATACTGTCCCCAGAGTACCTATGCCATCCCCAGGAAGAATGGAAACATGCAAGGCATACACAAAGGGACACACACACACACACACAGGAGAACACATGTGCCCAGAGTACGTGTGGAGCAATATACATATGTAATACTTACATGTGACTGAGGTACATACATGTGAAGGCAATTTAGCCACCTTCTGGAGATATCATCCCACTGCTCCCCACTCTTCACACAACAGAAGGCAGTCTCTGATGGAAATGCACTCTGTACTGGGTTTGGCCATAGCATATTGTCTCTGGTGAACTGCTTCTGGTCCTCTGGTCATTGCCTGCTATGGCTCCCTGGGCCCAGGGCTGTGAAGCTTCAGCTGAGGCATTACCATTTCTCCTTAAGAGGAAGAATGGGCTGTCACCTCACTCTTCAATGAAAGCCTAAAGATTTATGGATATAGCTGTTTTTAAAAAGGCAAGGGACTCATACCTTATATACTCAGAATAAACTCAGGAGGAAAAAAGGCTTTAGTGGTTTATCCCATGATAAGGGTCTGTATGTTCTCAAAGCCTTAGCTGTAAAATGTATTTCTTCTTCAAAAGAAGATTTCTCACCCCAGGAGCCAAGCTCTTTGGAACACAGAACAGTCCCAGATAACTAGCGCCTGCAGGCTTCAATCCATTTTTTAACGTCCACTTGGCACCCATTTAGGGAGATACAGTTTTCTGAACCTAAAATCAGGAGAGAACAAATCCAAATAGGCAAATAAAAGAAGCTGAATTCATGAGCCACATATGGGCCCCAGGTGGGGAGGGCCCAAGGCCTCCCCATGTCACATCCAAAGGATGACAGCATGCATCTCTCACTCAAATGCAGCCAGGGAGGAAAGAAGAGAAAATGCCATCACTAGTTAGGAAACCTTCTCGGTTCCACCTTAGCAACCATGAAAGGCTTCTCTTCTGCACCTGATAAGAAGATCAGAAACAATTAGAACACCTGTGCATGCTCTAAATGGGGGTGGGGGGGAGAACAGGACCTTTCCTTTACATGTCATTACGCCTTTACAGAAACAGGCTCTCCCATTGCTAGCCTCCTAGCCTCTTCCACATGGGCTGGTAGCAGGCAGAACATGTTTTGCATGATCAGAGGACAGGGTTCCACTAGTCATGTCTGTAATATAATATAATGTAATATAATATAGGATATAACAAAATTATATTATATTATAATAATCACATCATATCATGATACATTATATTATATTACATTATATTGTAGCATCACATATCACATATTACATCATTGTAATTATATTATATTGTACTGTATTGTACAGGGTGTCCCTAAAATCTGGACACATAGGAAATCTCATTAACTATGAATATTTCAAGAAATGAAATGAAATTTTCAACATTTTATTTAATTAGCATAAATGAGATTTCATAGGAAGACATAGGAGACACATAGGAAATTTCATTAATTAATAAAATTAATTAGATTAAATTAATCTCATTAATATGGAAAAATATTCCCCAATAGCTAATGAAAGTTTTTATTCCGTGTGAAATCGTCATGGCTAAAATTTATGCTAATTAAATAAAATGTTGAAAATTCCATTAATTTCATTTCTTGAATAAGATTTCCTATGTGACCCTATATTATGTTATGTTTTATTATATTATATGTTTATATTATATCATCAGTACTTTTGGAAAAGGAATGTCAATCTTTTTATATATCAACTTGACATCTCAGTGACTCCTCAGACCAAAACCCTTTCCTGGCCACCACCTTCTAGGAGGCAAAAGAAGAGAAATCACATATATATTGGGAAGTGGTAGCCAGGCCCCTTATGAAAAAAAGAATGTAAGCCCTTGAAGACAGGACTTTCTCACTTTTGTATTCACATCCCCACTACTTAGCACAGTACTCATACATAGGAAGTACTTAATGGATGCTGTTGCATTCATTCATTCGTTCATTCATTCATGTTCTCAAGAGGATCTTGTACCATACTGTAAATGATCCTGAATACTGAGATAATGAGTTTGAACTGTCCTAATGGCAACAGGGAGCCATGAGGGATTTCTGAGTAGGGGGATAATATGCTGAAAGGTATTTAAGGAAGATAAACGGAATGGTGCATCAAATGGATTACAGAGGAAGAGAATGGAAGCAGGGGGCTGGTTATTATTAACTAACATTCATCACTCCTTGGGAATAGGGTAATAAAACCTGCCCTCCCCTCCTAAGGAGGGGTCTCCATACAGAAGTCGTTGGTGTTCGTTGGTGTGTGCTGGTACTAGTGGTGACAGTATATAACTACTGAACATTCTTATCCTTGAGGAAGAGGGACTATAAATAAACAGCTATTAGAAAAACAGCTTGAGTGATCCGGTTTCCAGAAATGTTTTTGCTGAGTGAAAGAATTATTTGTGTTGTCCTAGAAAATGCCCTGTTTCCCAGAACTTGAGTCCAGTCTGGCCTCCACATCGTCTGGTTGCTTTGAGCCCGTCAGTAACTAGACACACAACAACAGCATATCAATACTCCCAAAGACAGTAAAAGCTGTGGAGCAGAAGCAGCTGGACTTGCCCTCCCCCTGATTAAAAACCACGTGGAAGAAAGTTCTATCACTTTAATTCTAAAACGGTAAAAAGTCTTCTTATTCATCTCCCTGTCTCCAGTTTCTCTCCTTTCTGTCTTCTTAATAAGAGTAATTTTCCTAATGCCCAGGTCTGACCTTGCCACTCCTCTACCCAAAAACCTTCAGGGCTTCCTACTGCCCATAGATAAAATATAAACTCCTTAGCCTGGCATTCAAGGCTCTCCACAACCCAGCTCAACCTATTATTCAGTCTTATTTCATTCTGCTCCTCTTTATTCCTTCCATTTTCCAGCCAAATTGAACTCCACACTGTTCTCAGTGCACTACCCCACCTCCATACATTCCCGAAGGCCTCTACCAATGCTCTAAATATATTCCTTCCCTCCATACCTGTGCCAATTGACGTATTTTTCTTTCAAGGTCACATATAGGTGCCCCTCTTTCCACAAAGCCTTTGCTCTTTCTTCCAGCTGAAATTTATGTCCTCTTCCTCAAATTTCTTGTACCATTTTATTTTGATCTCTTCTTTGAAATTGTGAAGCCAGTCTAACTGGGTCCACTACATAATCCCAATGTGGTCCTCACTGAAACAAGGCAATCCTTTGATACTTTCTTAACCAATTGCCTATCCCACTCACCACAAAAGCGTTTCCAAATCTCTTCATTCATCCTGAAGTCTACCATGACACCTGTTCCCCTACCCTCTCAGCTGAGAAACTTGCCTTGTATTTCACTGAAAAAAATTGAGGTAATTTTCCAGGATCTCCTTCTTCTCTCCTTATCTCACATCCTTCAGGTGCCATATCCCACCATTCATCCCTTCACCTGTGTGGTCCTACTTGCCCAGACTAACTCCTCTACTCAATCCCATTCTATCCCATCTTCTTCAGCAGATTGACCCCTCTATCTCCCCTACTTTCCCTTACTGGATGCTCCGTACTCCCTATAGATAGGCCCATTTCTCCCCCACTCATATCACTAGCAATCCTTCTATATCTCTCCTAACTTTAGTGGCTAAGCTTCTTGAGAAAACTGTCCAGGATCAATGCCTCCACTGCCTCTCCTCTCTCTCTTCTAAACTCCCTGCATTCTGTATTCTGACTTCAATATTCAGCTGAAACTACTCTCTCCAAAGTTATCGATGATGTCTCTAACTGCTAGTTCTAATGGTTTTTTCTCAGTCCTAGGTGGCACAATGGATAGAGTGCCAGGCCTAGAGTCAGGAAAACTCATATTCCAACTTCAGATCAGGCCTCAGACAAGTACCGTGTGACCCTGAGCAATTCACTAAATTCTGTTTGCTTCAGTTTCTTCATCTGTAAAATCATCTGGAAAAGGAATTGGCAAACCACACCAGTATCTTTGCCAAGTAAACCCCAATTGGGGTCACAAAGAGTCAGACACAGCTGAAAAATGACTGACCATACTTCTTGACCTCTCTATAGCCTTTGACAGTGTCGATCTCCCTCTTTCCTTAGCCTTTCTAGGTGTTCATGTTGCTGCTTTTTCCTGATTCTCTTCCTCAATCTCCCTTGCTGTATCTTTGCTAAGCAGGAGTGCTCATCAGGGGTCTATCCTGAGCCCTCTTCTCCACACTATTTCACATGGTGATCCCAGTTCCTGTGGTACTGCTGGGTCAAAGGGTATTCAGAGTTTTAGTAAATTCTGTAAAGGGTAGAGATTTACTACATATTCTACACAGAAGTTCTACACCATGAAATCACCACTAGTTATACTAGTGAAAATCACCCTGGAATGAATGAGAATCAGATGTAAACTCCTTAAATCCAGGGAATGGGTAGGATTTTTCATCCTCATATTCCCAACACAGCAGCTTGCACATACAGTAAGCACTTAATAAAGAATTCCTTAACTGAATTGATAGACACCTGATCACAACAAATACAAAGGAAGAGGCTTGTGATAAAAGCGAAGACCCAGAACACAGGATAACTTGCTATCAGTCTTGTAGGGGGCATCTTAGGTGCTGCTTTCCTGCTTCCCCCTTTTTCTCTCCCCTGAATAAATAATGCTTCACACATATAAGGCATTTCTTCCCAAAGTCCTTTCATACACTCATAGGAGAATCATGGAATGTTAGAGCTGGAAGGGGCCTGACAAATAGGAGATGCTTGGTAAATGTTGATGGATTGACTGATCAATCTTAGAGATAAGGAAACAGAGTGTTAGTTTAATCGACTTACACAGGTAGTATATAAATGGCAGAGCCTGGACCTCATTTTATAGACAGAGACAGAGAATGGCTTGTCCAAGTTCAAAGAGTGAGCTAGAA